>NW_026591497.1:250007-295368 GCF_907164565.1 Psammomys obesus | reverse complement strand
CTATCTATCTATCTATCTATCTATCTATCTATCTATCTATCTATCTATCTACACACACACAAAGCATTAGAGAGAAATCAAACTTACTTATCCACCAGACCAGACAGGTACTTGTCAGCCACTCTCCTTATCCTCTTGTGAATGTGGTTGAAGTTCACCAGCAGAAACTGGGCGTGCCGCTCCAGCTCCTCTTCATTCTCTTTGGTCTTAGCCTACAGTGAGAAGACAGGTACCATAGGGTTTCCTGTGTGCTGCCAGCAGGCACATGCTGGTACTCTGGTGAGGCTTACCTTTTCTGCCATCATGTTCAGGAAGGCATCAAACACTTTGTCAGCAACAGCAATGACACACTGCATCATCCCTGAAATGAGAGGGTGGTTCCCAGGGATTAGGTGTAGTCACAAAAAATTACCAGTGATCTCAAACTCATAGAACTGCAGAGCAGCACACCTTTCTTTTCTGCTTCCTTGGCTCATGAAGTAACACCTGCCATAACCATCCTGCATTTGCCAAAACGAATATGGATGCAACATTATTAGCCAAGCTCCAGCCTTTTCCTAATTTTCACACCACATAGAATTTTCTCACATATCTTGCTGGCTTATAACAGATTCCTCAGTCTGTTCCTGGACTTCATGACCTTGATACTTTGAGAACACAGCTAATTTTTAGAAGGTTCCTCAATTTAGCTATCTGATGCTGGTTCATTAGGGTAGGACTTAAAGGACTTGGAGGGAATACTAGAAGTGATATGCTTTTCTTTTTTGTTTTTGTTTGTTTGTTTTGTTTTCCAAGACAGGGTTTTTCTGTGTAGCCTTGGCTGTCCTGGACTTACTTTGTAGACCAGGCTGGCCTTGAACTCACAGAGATCCGACTGTCTCTGCCTTCTTGAGTGCTGAGATTATAGGCGTGTGCCACCGTGCCTGGCTTTTCTTGGTTTCTTGAGACATGGTTTGCCTGGTTTGCTTTTCCTATGTAGCCCAAGCTATATTTGAACTCATGACAATAGTCTTACCTCAGACTTCTGGATGCCAGGGTTACAGGTGTGTGCTGCTGTACTTGGCTAATGTGTTTTTCTTGTCGCATTATATCAGGAGACTATGATATCTGGAGCTTTTATCTTTTCTGCTGTGAGCTGTCATCCTATGGTTTGAATAACTGTCTTTCCTTCCTAAACACATGCTCTGATCGCAGGAACTAAGTGCCACCCCAGAGGAGTGCTGAGTGAGTTAAAGCCACAGACAACACAGCAGTGAGGAATGATACTTTGAGATCTCAGGCATCTAATTTATTTCTGACATTTTGCCAGTCTTGGCCTCTTAATGGATTCTGCCTGCAGTAAGTAGTATGACCGCTCATTTGGAGTTTCCACTTATCTCCATTTCTTCTATTTTTATATTTATGGTTGTGAGCCTAGCCTTTAACGGCTGAGCCATCTCTCCAGCCCCATTTCTTCTATTTTTATAAACTGGAGCTCTTTAAGACTTGGCTCCCTTTCCCTATTTTGCATTTATTCAATAATTCAATTGGTATGGATTCATGACATATAGTGTGTGTGTTTGTATGTACATACATATGTACACACCATGTATGTACCTAGTGTCTGTGGAAGCCAGAAGGCCTTAGATCCCTTGGAAATGAAGTTTTGGATGGTTGTGAGCTGCCAGTGGGTGCTAGGAATTGAACCTGGGTCCTCTGAAAGAGCAGCCAGTACTCTTAACAGCTGAGACATCTTCCCAGCCTCAAGTACCTCTAATCTTAAAGGTGAAAATCTGAAATGCAAGCTGAGGATGTATCTCTGTTGAAGAGTATTTGCCTAATAGTTGTAAGGCTCTGGGTTTGATCCTCAGCATCATTAAGGGGGGAAAAAAAAGTCAAAATCTGAAATGCTCCAAAACTGGCAACTTAAAAATTTGTTTTTGTAAAAATTATTTATTTGTGTGTCTCTTGTGTTTATGTGCATGTGCGTGTACAAGAGCCCATAAGGACCAGAAGGGGTGTTGGACTGACTCCTTGGAGCTGCATTATAGGGATATACCCGATGTGGGTGCTGGGCTCCAGCCCTTTGATAAAGTAGTAGGGTCTCTTAACTGCTGAGCCATCTCTTTATTCCCCAAACTGGTTTGTTTAAGAGGTGACATGGTGTTCAAAAACTTTCAAATATCAGAGTCTGTCATGGCAAAACCCCACCTGCAATATTGATACCCAATTGGTAAAGGCAGGATCCCATAAGTTCAAACACAACCTGAGCTGTATTACCTGGTTCAGAGAAAACAAAACCTAGCCAGAAGGGTGGCACAGGCCTTTAATCCCAGAACTGGGGAGGCAGAGGCAGGCAGAGCTCTGAGTTAGAGGACAGCTGGGCCTACAGAGTGAGCTCCAGGACAGGCAAGACTACAAAGAGAAATTCTATCTCGAAAAACCAAAGAGGGAAAAAAAGAAAGGAAGTAAGAAAATAAAACCCAAACCAAGTAAGTGCACATGGTGCAAATAATCACACACATAATGTAAAAATACACTGAAAACCCATGTGAGCTATTTACATAGTATTTACATTGTACTGGGCGATCTAAGTAATACAGAATGACTTACAGCATACCTACAGGTTTGTATAGCTTTTATGCAAACTCAATGGCTGTTCCCGCCCCACCCCTAGACACGGTTTCTCGGTGTAGCCTTGGCTGTCCTCAAACTCACAGTGGTCTGCCTGCCTTTGCCTCCCTGAGTGCTGGGATTACAGGCCACCTTGCCTGACTCCCCTTTGTCACTTTATAAAAGGGACAACAGTATACATACCTCCAAATATAGTCTACTCGTTTTTGTTCTGAGTGCTGGGATTACAGGCCACCTTGCCTGACTCCCCTATGTCACTTTATAAAAGGGACAACAGTATACATACCTCCAAATAAAGTCTACTCGTTTTTGTTCTACATTTTATATTAAACTTTACTCTTTTTAGAGTATCATTATGATTCATACTGTTCATACTGTAAACTTGTTTCAAATAAGCACACTTATAAAAAATACTATTTACATTCAATTTATTCTAATTTGATCACTAAGAGTCTGTTTAACTGGCTCCTTGATCCCCTCAGCCTGCTCTTGATGTTTAAAAGCAGTACTACCTTCTGGCATCAGAAAGATGCTGCAGACCCATAAATGACCATCTTTGGAGCCTTGTATTTATTTATTTATTTTGCAGAAGCCAGTATTAGAGACCAGTGTCTGGATGCTGGCACACTTGCGCATAAATAGTAGACTCCTGTTTTGAGTCCTTGCAAAATAGGAAAGATGTATTTTAAGATTAAATTAAAATTTCTTTTGTGGTTCTGGGAATTGAATCTAGGGTCACATACATGCCCTCTACCACTGAGTTATACCCTCCCTTTTCATATGTGTTTTGTATGCTTGTGTGTACACATATGTGCACATTTATACACGAGAGTAGGATACTAAGTATTATTTTCTATCACTGTTTCCCTAAGTTTTCAGACAGGTTCTCTCACTAAACCTGAAGCTTGCCATTTTCGTTAGGCTGGCTGGCCAGGGAGCTTCAGGAAGCTGGCTGGCATACACAGCCATTTTCAGCTTTTACACGAGTGCTGGAGATTTGAGCTCAGATCTTCACAGCAAGCACTCTTACCTATGAGACATCTTCCCAAAAAGCCTGATTACCTACCCCAGCCCCTCGACAGCTTCTCAAGCACCATGCCCTGCCTCTGAACTCTTTATGTAGCTGAGAATGACCCTCAACTTCCAACCCTCCTGCCTCCACAATCAAGTGCTGTGATAACAATGGATACTTAGCCAGGCTGGATGGCGTACACTGTAATCCCAGAGGCAGGCAGACCACTGTGAGTTCCAGACCAGCCTGGTCTACAAAGCAAGTCCAGGACAGGCAGGGCTACACAGAGAAACCCTGTCTTAAAAAACAAACAAACACAAACAAACAAAATAAAACAAAAAACCAACCCCCAAACCAAAAACCAGTGTGTACTAGTATACTCGGTATATGGTCTGGGAATTGAATATAGGACTTTATGCCCACTAGGTAAGCACTCTACCAACTGAACTACATCTCAGGCCACCCTGCAGTATTTAAAAAAAAAAAAAAAAAAAGTCTTTGCGGGGCTGGAGAGATGGCTCAGTGTTTAACAGCACTGGATGCCCTTCCAGAGAACCCAGGTTCAATTCCCAGCACCCACATGGCAGCTCACTACTGTCTGTAACTCCAGTTCCAGGGGATCCAACACTCTCACACAGACATGTATGCATGTAAAACAGCAATAGTTATAAAATAAAATAAATCATCTTTGAAAAGGAAAAAATTCTTTTACATTTATTATTTATTTTTTATGCACATGTGCACTTGTATTTCATTGAGCAAGTGGATTACGGGTATCAGAAGACAATTTATAAAATCAGTTTTCTCCTTCCACCATGCAGGTCCCAGGGATCAAACTCAGACTGTCAGGCTTGGCAGCAAGTGCCTTTACCTGCTGCGCCATCTTGGTGGTCCTGGTCCTGCCTTGAAGTACTTTTTGTTTTGTTTTGTTTTGAGACAGGGTGTGTAGCCTTGTTTGTCCTGGAACTTGCTCTGTAGACCAGGCTGGTTTTGAACTCACAGAGATCCACCTCCTTCTATCTCTCTAGGATTAAAGGCATGCACCACCACTGCCTGGCTCTTGCAGTATTGTTCAAGGTTATATATTTTACAAAGATGTTTCTAATGGAGTATGTAATTTCATATAACTACTTTCTCTATGTGAATAGAAAACAGAAAATATTCTTTTTTTTTTTTCCTACTCAAGCTCAATTTATCACAAAGTACCATAATAATAAGCTTACCAGATTTGTCTTTTTGAATAGCTTTATCCTCAAAGTAGCAGAACATTACCTGGAATCGATCTGGATCTGTAGAACGCAGTACCCTAACAAGAAGAACAGTTTTGAATACATTTTGCAAAACCTGACCCTCCCCACTAGAGACCTGGCAGTGTTTTGAACTGGTCTGGTTTAAAGGACAGCATCTCTGCCATTTATAGGAGCACATACTCACTTGGACTTTCCACAGGGTGATCTATACCATTTAGTACCACAGTCCCCTCTTTCTCTTTTGGTTTTTTGGAGACAAGGTTTCTTGTGTAGTTCTGGCTGTCCTGGTACTCACTCTATAAGTAGCCTGTAGATCTCTATAGGTACTTACAGAGATCCACCTGCCTGTGCCTCCTGAGTACTGGGATTATAGGCATGCACCACTACTCCTGGCTAGAACCAAGACTCTTCTTAATAGTGCTGGCTGCTTTACTCCAAACAGAGCTATCCTGAATTTCTCATCAATAGGAGGCTGGTGAAAGAAGCCAAAGCACACTCATTTGATGACACATCACCACTGCCAAAGGAGAGGCAGCTTCATGCATATTGTGGCAGAAAAATACCCAAAATATACTATTAAATGAGAAGAATAACATGCAGTGGAACAGGTCCAGCACGGCCCCACCAACAAGTTCCTTAAAGGCTGTGTGTGCTCATGTGTGCACAATGCCTGAGCAGAGGACACCGAAGGGGGTTTGTGAGCAAACACACATGGGCATCTCTCAGTACGAATGAAGGAATTGGGACTAAGAAAGTAAGACCTGCATAAAATAAAAAAATAAAAAAAAAAAAAAAAAGAAAAGAAAGACTGAGTTTCACTATGTAGCCCTGGCTTGCCTGGAAATTGCTATGTAGATCAGGCTTGCCTTGAACTCACTGAGATCCAACAACTCTGCCTCCTGAATGTTGGCTTTAAAGTCATGTGCTACTATACCTGCATTCTTTATTTCTTTACCTTTGGCATAGACTGTGCCAATTCTTGGGGTTATTTTGTTTCTTAAAAATCTCACTTACATGTGTATGTGTCTGTATGCCGTGTGTGTGTGTGTGTGTGTGTGTGTGTGTGTGTCTGTGTATGTGTGTGCCTGCCAAGTCCAGAACCTTCAGATCACTTGAGGCTGGAGTTACAGGACATTGTAAACTGCCTTATGTGGGTGTTGAGAACTAAATTCAAGTCCTCTAGAAGAACAGCAGGTACTCTGAATCATGGTGTCATCTCTCTAGCTTCTATTTCATTTTTTTGAGCTCATGTAGCTCAGGCTGGTCTCAAACTCATACCTATCTATGGAGAGCTACTTATTTGTCAGGCTGCTTGGTTACTGAGTTCTCAATGAAGAACATGTTTTCACCCTGGCCTTCACCTGGAGAGAGGGATAGGCAGGATGTTTTGCCAAGTCTACTTCCTTTTGTTTGTGTGAAGTGCTTTGCTCTGACTATAAAAAGGAACTGTGGAATAAACTGTGTGTGACAGTTTCTACTGGCAGCCCTCTCTAACTGATCTTGTATGTAGTGTGTTATTTTTAAAATTTCCTTTCAATTCTCAGTCTCCACTCGGGAACTGTTTGACTCTGCTGGCGGGCTCTGGCACTGATCCCCTACCTTTGCTTCACAAGTACTGGCATTTTATTTGTATAATTAGAAAAAAACCCTGAATTGGGCTCAGTGGTGCATGCCTTTAATCCCAGCACTCTGGGAGGCAGAGGCAGGTATATATTGCTGTGAGTTTAAGGCTACCCTGGTCTACACAGTGAGTCCAAAACAACCAGGGCCACACAGAGAAACCCTGTCTTGAAAAACCACAAAACAAAACGAAACCCAAAAAACCCACTAAACCAAAGAAACCTGACTGGGCTAGCCAGACGGCTCAGAGGGTAAAGATACCTGCCTCCTCACCTGACAACCTGAGTTTGGTCACTGGGATCCAACGGCAGAAGGAGAAGACTGACTCCTGCAAGTTACCTCAGAACCCCTGCTCCATGCCGGGCATCCGTGTGCCACAGTCATATACATATATAAAATAAATAAAATATAAGAAGACAAAAACAAAACACCTATAATCTTTAGGGAAAAGGAAGAAAAAAAGAAATAAATCCATGTGCTTGAACCATAGCTGTATTAAGAGCTGTTTAGGTTCTAGGGGCCACAGAAAGACAACAGGGCATAACAATCTGCCAGTCTCCACAGCAGCCTTCAGGAGGCGCCTGAAGCCAGGCTCTAAGTAAAGGCATCTATCTGTGCAGGCTCAGACGATCTTAACTTCTCACACAGGGATGTCAATTTTTCCTAATAACCAGGAACTGGGAATCAAAGTCTCATTCTTGAATCAGAGCTTTGGGGTTGTTCCATGCTGGCACAGGAAGCTTGATGGAATTTAAGGGAGCTACCCCAAGCTACGCTCAAGCGCCACACTTGAGGGGTGGGAGATAGCCTTAAAAGCATGTTGATCATGGTTTGTTTTCCTTTTGGTTTCTTTCTGTTTTTTTTTAATGCGGTGCTGGGATGAGCCTTGTACTTGTGAGACAAGAGCTCTGCTACTGAGCTGTGTCCTTAGTGCTCTGGCTTGTTTTTCTTTGAGGAAAACGAGGGAGGAGCTACACTGACGCTATAGAGATGGTAATGAGATGATCATCTTCTTTACACTAACCGTCCTATTCTATTCTATTTTTTAGATTTACTTATGTTTGTGCATGAGTGTGTGCACATATATCTGTGTGTAGCCCGGGTTGTTCTGGAACTCACTATGCAGAGCAGGCTGTCCTGGAACTCACAGAGATTTGCCTGCCTCTGTCTACCAAGTGGTGGGATTAAAGGTGTCCTGCCTCATCCCCCCACAGTTGTTTGTTTGCTTTTTAAGTGGTTATAGGTCTTAAGAAGAGTTGAAAAAGTCCAATGTCTATTGAGACACAAAAGTTCAGAATTTTCTCCACTGTGAGGGCTCACGTACCTCATGTATTCCAGCCGATACACAGACAAGAGATAGGTAGACATGGCAAAGTCCAGCTTGTTGATGAGGGCAGACACCTCGGGAGGAGGATCTAGCAAGTTGATGATGGTACTTCGGAGCTCACTCAGTTCAGCCTGGAGGGAAAGAAATACCCAGAGGCTCGTGAAGTCACCTTTCCAGGAGAAAAGAAAAGATCTGTTGTAATTTCTTTCTGGACAGTTTAACAGGAGTGAGAAGAGAATCATACAGGGGTAACCGTGTCGTTTTTCATGGCTGAGTTGTACTGGAGAACTGATCGAAGAGGCTCTTTGCTGGGAAAGGTAAGCAGTGGTGACTTGGTAGCTATTTCGCAGACTCCCTCATACCATTCTTCTGGCCAGAGTCCTGTAAGAGAATGGTGTACGAGAGATAAGGGCTGGACGTACAGATCAGTGGGCCACCTGACGAATATGCATGAATGGGGCCATTTTCCCATCACAGGGTAGGTAGAATGAGAGAGGAGACAGGGGGAGAGGGAGGGAGGGAAGGAAAAACGGAGGGAGGGAGAAAGGGAGAGGGAAGGAGAGAGAATATATGAGAATATGGAGTATCTAGTTCAAGAAGTCTATACGGTATTGGCTCTGGCAATTTCTAGAGTACTAAGACAATTATTCCCACAGTGAGACACAGAAACAAGTCTGTTATCTAATTTTGTGTGGGATGTGGCATTCCATTGGGAAGTGTAATATTTGTGGGTACCTGTAGGAACAAGCAGCTACATTTGGGCTCAGTTCAAATGTACTCAGACTCTGAGGTGGTTGAGTCTGGCCTCAGCTGTTTCTACTGCACACTCAGCCTTCCCTGGAGAGATACCATTCCCTACCTGAGCCTTCCACAGCGAATCCCATCAGCACAGAGTAGAGCCAGAAGTCCCGGAAAAGCTTCTGTAGCCTAGGTTTAGCCTCTTTGATGGGCGGCAACCGTCGGGTGAGCTGACATGGAGGAAGGGAGAAAGTATAGAAGAATTTTACTAGCAAATAACCTAAGTGTTAGGTCAAGCACACATTCTCCAAGAACTCCACACCAGTCAGAAAGGATGCAAATGTTTAGGTACACTGAGCAGTGGCTGATACTCAATTACTGTGCCAGTTAGCAGGTTCCTTCTCTCACTGTTATATGGAATGCTAAGGTGTGCCAGGCACTGTGCTGAGAGCTCACTCAAGGGCCTTCTGTCTAACTGGGAGGAAAACAACCACAGTGGGTGCAGAGTCCCTGGAAATGTCACTGTGGTCCTCACACAAAGCTTCGTCAGGCAGAGAACAGAAGATAGCATCAGTTGCTATAAGAAACCTCAGATTCCAAGCCTAGGGCTGGGAGGGCCTTCAGAGAAGGTAACACAATTAGAATGGCAGACTGAGCAATAACACCCCTCTCCTGGTTTCTCTATGTAATAGTACCCGCTATCCTAGGACTCTTAGACCAGGCGGCCACAAACTCACAGAGATCCGACTACGTCTGCCTCCTGAGTGCTGGGATTAAAGGTGTGTGCCAATACCACCCAGCTCTTTTTTCTTTTTTGAGATAGGATCTCACTAAATAGGATAGGCTGGTCTTGAACTCAAGAGATCTACAGGCTACTGCCTCTTGAGTGCTGGGTTTAACGGTATTGACCACTACAACTGTCTGAAAAGGCCCTTTTGAAACATCTGACTCTGATCAGATGTTTGCTGTATGGAGACTATGGTCTTCCAGGTTTAACCCCAAGCCCTCCATTAGGAAACACAAGTACAGTGCACACGGTTGGTTACCGCCATGTCTTTTCACCTTCCAACAACTCAGGGTACAGCCTGCTCAGTGCACATATGTAATTAGACAGATACCACTGTTTGGTCTAAGTGGTTTTCTTATGGATAGTTTTTATTCAATTCTTTAAGTTCTCTGTAAAATTTTAAAATTCCATTATTTAAATGTTGGAAAAAAGCTGGGTATGGTGATGCATGCTTTTAATCCCAGAACTGTGGAGGCAGAGGCAGGAGGATCTCTGAGTTTGAGACCAGCCTGGCCTACATAGTGAGTTCCAGGTCAGCTGGGGCTACATAGCGAGGCCTTGTGTCAAAAATGAATGAATGAATGAGTGATAAAAGCTGTAAAAATACCTAACCTAGAAGTAAGCCCTGATATAGCAATAGCAAGATAAAGAGAACAGCAACAACACCTAACAACAAAGAACTAGAATATAAGTGAAAGACAGTTTTATTTATACTGGAATCAAAATACATTTAAATATCAGGGTGTCAACAAGTGTTGAAATCTAGGTTTTGGTTTTTATTTTTATTTTTTCAGTAGTCAGTTATAAGAGCAGAAAGTGGAATTGCAGGAAATATCCCTGATTTCTGGTTTAAGCCAATAAGGCTGGGAATGTAGCTCAGCTGCAACAGTGTTGTTTATCATGCATGAAGCCCTGGGGCCAATCCCCAATACTGCATAAACAGGGAGTAGTGTCCCATGCCTGCATTCCCAACGTCTAGTGGAAATAGAAGGATCTCGGGTACTCAGTGACTTTGATGCTAGCCTGTGTCACATGAGATCCTGCCTTCGGGGGTTAAAAAAATCTCAGGGGTTATATATAAACTTGCCATTTTGAATATGGCCTCTGTTTCCTGCTTGTGGCTCTTAAGCTATTCCAGTTGCTGTGCATGTTGCTTCCCTGCCATGAGAGATTCTTATCCTTCACGTACTGTAAGTCTACATAAATTCATCCTTCTATTGTCTTGGCCAGAGTGTACCACAGCAATAGAATAGTATAAAACGAAAGATGTGCCTCCTGGCTCCTCCCTGGTTTTCTCTGTGAACATGTACACACAGGTTCTATGAATGAGAATGGTTATCATTTCTGAGTGTCTACTGTGCTGGTCACTACTCTGACTTCATTTTTACATAGTAGGTAGAGTTATTCTATTTTAAAGTTATTTTTAAAAAGTTGTGTGTGTATGAGTATCTCTGCATTTGAGTGCAGGTGCCTTTGGAGGCCAGAGGCAGAAGAGCCCCTGAAGTTGGAATTACAGGCAGTTATGAGTCACTTGTTATGGGTGCTGGGAACTGAGCCCAGGTCCTCTGTAAGAGCAGTAGTGTTTCTTAACCCATTGAGCCATCTGTGGTGTTTGAATTAGAATGGCCCCTATATACTCATGTTTGAAAACTTGCTCCCTAGTTGGTGGACCTGTTTGGGAAGGTTTAGGAGGTGTGTCTTGGAGTGAGGTTTGAGGTTTCAAATGACTTGGACCATTTCCATTGAACTCTTGCCTCCTGTTTGCAGTTCATGTAATCTCTCAGCCTCACTCTGCCATGATATACTCTAACCCTCTGGCAACATAAGCCCAATGAATCATTTCTTTTGTAAAAAACCACGGCAATAGAGAAGTGGCTAACACAGCACATCTAGTACCTCATCACTCTTTCTTTACAGGAGAGAATGCTAACTATAATTTCAGTCAAGGTGCTCAATATGGTTTCTTGAAGACAGGAAAGTGGTACCCACATACCACTCTGCAGGGAAGATGCAAAGAGAAACAGCATTCAAGTACCAAGGCACTCTCACATGGGCTCAGAGCCAGGCACGGCTGAAGCCAAAAACCTGAGCAGTCCCTAGTAGGCTGAAATGAGAAAGAGTCTCTCAGAGCAATGTGACAGTGCTCTTGGTAGAAAAAGGTGGAGCTTACACTTGTAGAAACACACACCCACCCACACAGTACAATATAATCCAGATATACTTATTTGCTAATTATAGGCTGAGGAATTGCAGTAGAAACATTTAATTTTAAAACTTTTTGAGGGCAAGACATAGTGATTCATGCCTTTAATTTCAACACTCAGGAGGCAGAGGCAGGCAGATCTCTATGAATTTGAGGCCAGTCTGGTCTACATAGTGAATTCCAGGTCAGCCAGAGCTGTAGAAACCCTGTCTAGAAAACAAACAAACAAACAAACAAACAAACAACCCAGTTTATATATTTCCTAACTCTCTCCTTCACTTTTCAATGAGGAATAAGCTTTCCATGAGCTTATGGTGACTCCACCTATAGTGTGCAGCCAGCCTTCTCCTCAGAGAGGAAGATCAAGCAGGAGGTCAGTCATGGCTCCTAGACACTGAACATGCCTCAGGTATGCTTAGCTTCAGCAAGATATCCTGAGCAAGACAGCAGACATGCTGATGCAGATAGAAACATTCAAAGCCTCAGCCACCAGAAGAGCTGTAGTTTGGAAGTAGCTTGCTATTAAGCAGTGATCAGAGACACAGCTGAAGGTTTCTGCTGACAAAGTTAGTTGAGCGGTGTTTGGATTAGGACATGTTTGCTTTGGGAGATACACAACAGCCTAGCACCAAAGTTCACCCTGAAATCCCGCTGTTGGCCCTTGCTGGTTTCATCTCTGCCACGCCACTGCTCACAGGCACAGAGGTAAGCTTGCTTTTTAATGTTTTTTTTTTTGTCAATTACAAATTTTCATTTTTGATGTTTAGAGTTAAGCAACTGATTTCTTTATTGAAGTAAAAAAAGAAATACCTGCTATGTAAGGGAGCTATAAAAATGAACTCAGTGAAGTGACCAGCACCCAGTGGACACTCAGAAATGATAACCATTCTTATTGTTGAGAAAGAGAAAACATTAGTACTTTAAAAATTCAGCATAAAATTCTACCAGTTGTATTACTGGCACAATTGACAAAACTAGAATTGGAGACAAAGTATTACATTTATTATACTTTACATTGGAAATTAGACATGGCGGCACAAGGCTGAAATTCTAGCACTTGAGGGGTTGATGCAGGGGAATGAGCTTATGGCCTCTGTGTAACTATCACCCCAGGGCAGAAAACATTTTCTCCCCAAATTAGATAATTGTCTAGTACGTGAGTATGAGAATATCTTTCTTCAGAAGTCCCCCTAAGCATACTATTAAACGTCAGAGGAATGTAAGAGACCTCACCTCAAAAGGCTCAGGAAATATGTATACATGTTGATACATATACATGTACACACACCACACAAATACCCCTCACACCACATACACACACCACACCCCCACACGCTACACCACATACACATACATACACTCCACATACATACCCTGAACACACACCAAACACCCCTACGTACTTCCCCCAATAAACCACACACACACACACACACACACACACACACACACACACACACACACACAGGAAAATGTAAAAAGCCAGTGACAGTAAAGGGGACACAATGGCTGCTCAGTTACTCCATTCTTTCAATTCTTCTGTAAGCTTCAAGTTATTTTAACATAAAAGACTTCCATATTACTGACAGCTACTTTTCTCCCTTCCTGCTTGTTTGGTCTGATTCTGGAGACATCAAGGGGTATTCTTTATGACACGTGACCAAAAAGGCCATGTAACTACTCCATTCCATGTAGCTCACAAGAGTATGCTCTATGATATTCCTATGAAAAAACAGTTTTGAGTTTATCTTAAAATTATAGTACTTCAAAAATAGCAATTGAATACATACACAACTTACAAGTATTTTTGAAATGCCTTCATTTTTTAATCAAACTGACCAGCAATTTTTTTTTTAATCAAAGATTTACCTGTTAGAGCTCTCATTTTTCTTTTTCTTTCTTTGTTTTTGTTTGTTTGTTTTTTTCTGTGTAGCCCTGGCTGTCCTGGACTCACTCTGTAGACCAGGCTGGTCTTGAACTCAGAGCTCCACCTGCCTCTGCCTCCCGAGTACTGGGATTAAAGACCTGTGCAACCACCACTGGCTGAGCTCTAATTTTTCAATGCATAAGAACGAACGAACAAACAAACAAACAAACCCTTTACATTTTCTCCTTTCCTAGTAAGATAATAATGGAAAATATGGCTTATAACTTTTGTACATACAATGTAGGAACAGAGTATATAATGCTAATCCTGTAAACCAAACCACACTGGCTTCCAAGAATACACTCTGAATTCTAGGATAAGGTGAAGAACATCTTTACTATGTGGGCTTAGACTAGGCTCCTTGAGCCCACATTAATTCAAATTGGCTTTTGTTTTGTTATTTAACATTATTGTTTCTAATTACTGTTTTAGCCAAGGATACTTTTAATTGTAATCATAAAGACTTCCATTAGGTTGCTTCTGTTCTTCCTTTCTGATTTCATAAAGACATTTTATTTTTATTTGTGCAAATGCATTTGTTTGTTGAAGTGTACCATGTGTATGCAGATTGCCAAAAGGGTATCAAAACTCCTTGGAGTTGGCTTTGGCTGTGACTGGAGGGCTGCGATCTAGGCTCTTGTTCCTCTGAAGAGCAGGAAGTACTAACTGCTGAGCCATTTCTCTGGCCCCATTCTTTTCTTCAATTAAATGTCAATGATACTCATACCCAGTACTAATGCAGCTTCGTACATTAGGCTCCATTTCTAGAAACTGTTCCACATGCGCAGACTATGCAGCCACTGATCTCAGCAAAGTGCTGAGCAGAGTCAGACAGATTCAAGGTCAGAAACCATGTGACTCTTTCTCCAAAACAAGCACTTCACAAGTCTTTCAGCGAGTGTCCGAGCAGTGACAGGTCCTATTTCATCCCAGCACTGAAACAAATAGGTATGGTGTTACAGCCTGTAACTTAAGAGGTGGAGGCAAAAGGATCAGAAATGTAAGGTCACCATTGGCTACACAAGGTTTTCTGCTAGCCTAAATGCACAAAACAAAAGCTGCTCAGTTAGGATTAAAACAATGCTGGGAATTCTAATTTTAAGCATATTACAGGGAAAAGGCCCCAAGGACAAAGACTGGCAACAGCTGTTCCCCAAGCATGAGTGTCCTGGCACTCTAAGGCAAGCAAGACAGAGCACTTGACATCAGGGAGCCAGAGGCTTAACCAACTTGGCTCGGATCTAGTCATCAATCCCCACATTTTGATGCTAGGTACTGAACCCTGGTCCCATGCAATCTGGCTGAGAGTAGTTAATATTTATCTACATCCCTAGCTGAAACCACTGCCATCTCAGTAGCCACAGTGGGAAGGTACATTTCATGACAGGTTAAAATGGCGGTAGTACTTCAAGTAGGGTGTCCACAAAGTTAGTCTCTATCCTGTCTTCAGGTCTCACAAGTCCAAATACTTAAACATGAGCCAGTAACTCTTATTTGATATAAACTAGCAACAGATATTCTAAACCAGAAAATAGTTGCAAGCACAAAACAGACTCCCCCTTTCCTAGAGGATATATATAGCTGGTGAAACAGGGAAGCAACAAAAGAGAGGTGATCTACCTAGTTAATAGCAGAGAGATGAAGACCAAATCAAAGCCACTAGGCAGAAAAACTGGATTTGATAAGTCATCAAGGCCTTCCCGGGAACAAGGCAAAAGAAGAGCAGATAAAGACAAAAAACAGTCTATAAAATACCTTTCTTGTCTACAGACCTCTGACCACAGACCCTGTTTGCAGAGTAGAAAATATTTCCTTTGTCCTGACAGCAAAATTCTCCTCCCTACAAGTTGTCACATAACTTAATCGCCTCTGGGACTGCAGCAGATGCACGGGACACAGGACACACCTCCTTTCAGTGGGTCCTGAGAGAGTCTTGCCAAGTTCTAAATGACTGCAGAGTACAGCTATCTTAACTGTATGTTTCTAGGAGGCTGGCTCGTGCACATTCATAATCCCTCCTTCTCCCCCAGGGGAGCAGGGGTTTGGACTTACAGGTAGGGCTAAGTCCATCCACTGGAAATCCCAGTCCCACCTCAGGTATTTCAGATACTCACTCTAGCTCATCTCTGGCTCTCTGGGCACCTCTTCTCTCACCCTAAGAGGTACAGCCACCTCCACCCCTCATGTCCCACACTGTGGCAGCACTATCTGAGCTCCTGATCCATTTCCTGCCTGTCAGCAGGCAGACCTCAGTACCTCCAGTGCCAGGTGTGTCTCTGGAGACAGATGAAGATGTTGGTGAATGAAGGAGAAAGAAACTCTAGGAATTTCACAGGTTCCCTCTTTTTCATGCCATTAAAGAAGGCATACTCAAATCAACGAACCAGCTCAGTAGGTGCAAACATGGCTGTCTGAGTTTCATTTCTAGAACTTGCATAAAGGTGGAAGGAGAGGACAATCATCTGACTGTGGCATGCATGTTTATGTGTGGATGTATGTGCATACACACACACACGTACACAGGTGAATAAATGATAAAAAAAAAAGTTGAGCTGATGAGCTGGTTCAGCAGGTAAAAGGTATCTGCTGGCAAGGCTGATGACCTGAGTTAAATCTCTAGGACCTAAACATTGTCCTAGGACCTCCACACATATAGCACAACAAACTTGTCCACCCCCACAATAAATACAAAAAGTTTAAAAAAAAATTGGTTTTGTTTTTTGAGACAAGGTTTCTCTGTGTAGCTTTGACTGTCCTGGACTTGCTGTGTAGACCAGGCTGGCCTCAAACTCACAGCAATCTGCCTTTCTCTGCCTCCCAGAGTGCTGGGATTAAAGGTGAGCACCACTGCCTGGCTGCAATGAAATAATTTTGAGATTGGGGGTCACTACATGATAGAATGTATTAAAGGGTTGAAGCATTAGGAAGGTTGAGAAGCACTAATCTAGGGGCTCATAGATCCCAGGAGATGATTGAAACATACAAAACACTAACACCTAGTGGTATGTTTGTTTTTTTTATCAGATCCTCTTCAAGTTTAACATCTAAGCCAGTGTAAGAACTGGTGCTGTGAAAGGCTTCTGTGTTAAACCACAGAAAACCACTGTCTGCATGCCAGCCAGGCTGCCTCTCACTGTTGTCTGTTTTCATACCAGGTTTAGCTCTGCAGAAATGAAGCACCCACTCCACCTTCTTCTTTCTCTCATCATATCTATGTGTGTTGGGAGCAAAAGCCATGCAGAGCAGCTAACCAATGAAAACCTGACCATGTCCTTCCTGCCTGCTAACTTCCACAAAGAAAACACAGTCACCAATGACTGGATTCTGGAGGGGGAAGAAGATGATGACTATCTGGATCTGGAGAAGCTCCTCAATGAAGATGATGACTACATTTATATCATTGATACAGTTTCCCCAACAGACTCAGAATCAAATGCTGGGAATATCCTGGAGCTTTTCCAAGGCAAGAGCCGGATCCAGCGTCTTAATATCCTCAATGCAAAGTTTGCCTTCAACCTTTACCGAGTCCTGAAGGACCAGGCTACCACTTCTGATAATATCATCATAGCACCTGTTGGCATTTCTACTGCCATGGCAATGATATCCTTAGGCTTGAGGGAAGAGACCCATGAGGAAGTACATTCAGTTCTACACTTTAAAGACTTTGTCAATGCTAGCAGCAAGTATGAGATTACCACCATCCATAATCTCTTTCGAAAGCTGATCCATCGCCTATTCAGGAGGAAATTTGGGTACACCCTCCAGTCAGTTAATAACCTTTACGTTCAGAAGCAGTTTCCCATACGGCAGAACTTCAAAGCTGATATGAGAGAGTTTTACTTTGCTGAGGCCCAGGAGGCTGACTTCTCAGATCCTACCTTCATAGCAAAGGCAAACAACCACATTTTGAAGCTCACCAAAGGCCTCATAAGAGAAGCTCTGGAGAATATAGATTCTGCTACTCAGATGATGATTCTGAACTCTATTTACTTCAAAGGTAAGAAGCAATTTTATGATTCTCAAAGGAAACTCACACTTCAGCTATCTGGAATACAAAAAAAGAGTTAAGACCTATATTGTAGCTATAATTTATGAAGGAAAATAAGACACTAGGTTGATTAAGGGGCAGGGAGGAACATGATGAGGTGGTAGCTACCAAGATCTGTTATTATTTTACATTCATTGAATTTCCATGTGGTAGGTATCAGGGTGTTAGAGTTATCAGAGTTTTTGTTTTACAGATAAATTCACCAAAGCATAGAGGTAAGATGCCTCAAGGTTTAGGGGCAACGTTCAGGCTGGATTTCAGTAAGCTATCTTTAGTGATTTATTAATTGGAGGAAATAATATAAACTACCCTTTTTAGTGGTTGGCTAGTGTGGATTAGGGTTTCTTCATTCCGCCTTCTCAATTATCAGTGAGTAGGAATATGGAGAAAAGGCTAAAGAAATATGTTTGGAAGCTGTTCAGTGACAATAACTGTTAGAAATACAACTTCTTAGGGTACGCTTTGTGTTTGGAGGCAGGGTCCCCTCTGGAGCCAGGGCTAGTTTGGAGCTTACTATGAAGACCAGGCTGGCCTGCTAAGATCAGCAGCACGAGCCACCACAACCAGCTTCTCAGGGCACCTTTGCATCTATGGTGGGCAGGAAATACATTATTAATTCTGTTCCTCTTGTTGTTACCTTTTCCTTTGAGACAGTTAGTTCTCTCCTTCTATAATGTGGGTTTCTGTGATAGAACCCAAGTTGGAAGGAGATCTTTATCTGCTAAGCCATCTCTTTGGTCTTAAATAGTTGTTTCTTCAGCAATTCTTATAGGCCAGGCATGACAGCACTTTTAAAAAAAGTACTATCTCCCACTCAACATATATGCACAGGTGTAGACCCAATTAAAAACTATTTTTTTAAAAAAAGGTCTTGTTATGTAGCCCAGGTAGATCTACAATTAAAGACCCTCCTGTCTTAGATTCCTACAATGCTGGGGCTATCCAGAAACAAAACAAAACAAAAAAACAGACTTTGTTGTTGTTTTGGTTTTTTTGAAACCAGGTTTCTCTGTGTAGCCTTGGCTGTTTTGGACTTGCTTTGTAGACCAGGCTGGCCTTGAATTCACAAAGATCTGCCTGCCTCTGCCTCCAAGAGTGCTGGGATTAAAGATGTACACCACCACGAGGGGCCTACATCCAGACCTCTTACTGGAATCTGATCAAAATAAACTTCCATCTTATTTAAGCCAAAGAGTAGTCACAGAGATGATTCAGCATCAGCACAACTGCTGCTCTGTTCAGCTACTTTTCTTTGTTATCACTGAGTTCAGGATCCAGTAAGGGAATAACTGCTGGGAAGACAGTACATCTTGTTTGCCCTCGTGGTTGTACTGCTCCGGAATGAGGACAGTGTCTTTCTCTTGGTTTCTGCTTGTAGAGCCTCTTCTGACCTGTCAATGTACTACACATAACTCCCAGTTCTGTAGAAAAGGTATCCAGCCAGGCTAGGCACCAAGTAGCACAAGGGAGGCTAAGACTTCACTGGGCTTGAGAGTGCTGAGGTCCGAGCCCCAGAATTCCTTCCAAACTGGGCACAGCACTCAAGTTTCAATGAGGGTATGGCTAATGGCTAAATCTCTAAAAAGCCTGTGACCATACACAGACAGACAAACATATAGTACATATCTGTGGTGAAAATATAATTTTCTTTTTCATTAATAGTTCTAAGTACCAGTTTTGAAACTGAGCAAACAAGAATCTAAGACTTGGGTTCACCCCTTCTCATTTGTATGACATCTCTTATGGAAAGGGTAAGACTGAATCTAATAGGACTATAGAGAGATCTGAAAAGACAGTGATGCAGTACTTGGCCCTGTGTGTTGCAAACAGTAAGAACATGATGAACTTGATGGAGTGAATATAATACAGTATAACATAACAGGAAGTATGTATGATATTGCTAATAGCATTTGTTTTCATGATCAATTAGCCTACGCTTGGAATGGCTTCAAAACAGGTTGGTGGGATACCACCAAAGCCCCCAGTCTTAAAAGTTTGCTGGTTGCCACAGACTCTAAATTAATTAGTAATACTTGAAATTCTGAACCAAGTGTCAGCACTGGAGCAGGTGGAAATGTAGAACAAACTAGACATGATCATATTATCTCTTAAATAAAGTAATCCATGTTATACTGAGGTGTAAAGGGCCTTTCTCCACTGGGTTGGAACACTGACTTGGTGCTGGGAATCAGAAGAGTGTTTCTGTTTGTTTGTTTGTTTGTTTATTTTGAGACAGGGTCTCGCTATGTAGCCCTATCTGTCCTAGAACTCACTCTGTAGACCAGGCTGGCTTGAAACTCTCATAGATCCGCCTGCCTTTGGAGTGGTGGAATTAAAGTGTTCCACTAAGCCTGTCTGAGAAGGATGCATCTTAAAACTTAGAGAATTTTCTAAATATAGTTTTAATTTCTAATTCCCAAATCTCTGTTACTAATTTAAGTGTGTTCTAATTGCTTTGTTAGAGCCGCTTCACAACACTGCTGGAAGAGCAGTGATTTCCAAAGGGTCTGAAGCAGACTGTCTGCAGGAACTTTGTGACTATTGCAACTTGAGCTGGTATCTTACTGGGAGTGCCAAGGGCTTTCCACAAAGCACAGAAAGTCCCCTTACTGTAGCAAATTGTTTAGTTTAGAACCCCTGGTGTGGCTGACTTAGAGGCAGCAACTGAGCTGCAACCAGGAAGCAGGTCAGAGCTGTCTGGTGTTTAAACTTCTTCCAATGATCCCTATCTTTCTCATCTTAGCTGCTCTATATACTAGATGGAAACCTTGAACAAGTTACTTTACTTCATTGTGTCTCTGTTACCTTATTCAAAAAGTATGGATGAAAATTAAAACAATCTATTTATATAACTTCTAGGAGGTGAAAATGAGATAATACAAGAAAGGTACTTAGGCTTGGCATGTGGCCTCTTGGCAACTGGTTACCAACATATTTAATTATGAGCATCTTAGAGCTAAGATTTATTCTTGAATGCTAGCTCTACCCAACCAACATGGAAGATCCTGAGGACACCACTGTATCAGTTATGTATCCTGCCAAATGTTAGAGAATCATAGTGTGAGGGCCCAAAGGGCTACTCATTTTACAAATAACTAGAGTAGAGGCCCAGGCAAATTAAGGATCTATCAGGGACAAATAAATAGTGTTAGAATTTAACCCATAATACCTTGTGGTCTTTTAAATTTCTTTTGTTAAGACTCTGGGATTGGTCCTAGAGAGTCCTCTAGGGCAAATGTTTCAATGCTAAGACTACATTCTAAAGGAACATTCTACCTACTGCCTGCTCCTTCTGACTTACAGGAACTTGGATGAATAAATTCCCAGTAGAAATGACGCACAACCACAACTTCAGGCTGAATGAGCGAGAAGTAGTTAAAGTCTCCATGATGCAAACTAAAGGGAATTTCCTTGCGGCAAATGACCAGGAGCTGGACTGTGACATTCTCCAGCTGGAGTATGTAGGGGGCATCAGCATGCTGATTGTAATTCCACGAAAGCTGTCAGGAATGAAGACTCTTGAAGCACAGCTGACACCCCAGGTAGTGGAGAGATGGCAAAAAAGCATGACAAACAGGTACATAAGGTCATTTGCTCCTTTGCTGTCTCAGGCTGGGGTGTCTGGGAGTACTGAAGCCATGGCCAATTTCTGCCTCTTCTTTCCCTCCCTCCCTCCCCCACTTTTTTCTTCCTTTTCTCTTTGAGTCAGGGTTGCCTAATCTGTTGCCCAGATTGGCGTGTAACACATTATGTAGTGTAGAAAGCCTTAAACCTGCAGGGCTCCTCCTCCCCCATTGGGTTTCCAAATGCCAGGATAACGTGTGGGAGCCACACTACCAGCTTTGCTTGTTTGTTTGTTTTTTCAAGTAGAAGGATGCAAAAGAACCCAAGAATTGTCACATAGGCCATGCTTGTTGCTTGAATTTCTTGTTCAATGGGAGCACTGAGCTGTTTCAGTCAGTAAGGACAGGTAGCTTTGGGTCATCTTAGGAATAACCTTCATCTACTCTACTCTACTTTGTGGCTCTGAACCCAGTTCAATCAGCTTCAAGAAGAGATCAATCACATTACCTATCAGGACTCAAGGTGAGAAATAATAAAACAGGTGGGTTGATTGGCCCCATCCCCAGCTTTTAGTGTTTAGAATGTAAGAGGCTTCCAACAACAATTAGCTCTCCCCTTCCCTGACAGGAAATCCCAAGTTCTTTCTAATTCACTGAAGACTTGTTACTCATGATTTCCTTGATTATTTATTACTTATAGCTGAAACAGCTGGTCAAAATTTGCTCACTTATTATTGGTCTACAGCAGAAAAAATAGAGACAAGAATATTTCTGTGTTACTAGATACTTACTGGTTAGACTCATAATGAGAAGTAAAACCTGCTGGACAAGAAATACGAAAAATGCAATAAAACTAAAAATACTGCTGGCTATGGTAGCACACATGAGTAATCCCAGCATTGGAGAAGCTGAGGCAGGAAATAATGAAAGAGTGAGACCCTGTTTCAAAAAAACAAAAACACATGCCAGCAAGATGGCTCAGGAGGTAAAGATGCTTGCTGCCAAGGCTGACTATATGAGTTAGGACCCAGGACCCACATGGTGGAAGGACAGAACAGACATCTGAAAGCTACCTTCTATACATATACCACATACCCTGGGCAATATGCATGCATAAAATAAGCAAATAAATAAATAAACAAACACACATACTAAAAGTTAAAACAAAACAAAAAAACCCTAAAATACAAAATCTTAAAAGCAGACTCTTCGAGGAAGGTGAATTTCCCAGGTATATTATGTTATTAATTATGTGGATTTGTCTAAAAACTTCCTTCTTCCCCCCTTTTCTATTTATTTCTCACCTTGAGTCCTGATAAGTAATGTGATTGATTTCACCTCGGGATTGACTGAACTGGGGCTCAGAGCCACAAAGTATAGTAGAGGAGGTAGAGATTTATTCCTAAAATGACCCAAAACTCCCTGTCCCTACCTTCTGAATTCATATACTCATTTAATCTCCTTACCAGTGACTTCTCTCTGGGGTCAATGAGGCCATGCCAACCCTGAGTTCTAGTCCTAGTCCAGCATATTATTTCATCTCCCTCACCCTCTTTATCCCCAGCAACAGGGCACTGATGAGCTTCTAGGCTGGTCCACAGAGTTTAGCCTTTCTGGTTGGTTCTGTTTAGCATCTTTACTCTTTCTGTTACTTGGCTCTTCCCTTCACACTCCAGTCAGATCCAAGGCCTTCATGGTCCTTGCAAAAATCAGGTTCTTTTTATATAAAATAACTTGACATTTATTTGGATCCCATGCATATTTTCCCCATAGACTATAAGTCATCTCTACCTTACCTCTTATACCTAACACAATATGAATTCTTAGTAAATAGTTGTTTTACTATTTTGCTTACAGCATGATAATAAGGATTCTGTACATGGTCAGTCAGACTCAGTTTTCCCTGCTACTTAAAATCTATGGCTGTGAAACTCACTGATATATGGGCTAACTGTAACTAGACTTATGGTGGCCATTTTTTTTTTTTTTTTTTTTTTTTTACAAAACCCTCAACTGACAGTACCAGTATGTGAAGAATTGCCGTGTCAATTCTGTGGTAAATGCAACCCATTTCAGACCATGAAAATTTAGCAGGAAAAAATGTTATTTTGTCATTTGTATCCATAAAACCGGCTCCCTTCTTCTTCAACTAGAACTCGAGAGGTACTTCTGCCCAAGTTTAAGCTTGAGAAGAACTACAACCTGGTGGAGGTCCTCAAGTCCATGGGAGTCACAAAGTTGTTCAACAAGAGCGGCAACATGTCAGGCATCTCAGACCAAAGGATCACCGTGGATCTGGTAATGACTCCCTCATGCATGCTAGTCCCAGATCCTGCCTTGCACTATTGCTGCTTCTCTCCCCAACCTCCTGTTGGGTCTGTGACCCAAACCTTAAGGATACAGGGGGCAAGGTGACTATTTTGGCTCCCAAGGCTTCTCAGACTATGGACATGGCCAAGAGTGAATGCAATTCTAGTGCATATATGTATATGTAGTATGAGAGACACTCTGAGCACAATTACCAAGTGCTCAAAGGTCATTTAAGAGCCATTTTGACGTAGGTGTGATTTTGTCTTATGTTAGGTCTCTGGAGCTTTTCTCTGATAAGCCTTAATCAGATGCTCTACCATCCCTACCCCCCTCTCTGTGACAACCTATACAACCTGACTCCTTTTCTTTCTAATTTTAAACAGTTCAAGCACCAAAGCACCATCACAGTGAACGAAGAGGGCACCCAAGCTGCAGCTGTGACCACAGTGGGGTTCATGCCACTGTCTACCCAAGTCCGATTCACTGTTGACCGTCCCTTCCTGTTCCTAGTATATGAGCACCGAACCAGCTGCCTGCTCTTCATGGGAAGAGTGGCCAACCCTGCCAAGTCTTAAAGGTGGTGCTTTGGGCATCTGATGTAGTTTGGGTACACTCTGTAGTTCTGTTTTCATTCTAACAAAGAGGACATAGCTATTTTGATATGATAACTTATGTGGTTTACGATAATAATCTGAATTTTAGGCTCACAGAAAAGTTATCATACACTAATAAGCTGACACAGTAAACAATGCTGTAAGTCCACAGGAGGTAACATACCTAACTGTTGTGCCAGCTATTCCTCAGAGGTCCTGGCAGTACACAGCCTGCCTTAGCCCTGGCTCCTTTATCCTGAAGAGCAAACTGCCAGAGTATATACCTGACACTTTCTGCACAAGTAGTCTAGAATAATAAAAGGCCTTTATTATTCAAGGCCTTTTCTCAGTCAGATCCCCCCATCTGAATGGTATTCAGGAGGCTCATCCTTCTGGAGAAGATGCCCAAGTAGCACCATTCCTGCCCAGTGGAAAAGTAACCTCAACACATCTGAGATGTTGGGACTTAAGTCAAGGCCCAACGTCCTAAAGTCATGTAAATATCTCCTCTCCTGCTGCCTCATTGTTACTTACATGTATTCATAAGGCTCCATAGCCTATCCTAGAGATAAATAAAAAAAAAAACATATTTACCATGTATCTGTTATAATTTTTTCTCTCTTTTTAAGAAAAAGATGTAACCTTGGCTGGCTTGAAACTTGCTAGGAAGACCAAGCTGGGCTTGAACTTACCAAGGTAGACTGGCTGGCCCTCACACTTGAGGGTCTTGTAGGAAGTCTTAGTTACATGGACTCCGTATCACTAATGGTAACAGCTGAAAAAGAGTTGCTATTTGCTAGTGCAAATGCACATGCCTACGTCTGCCTCCTGAGTGATGGGATCCATAGAAGCATTTCCACAACACCCAGAATAATAATATTATTTTTTTTTTCCAGCTCAAATAACAAAGGGCACACTGAGAACCACTGCATCCTTGAGAAAGACACAGGCTGACAGATAGTCTCTCAGTGAGGCACCTGCTTTAACTTCACCTCTCAGATGTGGTCCTGTTGTAGGTAAAGTTTGATGGGGCTGGCAACATCCAAGGAATATGACTTGGGATCATTCACAACGCTCCAAAAGGCATGGAACAAGATGTGCCTATAGTGGGGAGACGGTCAGCTGTAGTAGGAGCAGCAGTCATAAGCTCTGTGGGGGTGCTAACTCACTGTATCCCCATACCTTAGAGGAAGAAGTTTTATTTCCTCAATAATGTAAGAGCTGTAAGGGATTCTAAAACATGCACACAATACAGCTACAATACGTGATGGGGCTGGGGTCAAGGACAGGATTGCTGGACTTGAGGGTCTTGGAGGGAGCCTTAGTTACAGAGACCTCCAACCACATGGAGCAATACCAGTAATGGGAATAGTTGAAGTAATGCGCTACCCGCTAGTGCAATGCACATATATAGACACTGCTATACGCATGCTGTTGCTGGCTTTGGAAGTCCACACTATCTTCACCTCCTCTTGATACCTGAGGAAACAATGGCAATTTACAGAAGAAAAGTAATTTGGCAAGACCTAGGTCCAATCGTAGGTAGTTAGGATTTAAGGCCTGTACTCCGGCGAACCCTGCCTCTATCCATACCAGCTCTGTACCAGCACTCTACTGGGAAAAGATAGTGCAGGACAGAGTCAAAATCTCCCCACTACATCTCTTCAGCTTCTTGGTGAAGCCTGACATTGATGATGACCCATCACTTTTTCCCCATTTTTTTCTTCCAATTTGTTTTAACACTGCTTTTTTTCATGTGTTTGCTCAATATATTTTATCATGATGGTAATTTTTCTCAGTCCTTAAATTTCTAAATGTATCTTAAATCTGTGTCCTAAAAAGCTGGATAGACATGGCAATAACTGTAATCCCAGTTATTCCTTAAGGTTAGGAGAACTGGTTAAGCCTAAAAGTTAGAGCCTGGACTATATGGTGAAATCCTGTCTTAGAACAAGCACTTCCCCCCCGCAGCTTGTTAGCCCTTTGTCATGTGTCCTTTTCCCAAAAAGCCAATGGTCTCACTTTCAGTCCCAACCTCAACCACAGCCCACCCTTGGTGGCTCCAGGCTCCTTCACTGGGCAGGACCGTCTAGTCTCCACGCCTTCTACTTACTGACATCTACTTGGAAACCCTGCAATCCCCACTTAAAGAGATTAATTTACCATTTTCAAAGCAGTAGAGAATTAAGTCACAGAGCAGGCTCTGGGCTAAGCTGCCTGGGCTCAAACTCAAAGCTCTGAGATGCTGAGCAGGTTCTATATCTCACTATCCTCATTTGTACATTGGCGATAAAGCTGCAGTGGTCATACAGGGCTGTTGTGGTAAGATAATGCCTATAGGCAAGGTTTAGATCAGGAACTTAGTTCAGCAAGAGTATTAGGTAAGCTTTTCTTATTTTAATCTAAGAAAGCATCTTATTAAGGGGCTCCTAACTCAGAGGTCCTGGATAGTTTTTTCATCGGGCACACTGTGAACAGACGTATTTCTGTGGAAGAGAAATATAAAGCTTACAAAAGTGTCTATGACCTAGAAAAGGTTATAACCTGGCTAAAGCCACAAAAACTACCAGGGACAAAGATGAACCTGCTCTCAGTGGGACACAGGAATACTTCCTGGGGAAGCGACACATGTCAATAAGCTGCTATACTCTTAACTGAGCGGATGAAGTCTCTAAGTATCAGGCCGTTTGCTTCAGTATGGGATGGGTAGCAACAAGAGCAATGAAGAAATAAGTCTACAAAGTCAGAAGAGAAAGAGCACCTAAGCAAGCAGGAAGGAGTCTCACAGACCACAATATCCAGCTGCACAGTGACTCATTTCAGCTTCAGGTTTCTGAGATGCATTAGGAGGGACAGCCAAGCTGTTTACCCAAATCCATCTGCCCTTTTGAATCCAAAACTGAGTATACCTTTCTCTTTGACAAACTAAACCAAACAACAACAAAACAGTACAAAATACTAAATATTAAAAACAAAACAAAATCTCCCACACCTTTGGAAATCAATTTCTCTCAGAAGGTACAACAGGTCACTAAAAAGCAAATGCAAAAACCCAACATCCTTTGGCTCCTGTTGAGCAATTAGGTCAAATATTTGTTTCCTCCCCCGTAATATAACCATTAACTTTTGTTAAAAATACAGTCTTCCTGGGAAACCTGCTCATACTCGTGAATGTGTAGAACTGTTCTTTTGCTATTAAGTGTGTGCCCGGATGCCTAGCTATGTCCATGTGTCTCTCTTCTCAACACTAGCTTAAATCTACATTAAACTCTTAACTCCAATTAAAAAATAATAATACTCATTCTATCCATACAAAGTACAAAGGTTTTGGCATTTGGGAGTATCTGTTCTGAGATGTCATTCGTCACAGCAGCGCCTGTACTGACCCTATAGAGAGAGGTTCAGAGACCCAGAATCCCACAACAGCTACAAGCTCAACCCTGGCCTTTATGACTCTAAAGCCTGGGTGTTCCTGAACAACTTCACTCATCATTGCTACCCTCAAAGAGCAAAATGTCTCTTAACGATTTCTTGAATGAATTTATTACACTCTAAATGAACATTAATGGACATACTAAAAGTTCATAGGCAGCAAGGCCATTGGGGAAAGGGGATAAAGAAGAACATAGAATGACACATGATCAAAATCATTACTTTGTATGCTAATCTAAAAAATTAATTTTACGTGGAGCTTGAACCTATCTTCTGTAACCAGGCAACACTTCCAGTGGTGGGAAACCTTAACCTACAATTTGTCCTGCCTACAAGATACATAAGGGTAAAGATGGAGCAGAAATTGAGGGAGTAGGCAAGCAATCACTGGTCCAGCTTGAGACCCATGCCAGGAGAGGGAGCCCAATCCTGAAACACTATTAATGATATTCTGCTATCCTGGCAGATGAGAGTCTCCCATAACTGTCATCAGGGAGGCTTCACCCAACAACTGATGGAAACAGATGCAGAGACCCACAGCCACACATTAGGCTGAGGGGAAGGAAGGATTATAGGAGCTAGAGGGGTCAAGGACACCACAAGAAAACCTAAAGAATCAACTAACCTGAGTCCATAGAGGCTCACAGTGACTAAACTGCCTCCCAGAAAGCATACTAAGAATTGTGTAGCTTGGTCTTCATGTGGGACTAACAGTTGGAGTAGGGGCTGTTTCTCACGCTGCCTTTGGGACCCTTTCCCCCTACTGCCTTGTCTAGTCTCAATAGAAGATGTACCTAGTCTTAGTGCAACTTGATATGCCAAGGCTGGTTGATATCCATGGGAGGTCTCCCCTTTTCTGAGGAGAAAGGAAGGAGCAGATTAATAGTGGGTGGGAAGAGAGTAGAGAGGGAAAACTGTGGTCAGGATGTAAAGCAAACTAATTAATTAATTAATTAAAATGTTATTATTTCATTTTTATTTTGAGACAGAATCTTACTGCGTAGCCCTGGATGGCCTGGAACTCTATATTAACCAGACCACCTTTGAAATCATAGAAATCTGTCTGCCCCTCTCTCTTTGTCCTAATTGCTTGGATTAAAGGTGTATACTACCACACCCTAAACAGTTAATTTAAAAAACTAAATGGAGGGCCAAAGAGATGGTTTGGCAGTTAAGAGAGAAAAAGAGAGAGAGAGAGACAGAGACTGTTCTAGACTACTCCAGGCTATACAACAAGACTGACCCGGCCAGTCAGTCTCTCTCTCTCTCACACAGATTCCACTTGCCTGCCTAACTTTCTTGTCCTTAGGACCCTCAGGCCTCAGCCAGGTGGACTCTGCTGATGTAAACTTTCAAGATCTGAGCTATCAAGACAGCTGCTGGGAATGAATAAGAATGGGGCGCGGATGACGACGATGAAGTTATTTGGAGAAAGTAAGTGTAGTGACACATACCTTTAATTCCTGCACTCAGGAGGCAGGGGCAGGTAGTTGGTTCTCTGTAGATCAGAGCAACCAAAATGAGGCCTCATTTCTATTATTTTTTTTTTTAAAGTTCTGCAGAGCAGCAGATATAGCATAAAAGAGGACAGGATGATGATGGGCTCTCTAACACAGCTGTGCTGCATCAGGAAGCAGACCCTATATCCAGTGTACCCAGTCTTCCAGAAGTGACAGGGCTATAGCTCCAATGTCTGCAGGAGAACAAGAAGTTTCATGGCTTCATCTCACAAGAGAAAGCCAAGAAAGGAGGTCAGGCAAAGTACCAGTCAAAGACATGAATCCAGGCATGACACAGAGGGGACAGAAGCATGCCTAGGCACTGGAGTTAGGAACTGGAGTGAGTCTGCTGAGAAAGTCTGGGCTGGGCACAAAGTAAGTTATCCCATGGTTTTCACCAAAAGTCATTGTTGATGACTGAAAGAGCTATATGTATAGAGTTACTGAGATTCCATCTGTCTGTCTGTCTGTCTATCATCTATTTTTGTTGTTTCCTTGTTTTTTGAGAAAGGGTTTCACTATATAGTTCTGGTTGTTCTGGAACTTACTATGTAGACCAGGCTGGCCTCAAACTCACAGAGATCCCAAGTGCTGGGATTAAAGGTGTGTGCCACTCTGCCCAGCTGAACTACTAGGATTTTAGAAAAGCATTCTTATAAGGAATTTGCTCAAATATGAGTAGCTAGAACCTAAATCATCTGAGAAGTAAATACTCACCACAGCTATTACAGGAATAAGCACTCCCAAATTCCCCGCACTGCTGGAAGCCTAGAAAATAAAACAACACATCACTGGCAAAAACACGCTAACAAACAAAATCCCCCCAACAATACTGTACAAACAAGGAGGCCCTACTGTAAGAAAAATATAAGACATATCCACAGGAGTATAAAGACACTCATGTGCTACAGCATTTGGCTCTAGCACCTCTACATGCTAAGCACTTCAACTTCGACCCCAGTCCCAACACAGCACAGTTCAGTTTTCGTGCATGTGGTGGTAAGGACTGACCCTGGAGCCATGTATCTTCTAAGCAAGCATTCTACCACTGAGCTACATCTTTAGCCCTGGAATAACTTTTTTTTTGGGGGGGGCGCAGAGACAACATAAATGTCAAATACAAAGCACTAAATTATGATTGAACAAACAGTGGCAACTCTACATAATTATGGACAACTTTCTGAAAAAATTTAGTCACCTTGGAAGAGTGCTGAGAGAATGTTAAATGAAAACAACTCAGGATTTAAGAGCATCCTCTGACTCAGTTACAGGTAGGTAGTATACACAGACATGGATAATCTGTTAAAGTATCATCAAATATTATAGAGGGATTATGGCTTCATAAATTTCTTTCTTTTCTATAAATTTGGAAACCTTGGAAATTTTAATAATTAAATTATCAAGTTCTTCAGATAAGCCCAAAAATATGGCTAAACTGCAACGAACACTTGTGAGGAGCTGAAGAAGCCCTGAGTGAGTATGTATTGTTGACGCAGGAACAGCTATGTCAAGGAAGGCCCCCTCCGTGGATCTTAGTTTGACTTTTGAAACAGGGTCTTACTGTGTAGCCCTGGGAGGCCTAGAACTTGCTATGTAGACCAGGCTAGTCTTGAACTCAAAGATCACTACTTCCTGAGGGAGAATTAAAGGTATGTGCCATCGCATCTGGCAGTTATGGCTGGTTATGAATCAGCATTTTCCTATACACTTCCACAGGCTCCCCTTACACCATTAAGTCCTACTATAGTAAATACTCAGCATATTTACCACTTGGCTAGTAAACAGTAACTACTCTACAAGGAGCAGGATTCCCATCTTTGTACTTAGGAGCAAAGGGAATCCTGGTATTGCTCTTCCAGCCCTTGAATAAGCATTAAATTATAGGAGTCTTGAGAGTCTATAAAAAGTGTGGCAAGAGAAAGAGGATAGGAGTGGCCACAGGTCTCAGCAGGTCAGCGGGGCACTGGGGCCCGCTTCTTGATATGGGTGCCAATGTATCACTTCCTCAAGTGTTTAGCACCTCCCTTCATGAGCAGCACCCCTCTCCCATCATCCTGACACTTAAGCCTCTATTGGTGTAGGGGACATAGTCTCTCCTGAGAACTGAGAAAGTCACCAAACCAGGAGTTTTCATAAACTAGTCAGCAGATAACTGTTGGGAGTGTCCAGAAGAACAAGGCTGAATTGTGAATTATGGACAAGGTCTTAGGCAGGTTTTTTTTTTTTTTGTCTTTTTTTTTGTTTTTTGTTTTTTTCCATCAGCTACTCCTTGACCAAGAAAGACCTTCACAGGAAGGATTCCATGGAGATGTTGATTCGGATATTACCTCTGCAAAGCATTCTTGACCAGCCTAGTTTTAAAGTGCTTCTTGCTGGACTGCCCTGTACTCTACTCCCACAGAGCCTCTCAAGGAGAGGGATACTCATTCACTTACCATGAACAGCAGCCAGCACTGCAGCCCGTGGGCCAGATCCTAACCTTTCCCTGTCTCTTGTACACTGGGTATAGCTGCTGTCAGCTACCACAACAGAACTGAGTGGTTTTGACAGAAACTGTCTTGCGCCTGCAAAGCCTACAGTATTGATAGCCTGCTTCTTTTAGGAAGTAGGCTGACTGTGACTTGTGACATTACCTGCCACCCTGTGGGTGAACAGTACAGAAAGGGGTAGAGAAGGAAACAGTTTAAGAGCATGAAGATGGAAATGTGGGAGAGGGCTTGGTGTTTATGGGGAGATAATGTGCTAAGGTGTCTCCCTTGCCTTAAACAACCCAATGTGGGCACTTAAAAGGTTACCATTCTGTTTGTCCCTGTGGATCTGCCTTTCCTGATATTGGATAAAAGCTGGCACCCACACTTATGCTCCAATAACAGGCACATGAGGTCCTCCTCAGCATAAGCTTAGGCCTAGGACAACCTCAATGCCTGCTTCCTGATGAGCAACACAGGGAGAGTTATCCAGGAAGAAACCCATACTAACTTGCTGTTGTCACATGGGCTAGTACAAGACAGATGCATCCTTGAGTGACAGTGACTCCTTTTTCTTATTTTCTCCCGATGTACTTAAACCATCCAACAGGTCACCACCTGTTGTAACACACACTTAGCATATGTGAAATCTTGGGTTGGAAGCCCAAGAATTAAAAATAGAATAAATTTTAAAATTAGATAATTTAATGAACAAAGCACCATATTTCAACCAAGATAGTGCCTCAAGATTCAGCAACCTTTTTCTTCATACCTTCAGGGCAGGCCCTTTCTCACTCGCCCTCTCACTGGCTCTTTTTCCCTCTAGCCCCAGCTGCACAAACAGTTCCAGCAGGTTCATCAACAGCTCATCCACAAGATGCTCTTCCTGAATGTTGGCTGCGATGTTGGCCAGGGCATTAATCACAGCTAGGGAGCAGTGCCTAAAGAAAAGAAACAAAGTCATACCCACTCCAAAGCCTCAGCTATGCTGGGGGATGTGCTATAGGGAGAGACACTGGCGCCACATGGGCCAGGCCTGGCTCACCATACACACACTTATAACGTGTCATCTCCATGACAAACATGCTGAAGGTAAATGGCTGAATAAGTGAGTATGGACCTCCTGACTAAGGTTCTGGATACCAGGGACCTTGACTTCTCTAAATGTTAAAAGCCGGCTGAATATCTGAACATAGGATCACTCAGTTCCAGGATTTTTTTTTGCTTGAGCTGAAATCACAGGGACCTAAATATTATTTCACCTGATGAGCAGCTTCTTCCCAGTGTTTCCCATAGCCCTGAGACAGATGTCTCTTAAAGGCAGAATTTCTCTGTGTAGCCCCGGCTGTCCTGGAACATCCTCTGTAGACCAGGCTGGCCTTGAAATTAAAGATCCACCTGCACCACCACCACGTGGCTTTTTTTTTTTTTTTTTTTTTTTGAGACAGGGTTTCTCTGTCTCGGTGGTCTTGGAGTCATTCTGTAGACCAGGCTGGCCTCGAACTCACAGAGACCTGCCTGCCTCTGCCTCTTAAATGCTGGGATTAAAGGCCTGTGCCACCACGCCCGGCCGCATGATTTTTAAACCTAGGATTTCACTATGTAGCCCACGGTTGTTTGGAACTTGCTATGTGGCCCAGGGTGGCATGTAACTCTCATGTCTCTTGCCTCAATTTCCTAACGGTGGTATCAGAGTGTGCACCGTTTCTCCAAGCCTTAAAAAATATTTTACTGTTTTAAGAATGTTGATGAGGAGTCTATAAATGGACAGTATAAATCAATGTTTTTGTTGCAACATTTATTATGCATTGGTGGTTAAATCTACAGATGTGGAACCTTCATATTTAAAGGGCCAGCTGTGCAATAACGCCAGGGGCTCACACTGGTCAAGAAATTTCACATGTATATTATCCCACCAAAGTACTAACCAGACCCATCTTTGCTTAGCTTAACCAAGACCAGCAGAGAGAGGTGACGTCCCTGTCACACATCCACATGTGCACTTCTATTTACTCCCACAACTGGAGACATGCTCTCTGGAAGATGCGCTCTGAAGCACAGGTAAGCTGAGCATTGACTGAGGCTAGGCAGATGCACTGCTTTCACTGAACTGACATGGGGAAGATCTCAGAGGAAACTTGTATTTAATATCAGAAACAGAGAAACCTGATGACCAAGAACAGCAAAGCCAACAGAGGGGCTGTTTTCTCTCCACCATTCGCATTTCTTCCCTCTTCTACTGATCTGACAAACTCTTTTGAGATTCCCTCAAACAGGAGGAGTCAAAGCATTCTAGGTAAAGTCAAAAGAAGTATCTCTGAGTCTGCTGAGGAAAACTGGCCAGGCTTTACACAAATATAGAAAGCTCAAAGATATAAAATGTATATTCCCATGGCCCCTGCAAATTCTGATTGCCTCTCTAACCCTGCCCATGTTTCTTTGTTTGTTTTGTTTTTTGTTTGTTTGTTTTAAAGCACTAAGAACCAAACCTGCTTTATATAAAATCCCCAACCCCCAAATCCAACTTTTGAAAATCTAACGTAAGAAAAGCATGCTCACATAGTTTTTATACAGCTATTACCCTGGTTATTCAAGGCAAAACCTTCTGGTATGGAAACTAGAACCTAATATCCAAACTAGGAGCTGGCTAGAGTACTGACACAGCTACACAATGTGGAATCACACAGATATTCAGAGCAATACACAGGGCAACATTTCAGGCGTAGCTGGCATGTTGCTTATGCATAAGAAGCAGGTCACTGAGATGTGTGTTATGGGCCTATGTGGCAGGGGATCAGAGCAGAAGGCCATATATGTGGTTCAGCATCAGATTGCTACCCTGTGTGGGTTTTCACATGTCTTATATATACACTGATTTATAGTACAGAGTGCTTCTATAAGAAGACTAACATAGACAATTTCTCAAACTTCCCTCAAACAGAGTTAAATGCTGTCAAGATCGAAAGTAACAAGGTACAGAACAATTACCTGTAGCCATGGTCTTTATAGTCTTTGGTGGCTGAATACACGACTGAACTGGCCTTCACACTGATTTGCTGGAAGAGATTCCACACTTCCTGATAAATGTATTGCTGGAAAAGAGCAAGAGACACTTCCATCATGCCATGATTCTTAAGGCTACCCTAGACATGGAGAAGACCCTCCCATTGTCACCGAGTGTCATAACAAGACGACCACGCCAGGCATTCATGTGTACATGTATATGTAAAAGACCATGCAGGGCATACTTGTGTGTGCACATATGTGTTTAAGTGCCATGGCATATATATGGTGGTCAGAGGAAAATTTGCAGAAGTTGGTTTTCTCCTTTTCTCACTCAGGTTCCAGGGGACAAACTAAAATCATTAGGCTTGTCAGCAAGTCTCTTTACCCACTAAGCCATCTTTGCCAGCCTTGTTTATTTTATTGATTGATTGATTGCCTGATTAATTGACTGATATACAGGGTCTATTTATGAAACTCTGGCTGGCCTAGAACTCATTATATAAAGCAGGCTGGCTTTGAACTAACAGAGATCTGGCTTCCAAGTGCTATATTAAAGATGGGCACACTCTGCCTGGCCTATTTATTTTATTGTTTTAAGATTCTTTTTTGTTTATTTGTTTTTTGAGACAGGGTTTCTCTGTGTAGCCCTGCTGTCCTGGAACTCACTCCGTAGACCAGGCTGGCTTCAAAATCAGAGATCCTTCTGCCTCTGCTTCCCAAGTGCTGGGATTAAGGGTATGTGCCAACATGCCTGGCTTTAAAATTCTAGTTTTAAATTACATGTACCTGTGTGTGTGTGCATGGCAGTATGTGCATATGGGTGCACAGAGAGGCCAGAAGAGAGCATCAGATCCACTAGAGCTGAAGTCAGAGGAGGTCTTGATCCTCCTGATGTGGGAGTTTAGAACTGAACTTGGGCCACCCTCATGCTTCTAACCACTGAGAAACCTTTTCAGCCTTCTGGGTTGTTTTTTTGTTTTTGTTGAGACAGGGTCTTATACATAGCAAAGAATAGGTTTGAACTCCAAATCCTTTGGCCTCTACTTCCCAAATGCTGGAACTTCAGGCATGTGTCATGGTGCTTGGCTAAGGATCCATTTCTAGAGCTCTAAGAAAACTCCAAATCAAAAGTAAAAGAGAAGCAGCTTTTATTTAGATGCCATTTTATGCTTGCTACACTGATAAGAAATCAGTTTAAACTTCTTTTTCCAAGACCCATAAAACCACTGATTACATTATTCTCACCATACAGTGCTAAAATCATTGTGAGCATTTAGGTCAGTTTCAAGGAACATTAACAGTGCAATTTTATACTCCTTATAGTCAAAGGTTTCCAGCTCTGGCCTATGGCAGGGCGCTTTCTTACATTTCCAGTGATAACCAGGCAGCCCAGTTGGTCAATGATGAGTACATCAAGGGGTGAGGGAGGCTGGCAGAATTTCTGCTGCAGGATCTGAAGAATTGGCTCCATGACCTTTGGGGTATCTCTCAGAGCCACTGCAATGTGTCCCAAGGCACGAATGGTATGGTCAGGAATCAGGTGAGCATCCCTGTAGGAGGGAAGAAAAGATGTGTAAGAAAAGCTCTGAGAGCCAGGCAGTGGTACATGCCTTTAATCTGAGCACTCAGGAGGCAGAGGCAGACAGATCTTTGAGTCTGAGGCCAGCCTGGTCTACAGAGTAAGTTCCAGGACAACCTGGGCTACTCAGAGAAAATGGGTCTCAAGAAAAACAAAAAAATGAACAAATAAACAAAACCTCCAAAAAAGTAAAAAAAAAAGCTCTGAGATGTGCAGTGGTGAAACAGAATCAAAAGACTACAGCCTTGACCTGGAGCTCCCCATGGCCTTGAAGAAGCATTCTTCGAAGGAGCTGCAGTGATCTTCTACCACATTCCAAGACAGAGGCCCAGACTCTAACTCTAGCACTGTTGCCGGAACGTACATCTGTGGTAGAATTGACTTGAACCTTCAGCAGATTCATGCATGGCTACACTGCAAGCAGGGAAAAGGCACAGACACACAGCGGCGAGCTTCCTAACGACAGACACATACTTGTCACTCTCCTGGGAGATGTAAAGCCGGTTGGACAGACTAGCCAGGAAGGCCTCCACGATCACTGGGTCCACAGTCAGGCCGGCCTTCAGGCACCTGTGCAGTAGAGAATCCAAGTGGTATTAGGTGTTAAGACAGTGAAATGTATTTACTTGTCCCCTGCTTGCTTTGTTCCTCAATGAGCATTACATTTTAAGTAGTGGCCCTGAAGTTTCTACTCCCAAAATCTGAATTTGAAGAATTATAGCTCATTTGCCCACTTGGTAGTATCTCTTCTGGAAACAACAATTTAAATCACTTTGCCTGTTTGGGAGGAACAACTTCCTCTAGAAGCATGTATCCATGCTAGTTCCAATTTTACACTTCCCTTACCATTTCTTAACACAGCAGCTGAGTCAAAAGACAGATGGGCCCAAACAGCAGAGGGTGGGAACACAAGTACAAGCCCTACCCCCTGCTGATTCCAGGGCTTTATAAATGCAAAGCACATGATCTGCATGAAGCTGCTTTTTCCTCCCTACCAATGGTCTCTTATTAAGGAGGAATGCTTATTTCTAGAGAAAATGGGAATACAAAATCTTTCTCAGGTGTGTCTTGCTCGCCACATCTGTTTGGCTCTGTGAGCATACTGTCTCAGTTTGGTTTTCGAGAATGAGGAGCCAAAATTCAACAGGAGATACATTTTCATACAGATCAGAAATCATTTGCTTCTTAAAAGGGGAGAGCCAGAGCATGCAGCAAGAGTCGCCACAGGGGGAAAAAAAAATCTTATTTTAAAACAATAACAAAATAATCTGACTCATCGGATATTATACAGAAAAAATATAATTACATGTTATTTGGAAGATGGGCTGTGGATAAATCCTCTTTTTTTTATTTTTATTTTTTTGGAGACAAGGTTTCTCTGTGTAGCCTTGGCTATCCTGGACTCACTTTGCAGACCGGGCTGGCATTGGAATTTACAGTCATCTGCCTGCTTCTGCCTCCCTGAGTGCTGGGATCACAGGCTCTGTGACTAGCTGATCCTCTTTTTTAATATATTACAACATTTTTCTAATAAATATTTTTATATTTCTGACCAAGATAAGGAAGGCAGCTTTATTTTAAAAAATAAAACCAAAAACTTCATGTACGCTGAAAAACAAAAACCAAACAAACAAAAAAACCAAACCCTTCTTTTTAGAAATATACAATAAATAGAAACAAGCTTTAAATAAAAAGGATAAATTCACTCATTTTGCATCCCACCTTTCCTGCCCTATCCCCACAGGCTTTATTCAACGAAGACCCTACCTGCAGATGTTGTCAATGGCAATGTCCCGGAGCTGCTCATACATGGATGGCTGGTTCTTCTTGCTGGGCAAGACATTCAGAGTTGACTCGGAATGTTCATTGGTGACACTGATTTTTATATCATTGCCAGCAACTAAAAGTAAAAATTCAAACTTGTATCTGTTTCGGCTTTCACTTTTAGCTCCTCTTGGTCTAAAACTAAGATAACAAGCTATTTAGCTTTAGCTTGTAAAAGCAAGGACTCAAAACTATCTAACTAGGCTGGAGAGCTGGCTCAGTGGTTACGAGCGTTTTTCCCAGCATCCACATGGTAGCTCAAAATTTCTGTCACTAAAATTCCGGTAGACCTGACTCCCTCATACAGACATATATGTAGCCACCACCACCCCAAACAAAAACAAAAACAAAAACAAAAAACCCAAAAACATATGGACCACTTATCTTAACCTGTGTCTTTCTTTCTTTCTTTCCTTTTTTTTTTTTTTTTTTTTTTTTTTTTTTTGAGATAGGATCTTACCATGTAGCCCTGACCTGCTTGGATCTTACTATGTAGATGAGGTTTGCCTCCTAGACACCTGTTTAACTGACCATACTAAACATTTTATAACCAAGAGTCTGAGACCAACAGAAAAGGTGAAGGAACATGTTTAAGTCAAAAGGACAGGTGGGACAAAAGTGATAACTGGGTAAATTCAGCAATTTCTAAAAGAACCATTTTAAACAACAACAAAGCCAGGCATGGTGGTACACATTTTTAATCCCAGTACGGCAGAGGCAGAGGCAGGCAGATCTCTGTAAATTCGAGACCAACCTGGTCTACATAGTCAAGTTTCAGGATGGCTAAAGCTAGACAGAGGAATCCTGCCTCACACAACAACAGAAATAAATAAATAAATGTCAGGTGTGCACATGAATGCAGCTCAGTGCTCAAGGAGGCACAGTCCTGTCCTGGGAGGCACTCTAAGCAGTGTGCACAGAGCAGGTAAGTGTGTGTGTGGGGAGAGGTGGGTGCTGCATTTGACAGATACTAAGTCCAACCTTAAACATCTACATCATTCCTTAACCAAGTTAAAATGACTGATTCAGAAGACAGTTCCCTAAGCTGAAAATCACCACAATTATAAATCAAGTGTGTTTTTATGTTTGTGTGTTTTTACTATAAGGATTGTAAGGGCCAGGGAAGTCTTCTGATGGCTAAGCTTGGGTTTCTTCATCTGAAGGGAAAAGAAATCAATGTTACTATGCATGACATTGACTACATTATTGTCTAATGCCCAAGAAGCTTCTTAATCTATACTAATTACTATTATATAAGAAAATCTGCTCGGAGCCTGTGTCCTCTTAAAGGGCAATAGGAAACAAATGAGACAGTCATTTGGAAGGCAAATATATCTTGCTAAGACTGTTCATGTCTTTAAAAAAACACATTAAGGTACAAAGTGGGCTGTTAAGCAGTGGCGGGGTGGAGTCGATGGGATCTAGATGAAGCAGGGAGCCTTGGCCAAGGAAAACTAAAAACTGTAACAAGGGCAGCCTACTAGCCCAGGAGGCAAGCAGGACTCCCAGTAACTTCCTCAAGAGAAAATGTCAAAAAACACATAAAAAACAAAAAACCCCTAGGCAACAAAACCAAAACCAAGATTGTAAGGGGCCTTCAGTGGGAGGTAGAGAAAGGCCTGAAATCTAGAGAAAGGGCTATCTGTAGAGAAAGACAGAAAGATGTAGAGGAGGAGGAATGGGCCCCAACATGTACAGTCACAGAACTCAAAACAGTTACAGTCCCTTTCTCAAGACCATAGGAGTCCTGGATGCTGAAGATGAGCGCTGTTTACCTGTGTGGTACTGACTGTGGTACTTATAGAGCTTCACCAGCACTGGGGATGGAATTACCAGAAAGTCTCTCAAAGATGGTGTCACTGAGTGCACCACCACCGGGAACCTTTCACATAGGCGGCCCAGACCCTGCAACACAACATCAAGTCACCACACTGTCCAGAAAGGAATGCCTACAAGGTCCTGGGATGCTTAACCCTTCTGAAGTCCAAGTCTCACCAAGACTTCCGAAGTTATGGGACTGATTTTTACCAATCAAGGCAAATATATCTTGCTAAGACTGTTCATGTTTTTTAAATAAACACCTTAAGGTACAAAGCAGGCTGTTAAGCAGTGGCGGGGTGGAGTCGATGGGATCTAGATCAAGGAGGGAGCCTTGGCCAAGCAGAACTAAGCATTGTAACAAGGGCATCCTTCTGTGAGGCCCTGTGGCATATGTGGACAACTCAACTGCTGGCCTTGATTGGATGCAAGGCTGTCTTACATCAAGGAGGACCCCAGGTCCTGTTAAGGCAAGTAGCTCTTGGATACCACTTGTAAAAACACATGGCTCACCTATGTGGAGCAGCCGGTGCTCAGTTCATAGCAGGCTCAACTCAGACTTTTTAGAGGACAATTTTGTTGTCACTTGTTGATACTGGAGAATCAACAGCAGCCTGAGCAACACTAAGGGCCCCTGTGGGTGGGTTTGAGTGTCTTAAGGACTGTCGAGACTTACCTGCAGGCAGCAAATTAGCAAGGGCAAATGGGCAATGATGACCTTGCTGGATGTCTTGGACTGTAGCTTTTCAGACAGCTTGATGCAAAGATTTTCTGCACCTTAATTTAGGATCAGAAGCAGATACAAATGATCACCAAAGTGCAACATTCAGAAAATATGTTCTAACTGGCTAATCTTACTGGCTTAGTTGAGCCCCATAGACATACTGGCTGCAGGCATTAACCCCAAGAAGTTAAGAGTTTTGAGGGCACACCATATGATGTGTGCCTGTTGTATTGTCTCTGTTAGTTGGGACCCTTTTTGTCTCAGTGTTATACTCCACAAGAATGTTTCCCAGACTTCCCCACCCACTGGATCAGCCTATTACCCTTCAGCTATGAACTTTCACCTCTCCAGAGCAAAATCTAAACAACCATCAAAAAACTGCAGAGGAAATGCACAGCCTCGGTGGCTTTGGGCTTCCTCTTCCTTCTAGGTCCACTGCCTCACACTGCAGCAAGGGACAGCAAATGCCTGGGCCAGCCATTCTAGAAGTCAATTTTGGAAACACATAGGCAGATCCTTGAATAGGCCTAGAACTCACAGGATGTAGGGAGGTAGCTTGGGGCTCACCCTGCTCGTCCTTCACAGCCCACACCATGAGGTCCACACAGGCAGCGTTTGCTTGGCAGCGCAGTTTGAGCGGGCTCATCTCATTGTGGATCCTGTCTGCGTCATGCAGAATCTTTTGGAGCTCCCCCTGGCTCATGTTAAACTGCTCCAATACAAAGTCATGGATCTCTTTCACAAAGGAGGTGGGAAGGTCTGTGGGAAAGAAAGTTTGGGGCAGGAGTGTGGGCTAATCACAGATGGAAATAGCCACACCACAACACAGGCAGCAGGCGCCAATGGCGAAGGATGTTCCCTCTCAATAAAAGCAAAAGTTATCTGTGATGCTGGCTACAGTGGTTCTAAGAATGCCTGCAGAGCCAAGCACGAGCAGGCTGTCCTAGTTCTCCAGAAGCAGACAATTTGTTGCTCAGAGGACAAAAGTCAAACTCCAGCTTTTAGTTTGTTTTGTTTTGCTTTGGGTTATTTTATTTTGGTTTGGGTGGTATTGGGGATCAATCAGCGTACTCACACCTGTAGGCAAGTGTTTTACCATTGACCTATACCCTAAACCAATAGGACTGTTTTAAGCAGTTAGAAACTAAAACCCAAATATATGGACTACCTAAAAGGAAACGCATCATCAATGGGATCATTCAGTTGACAACAGGAAATACTTAATGATATATTTTTCTCAAGGTGGTCAGTTATAAGACAACAGCAAAAATGGGTTGGTTGGTTGCAGAGAGAACTCCATGGGTCTTTGGGGTATACAAAGTCTCTAGACTTTCCAAATTCTCATTGGTATGTTTGACAATTTTAGAACCCCTGTGATAGGTCACACTAGTAACGAACAGCCAAGGCAGGAGGGCTCTAGGACACAGCCTGGGCTGGCCATTCCTCATGTACTCTCAGCAAACCAAGATCTTTGCTGCTATGATGCCTCTAAGACTGCTTCTCAGTTAACATTATAGTGTATCTATATCCTGGAATACTATGTAGTCATCAAAACATATTTAAGCGGAACATTTAATGTTAAGAAGAAACAACATAGGAAAAACACATATGAAATTGGGAGGAAATGTTAATTTTGAGTATGCATGTAAAATTGTTAAGCTCTACTGTCTCTGAGTTAAAACATAAAGCAAATACTTTTTTCCCCTGATATGTCTAAATTTGACATGCAAAACTACATGCATAGGAAAATGCAGAAAGACAGTAGGAAATAAACCCATCTCTCCAGCCATCATTGGCAGTACTAGCATCCTTATTTCCTCTAAAGTTCAGTCATGTGATCATGTCTTTTATTTTCTGAGACAGAGGGCTCTTGCTATGTTAATGAGGCTGGTCTCAAACTCCTGGGCTCAGCCCATCCTTCCAGGCATAGAGGCCTACACCCATAAGCTACATCTGGCTTACATGTGATTTTTAAGTTGATTCTTAAGAAAGCAAGTACCAGCCTGTAAGAGTGACCAGGGAACCCATCCTCCTGCTCTCACACCCATATCTACCACCCTTACCTTTCATGTAGTACAGAGTATCTCGAAGCATCTTGAACATGGTCAGGTAAAGAACATCACTGAAGGTTGTATAGTATAGGTCAACATTGGGATTGGCCTGCAGAGAAAACAGGCACATTGCCACAGCCCAGAAATGCTTTGAACTGCCTGTGGTCCTGCACACAGAGGCCAAGCAAGCACCTACAGCATATTAGTGTCTTTGCAATCTAAACTGAGCACCTACTTACTATGACTCATAACACATGTCTTAATTACTCTCTTACCTTCTTCAGTAAAAGGCAAGAGTAAACAAGAGGTCCATGCACTGCCCTGCTATCTACAGGCCGGAGTTATACAGACCCACAAAAACAACCAAACCCCACTAATAGTTCACTGTCTTTGGTCTGACATGGAAAATAAAGGAGGTGAAAGACCAGCAAGGGAACCCAACACTAGCATCATTTTGAAGGAAGACACTATAGCCAGGGCACTTCAAGATTTAGTACATTTTGTAAATAAAATTAATTTTGAATTATTCTTTGCCAATCTAATCTCAAATGTAGTACTGGTAAGAAAAAAAAAAAACTAAGACAAGGTCTAATGAGTTAAGATGCAGTCCTTAACTTCTGGATATTATCGGCTGAAAGGGGATGGAGAAGGCATGTTGTGGCAAGAATCCTATGGAGATCAAAAGATAACAAGGTGTGAGAGACACACAGTGTTCAGGAGGGCACTGACAGAAGCTGTTGACTAAGGGCCATAGATAGTCTTTGTTTCATGGCTATTTCCTAAGCAGTGTTCATAGCACCCTGGAGGGGCACAGATGAAATAGGAAATGTGAGAGCAGCTCAAGATCTGACCAGAGTTCAGAGCTGAGATCAAAAGAGGGTTCTAGAGTCATCCATGCCATATACCCACAGTCCAGCTGCAGCACTCACTAGCTACCTCATGTTCTCTAGGTCTATATGCTACAGTTTGCTATGTGCAAATGAGTAATGGCTAAGGTCAACATCTGAAACTCTTTTTGGCGATTGTTTGAGGTAGGATCTCACTGTGTAGCCTTCGCTGTCCCAGAACTTGTTATTTAGACCAGGCTGGCCTCAAGCTTGCAGAGATCCACCTGCCTCTGCCCCTTGAGCACTGGGATTAAAGGCGTGTACTACTATTCCCAGCTACTTAAAAGCTTTTTTTTTTTTTTTTTTTTTTTTTTTTTCTGTGCTTGTTGGCACAAAACTCTTCAAGTGGATATTTATCCTAAAATCCAAAATTGTTAGCTGGATGCTGTTGGCATACACCTTTAATTCCAGCACTCCAGAGGCAGAGACAGGTGGATCTTTGAGTTCGAGGCTAACCTGGTCTACAGAGTGAGTTCCAGGACAGCCATGGCTACACAAAAAACCCTGTCTCGAAAAACAACAAAACAAAACAAAACAAAAAAATATTGTTCACAAACAAAACTATCAAAACCGCCCTGGTTCATTCACAGGGAAAAGGGTCCTAGGATGCCACAGTTCCAGTTTTCCCTATTAATATAAGAACTATGGGGATGAAGAGATGCATCCATGGTTAAGAATACTTATTACTGTTCTAGAAGATCTGGGTTCAATTCCTAGCACCTTCATGGTGAATCACAACTGTTTGCAATTCTAGTTCCAGGGAATTCAATGCCTTCTCGAAGCTTCTATGGGCACCAGGCATGCATGTGGTACATGAACATACATGCAGTGAAATACTCAGACATTTAAAAAATAAAATAGGGGCTGAAGGGATGACTCAGAGGGTAAGAGCACTGGCTGCTCTTTCAGAGGTCCTGAGTTCAATTCCCAGCAACCACATGGTGGCTCATAACCATCTATTACTAGATCTGGTGCCCTCTTCTGGTGTGCAGGTGTGTAGAACATTGTATACATAATAAATAAATAAATCTTTAAAAAAATAAATAAAAATAAAAAAGGTAAGCCCTAAGGGGGATCTCCAGGAAGTCACAATTCTTTCTTAGGACTCATACTGACTTCATTACAAGTCATGTGTAGACCAAACCAGTCTCTAGATCAGTGGTTCTCAATCTGTGGGTCAAAACCCCTTTGGGGGTCACAAATCAGATATCCTGCATATCAGATATCTACATTACAATTCATAACAGTATCAAAATTTCAGTTATGAAGTATCAACAAAAATAATTTATGTTTGGGGGTTACCTCAACGGAAAGAACTGTACTAAAGGGCTATAGTATTAGGAAGGCTGAGAACCACTGCACTGGATGTTAGTCTGTCCAGCTTTCAGGCCTCAGCCATGTATAACTATATACTGGTAAAAGAAACTGGGGTTGAAGAGATGGCTCAGTGGTTAAGAGCACTGACTGCTATTCCAGAGGACCAAGGTTTGAGTCCCAGAATCCACATGGCAGCTCACAACTGTCTGTAACTCTAATTTTAATGGGAGCTAATACCCTCTTTTGGTCTCTGGGAACACTACATGCACATGGAAAGCAAAACACCAAATCATTGAAACAAAATTAAATCTCAAAAGAAGAAGAGAGTGAAAGATAGACAGATCGAGAGAACTCTGAGACCCAAACTTCACCTACAGTGAGAGTGAGAGCTAAAACTCAGGTTGACAGAAAGGACAACTTGTAAAAGGGTTATGATCTGTAGCAAAGTGCCAGGCTGCAACCTGGAGTTATGGGAACTGTGTCCCTTAGTCAGGACCAATCAAGAGGAAACTACACATAGCACACAGACATTAAAGGTTGCTGATGGCAACTACAGAGCAGAATGGGACAGTTTAAAGTACACTAAGATCCCTGGGAGTTCTCTTTCTACTTTATAGTTTAGTCCTTGTGGGTTTACCAGTCTGTTATGTCACAACCAGAAGAGGAAACATACCAATTTAAGTAAGGAGCCTATGTTTAGAGCAAAAATATGCACATGCACACACACACACACACACACACACACACACACACACACACACACAC
>NW_026591497.1:222510-249997 GCF_907164565.1 Psammomys obesus | reverse complement strand
CACACACACACACACACACACACACACACACACACACACACACACACACACAGCGAGAGAGAGCGCGCAATAATCAACTTGAATTCTCACACTGATTCATGTCCACTGAGATTCTGAAACTGCCCAGAATCCAGAGGTAATGATTCTATCATTAGATCTGTGAGCCTTGGCTCCAAATACATTTTTTAAAAAGTCCTCCAATATGTACCAAATACACGCAGAAATCATGGCTTGCACATCCCTGTAAGTACACTCTGCAGCCTAAAGAAGCAGCCTTTGGAAGCATCAAAGAGGCAAGGAAGATAAAATCCAGAAAGTCTCAGGCTGACTCTAACCTTCCTAAGTGTGTGACATGAGCACATTAGTCAACCCTTATGAACCTTCCAATTGTGAAATGAAGACATTCACTACCAGTTAAAGGTACTGTGTGGTGATGTGATTAAAAGAGACAGGCATAGGCAAGCAGCAGGTCATAGGTATGTTGGGACTAAGGTTAAAATAAGTTGATCACTCACTGCAAGCTATCCTTCATGCCAACCCTCCTATGAACAATTCCTGCTTTCTCTTTGCAGACATAAGTCAGACTAATTTCATCGTAATGTCCACAGAAGGTACCTACCTCCATCACGCTGGTTACAGCTGCATCTAAGGATCTGAGAACAGGCTCCTCAACAATCTTCTTCACCTGTTAGAGACCAGTCACATGAAGAAGTTACATAGAGAGACAGGAAGCTAGCTTCTTCTACCCAATGACAGGGATATTGATAGGTAAAACCTTGTTAGGCCGGGGTGGGCTCAGTGGTAAGGAACATGCTTACCATGCCCAAGATGCTGGGTTCAATCCTCAAAATGTTTAAAAAGGAAAAAGCCAAGAGCTGGGGAGATGGTTCAGTGGTTAAGAGCATTTGTTGGCTTTTGCAGAGGATCCAGGTTTGGTTCCTAGCACCAATTGTGGTGGCTCACAACTGCCTATAACTAGTTTGAGGGGATCTGATTCTGCCTTCTGACTTCCATGGGCACCAGACAAGCACTTGGTGACATACATATAAAACATTCACACACATAAAGTAAATAAATCTTTAAAAAAAAATTAAGAGGGCTGGAGAGATGGCTCAGAAGTTAAAAGCACTGGTTGTTCTTCCAGAGGTCCTGAGTCCAATTCCCAGCAATCACATGGTGGCTCACAACCATCTATAATGAGATCTGGTACCCTCTTCTGGTGTGCAGGTGAACATGCAAGCAGAACACTGTATACATAATAAATAAATAATCTTTAAAAAATTTTAAAAGAAAAACTAAACGAACCCAATAAATTTGTAGTGCTAAATGTAATGGAAAGTAGCTCAACAACATATCAACAGAACAATGATCAAGCCAGATGCACAAAATGCCCTTAATATTCTCAGATCATCTGAGGCTTTCCTTACCCTGAAAATGACAATAAAAATAAAGGAAGTGATTGAGCAACTTGCTGCAAGTTGCCAATGTTAGATTTCTATTTTCAAGACGGCAGAATGTGCAGGCTCCAGCACTGCTCAGTTATCAAGCACAGCTGTGAGAGGTCCTGCAACATAACCCTGCCCTAAACACCTAGGACTCTAGCACTGGTGGCTCCTAATGACCTGGCACAGTGACTCACTGGTTCTTCTCCACAGTCCAGCTTGAGCACAGGTTATACATCCTCTTCATTAGCTGGGTGTGTGTACATGTATGTGCTATGACACCAAGTCTCTCTCTCTCTGCTTGGATTTCTTTGTTTGTTTGTTTTCTTGGAAATAGGATTCCACTACATAGACTTACTGAAATTCTCCTACCTCTATCTCCCCAGTGCTGGGATTAAAGGTGTGCACTGTCACATCCGAGCTCACTTTAGTTTTTGACACACAGACTCACTCTATAGCCCCAGCTGGCCTCACTGCAATCTTTCTGCCAAAGACCCACCTATTCAGGATGCAAAGAACAGCACCGAAGCCTTCTATGGCTACCCCAAAAAAGTCAAGTTGGCATAGCAACTCCTTAGAGTAAATCAAATACACAAGAACAGTGCTGTTTTATGTGGCATCTGAGAGCTTGGACTGATCCTGCCCTGCCCTGCCCTGCCCTGCCCTGCTTGATGTACTTGACATGTGTCTCTTCAGAATGGAAATATAGGATGCCTCTCCACATATTTAGTGTGAGAATTAAATAAAGAATACTACAGAACATGTCTGTAGTGAATGTGCTCAAAGCCAAGCAACCATCATCATGTGGAGTTCAGCTGTGCCCCTCCCAAAACAGACCATCCCAGATGAACCTGCCAATGGCTCATAGTCAGCCCCCCCAGGCTTTGAGTAGAGCACGGATTCTCTACAGGGTGCTTGCTGCTCCTACCACCTGGCAGTGCTGTACATGGCCAATGGAAGTAGAGACTGGGAAAGACTGGGGGGCAGGGAGCCCTCATTGGTATTGGGTAAGGCTTTCCAGGTGTGATGAGTTGGGGGAGGACTGCCCCTGTGTGTAAACCCTAACTCCTCACCTAGGTTCTGTAGGGACACCCAATACATTCATTGGTTTCCCAGAGTGAACTTGCCAGAATTTCATCTGTCTCTCCTTGAGACCCGAGACGGAGCGGTAGACACTGCTTTACAACTTCCCTAGGGAGGGAATTTTACTTTCTTTCCTTCAATTTGCCAGTTCATTAAGTCTATTGTACCTGGAAATAATGGTACAGGCTGGGTACCCTAAGACAAAAATCTGAAATCCCAAATTCAAACTAATTTTATATCAATATGTTGCTCCAAGTGGAAAATTCCACATCTGACATTATTCAAGGCATTGTATAAGCAAGGCATAAAAGCAGGTATAATAGTGTCTGTGGTCCCAGACACTCCAACAGCCATGATGTGAGGATCTCTTAAGTTCAGAAGTTTGAATTTAGTTTGGGCAACAGAGCAAGACTGTTTCAAATAAAAGAAAAGAAAACGATAAAATAACCTTCTATATGTGTAAGAAGCATAGATATTAAGAACAAAAGAATTTCACATTTAGAGTTGGGTCTCATACTAAGATATCTCATTATGTATACATAAAATTAAAAAATCTGTAAATGACCCCAAATACTAAATATTTCTGGTATTTTGGATCCAAGTATTTTGGATCAGAGGTATTTAATATGTATTCTAAGATTTTCTTGTTGAAAGAAAAAAAAGGACAAAGAGGAAGAGGAAGTAGAAAAAGAAGAGATGGAGGAGGAGAAGGATGAGGAGGAGGAGGAGGAAGAAGAGGGGGAGAAGAAATTAAAGGCTTCTGCTGGGCCTGAAGCACAAATCTGTAATCATAGCTCTTGGGAGGCTGAAACAGGAAGAACTGAAGTATGAGGCCTGTCTGGGTAAAATGGCTAAGACTGCTTCAAAGTTAAAGTATGGTTTTGTTGTTTGTTCTGTTTTTTTAAGTCTAGGTATATAGCTCAATGATACGTAGGCCCTAGATTCAATCCCCATTGCCATAATGTTAACTAACTGGGCATAGTAATATGTGCCATCTGAGCATTTGGGAGGCACAGGCAGGAAGATTGGAAATTCAGGGCCAGCCAGGGCTACCAGCTCTGAAAAAAACAAACAAGCAACAATAACAGCAACAAGTCTTCCAAGGACTGGTTTTCCTTTGGTCTATGTCCTTTGGTCTTGCTTACCAAGTTTAAGAGTTCCCGAAGCATTTCCAGAGGAATATTAAACTCCTTATAGGTGATGCCATTGAACAGGGGAGAAACAGAAAAACTGGAGCTGATGGTGGAGAAGTAGTACTCAGGCTCTAAGGTAGTCCCATCAGGCAGGCAAGAGGCTGTCAGGAGAAAAACAAAATAAAATATAGAGAGATGTAACTGATTCTGATAATTCCCGAAAACCAATGTAGGTATATATATTTTGGTTTTGTTGATACTACAATTCCTCTTCATCCCAGGTGTCTCTGAACTCACAGCTATTCTCTTCCTTTAGTCGTCCAGTATTGAGATTACAGGGCTTCCATAGCCCTCCTAGTTTTCAAGGGAGGAGGGATTATTCTGGCTCATATGTTGAGGGTACAATCCATTACAGAGAGGAAGGGCAGGGCAGTGCAGACTATGGTGGAGGAAAGCTTGATCACATCTGGGCGAATCAGGAACATTAAGAGCTCTCCTTGTACTTTTACTTAAGATCTGCATTTGTTTCCCCATGCATTTGCCCACGGAGGCCAGAAGAAAGCTGATGTCAACGGTGGTTGTGAGCTAACCAGTGTGGATGGTGACAACTGAACTCAGGTCCTCTGAGAGAGCAGCCTTTGCTCTTAACCACTGAGATATCCTTCTAGTTCCTCTCCCTGTTCTGAAATTGAGAATTAAAGGCTGGATCATCAATCCTTGAGGGGCAAAGTGTCTCTGATCAAAAGCTCAGATTTTTTTTTTTCAGCCCAGACAATAAAAATTTAAATGTGGGATGAGATGAGGAACAGGTAGAATTACTCCTTTTTAAAGCTGAGAGATAAAGTGTAAGGTTCACAGGGTTCCCAAAGATGTTTTACTGCCAAAATTAGAATAAAAGCACACATTATAAGTTGCAAAATTGGAACAATTAAGTAAGCCATCCACAAAAAGGCAAGTCCTGCATGGGCTCGAGTCTACAGAACTCTTAGGGACCCCATATCAAAGACAGAAAAATGGGTTGCCAAGAACTTGGTATAGGAGGAAATGGGACCTTATAGTTTAATAGGTTCAGAGTTTCCAGTTTTATAAGATAAAAGAGTCCTGGGAAAGGATGGTGGTGATGGTGAACAGTATTTTTGTTGTTGTTGTTGTTGTTTGTTTTGTTTAATTGTATGTGTGGGGATGGGTTTTTTGGTTGTTTTGTGTGTGTGTGTGTGTGTGTGTGTGTGTGTGTGTGTGTGTTTTGCGACAGGGTTTCTGTGTAGCCCTGGCTGTCATGAGCTCACTTTGTAGACAAGGCTAGCCTCAAACTCACAGTGATCTGTCTGCCTCTGCCTCCTTTGTGCGGGGACTACAATCATGTGCTACCATGCCCATCATGCTCAATATTAAGAACATATTTAACAGCGGGGCACGGTGGCACACTCCTTTAGTCCCAACACTGGGGGAGGCTGAGGCAGGCAGATCTCTGTGAGTTCCAGGCCAACCTGGTCTACAAACTGAGTCTAGGACAGCCAAGGCTACACAGAGAAATCCTGTCTCAAAAAATAAAACCAAAACCAAACAAACAAAAGAACATTTTTAACACCACTCAACTGTCATTCAAAAATGGTTAAGATATAAGCTGCAAGTCGTGTGGTGACACAGGCCTTTGATCCCAGCAGGGAGGAGGCTAAGGCAGAAGTATTAAAAGTTTGAGGCCAGCCAGCTGAGGCAATTTAGGATTGTATAGCACTCTCTGAGCCAGCCTGGGCAACATACAAGATACATGGAAATTTTCATGCTATTTTTTATTGTATGTATTTTGCCACAAAAAAATCCAAACCAAACCAAACCAAAACTGCAGAAAAACTTTCAAGATACACTGAAATTGTGGTGGCACCTGCCTACAATCCCAGTACTTCAAAGGCAGAGGTAGGAGGGAGGCTGCAAATTTGAGGCTAGCCTAATCTACACAGTAAATTCCAACCCATCCTGAAATACAGAATGAAATCCTAAAATAATTGTGAAAAAAAATTTTAAAGTCAACAAAGAAAAAAATGCAAGAAAAGTTTCAAAATCAAGTTTACAGCTTCCACCAGTTGATATAGACTAATAATACACATGGTGAATTAACCCTAGATCACAGCCAGGGTCACTAGTTGTTCCATGTGCCAGACAGTAGGGAAAAACCATCCTCCCACAGTCAGATAGCACTTGCCAGGACATTGGCACAATCACTGATGGGAGGAATGGAGTCACTTAAAAAACATAACTCTCCTAGAATATGACTTAGGCATGCCTTGTTTTGAGTAATTTCTATTATTTCAATATAAGGTAGTGTTCTGAACTCTTTTTTTTTTTTTTTTGCAGCCCCAACCTCCCACCCCAACCTCGGGCCTGCTTGCAATGTGCAGGGCCACCAATTAGGCTTCTCAGAGCCAGGGCTGCCTGGGAGGAGCCCTGAGGCAAGAGAGCCTGCTGAAGATTTAGGAATACTGGTCAGTGGTACAGCACTTGCCTAGTGTGCCCAGGGTCCGCAGCTCTGCTAAATAAATAATAAATAAATAGGCCCAGGTGGCCAAGGAAAATGGTAATGTCCCGGGAAATGTTAATGTCCACAGATGGGTCCAGTGGCCTCTGCTCCCAGTCACTCCTGTGGGAAGCAGCGTCCAGCGGGAAATGCTCACTTCTCCAGGACCTTGACTTGAGTCTCTGTTTCCAGAAGTGTTTTCACACCAAGAGGCTCCAGGACCTGGAGGGCCTCCTGGCTCTTGCCCCTTCTGTAGCCTGAAGAAAACCCAGTAATATTTAACCCGCGCCCCTAGCACTGGCTACTCATTGAAGATCTAAAATTTACCCAGGTGCTCTTTACCATAGGATGAGTAAAACAATGACGGTTTGTCCTGCAAGCAAACAATTTCCTCCAGATACCCAATATTTGCTAAATGTCAATCAGTCATCAAACTGCCTAGCTGGAATTTCCCAATTTACCTCGCTGTAACCCTAAATAAAAAGCCTCCTCCCCCTGAGCTCGAGGCTCTACACTCAACTGCTGCATCAGTGAGGGTATAGGGCCAAGTTGGAGTTTGTCATAAAAAGATCCTACTGCATTTGCATTGCAATCAGCTCTTTGGTGGTCTGAACTCTTATTTGTATCAGTTTGGTTGTGAATTTACAGACATTTAAAGACAGGAACTTAGAGGGGATAGAAAAATGCAGCTGTATTTTGTTGCTGCTATTCCAGAACTAATACATAAATAAAGTCATTTTACTCATCAAGATAAACTTGAATGAGTCCTATTTTGGGCTTTCAGAACGGCTCCAGCTAGGAGCTGTGGTATTTTGAAAAAGAAGGGCCCCCACAGGCTCATATATTTAAATGCTTGGTTCCCAGTTAGTAGAACTGTTTGGGAAGGATTAGGAAGTATATCCTTGTTGAAGGAAGTGTATCTCTGAGGGTTGGCTTTGAGGTTTCAAAAGCTCAACCAGGTCTTCTCTCTTTTTCTCTCTGCCTTCTGCCAGCTTCCTGACATGACGGTCATAAACTCACCTCTGAAACTGTAAGCAAGCCCTCAATTATATGCTTTCTTTCCTCTTCTTCTTCTTCTTTTTTGTTTTGTGAGATAGGGATTTTGTGTAGCCTTGGCTGTCCTGGACTTTCACTGTAGACCAGGCTGGCTTCAAACTCATAGTGATCCACCTGCCTCTACCTCCATGAGTGCTGGGAATAAAGGCATGTGCTACCATGCCCAGCTTTCTTTCTTTCTTTTTTAAAATTAATTATTTTTAAGATTTGTTTTATTTTATGTATATGGATGTTTTGTAAGCATGCACATATACACACATGTGCCTGCTGGATCCCCTGAAACTGGTGTTATCAATGGCTGTGAGCTACCATGTGGGTTCTGAGAATTGAATGTGTATAAGCATGCACATATACACACATGTGCCTGCTGGATCCCCTGAAACTGGTGTTATCAATGGCTGTGAGCTACCATGTGGGTTCTGAGAATTGAACTCAGGTCCTCTGCAAGAGCAACAAGTGTTCTAATCACTGAGCCCCCTCTCTACCTCCTAAATGCTTTCTTTCATAAGTTGCTTAGTCATGGTGTTTCTTCACAGCAACAGAGCAGTGACTAAGGCAGATGAAAAAGTCACACAAGAATAAATATGGACCCCAAAGCAAATGATAGATCAAAAAGTCATTTTATTAATAATAAAAGTATAAAATAATAATTTTATTATTTCAATTATATGCATGGGGGGTATATGCACATGAACTCAAGTGCCCACGGAGGTCCCAGGTGTCTGATCCCCCTGGAGCTGGAGTTATAGGCAGTTGTAAGCAACCTGATGTGAATACTAGGAATTGAACTCAGGTCCCTGGACAGAGCAATATGTGCTCTTAACCACTGGGCCACACCTCTAGCCCCTAAAAACTCATTATCAAGACATTTTAGCAGAAAACTATCATTAGAAAATAAGTAAGTCTAATATTGTCATAGTAAACAATGACAGACAGACACTGTGGGAGGGTAAAACAGAAAGATTGCAAGTTCCAGCATGGGCAACACTATAAAACCACATCTCATAATAAACAAAGGGCCTGGAAAGTAGCTCAGTGATAGAGCATGAGGGCTCAATCCCTAATACCACAAAAATAAATGGATAAAATGAGCACTTGCAGACAGCATCAGTCTACGAAGAACCGAGTAGCCTGTGTGACTTCTGCAACACAAGAGCACAGAAGCAGGATGGAGCTTAGACAAAATCGAGTGCTAGGACACTGGTGGCACACTGTGGCTCTAGAGGGGGCGCCACCAGCAACAGAGGAGGATCTGAAACGGAACTTAGACTGAGAACACTGGAGTGCTAACAAGAACTTGGAGACAAGTGAAGAAAGACGGGAGAACAGTAGCTTAAAGGAGCAGAGGGAGGGTGAAGATGCTGTGATCTATCGGCTGATACTTGTCAGGCAGACACCATGAGATAAAAGAAAAGAGCTCTATGAATGAGCTGGTGTACGGTGGTCACAGATGGAGGCGAAGCCAGGAACAACAGAAACCAAGGACCTATGAACTGGGACTTACATATTTCCAGGGCATGGTGGTACATGCTGGTGATCCCAGAATTTGGGAGGCAAAGGTAGCAGCATAGCTACACATTCAAGACCAGCCTGTTCTACCTAGCAAGACTCTGTCTTGGGTTATAAAATAATTGGAATTATCATTGAGAGCTATCACTGCAAACTGTGCTTTTAAAAAAATAATTATCTGTTGTTTTGTGAGGGGAAGGTACACTTTGTAGTGCAGGTTAGACCTGAATTAGAGTTCTTTTGCTTCTGCAACTGAGTGTTGGGATTACAGATGTGTGTTCATGCCAAGCAAAATAATTATGTAAAAAATGTGGGGCTACAGTTCAGTGACAGAACACCTGATTTACACTCACAGGCAATGGCTCAGAGCCGGTATCACAAAATAAATTAGAAATGTATTTGGTGCTGTATAAAGAATGCCAGAGATGGGACTTTAAACATTCCACAGTGAAATGGGGGCATGTGAGGAAGCATTCAGGAAGCAGTGCATGCTACTTCGTCCCTTACAGTGAGGCACTGCATATATCACGCGCACCCACCCTCTGCTACGGAGTTTGCTAGCGCAGAGACAGTGCAGGTCTGCTGAGGAATACACATGGCTCATTCAGACAGCATAATTTGGGTGTCTTCCCATTCAACCACCCAGTAGATATGTTTAAAGGGTAACAGTCACCAAGAGGAGCTCCTCCTGCCAAATCAAGGGTGTTCACAAGTGAGAAGGGTGCTCCAGGCCTAGAAGATAGTTTTCTGGGGTAACTGAGTCTTTGAGCTAGGTGCACACACACATCAATTGTTACATACAGTATCTTACACACAGGAGGTACTACACACAAAGGTGCCCATAATAGTAGGTAACTAACTACTCTCTTCCTTTTCAAAATTCCCTTCCCTCAGAATAGCCTTGAAATATATGCTTTTTAAGAAATTCACGTCACTTTTAGCAACATGACTTAGTGGATAAATATCCAAGCCTGATAATTCAAGTGTGATCCCTGTATCCCATGATGGAAGAAGACAACCAACATCCCAAGTTTGACCTCTGATCTCCATATGTGTGCTATGGCACACACAATGGCATGTACACACACACACACACACACACACACACACACACACACACACACACTGACACACACACTTAAAAACGAAAAGATGGATGTGGTTGAACACACCTTTAATCTTAGCACTTGGGAAAGAGGCAAGTGGATCTCTGGGTTGGAGGCCAGTACAGTCTATAGAACAGTCAGAGCTACATACAGAAATCCTGTCTCAAAGAAACCAAAACAAACAACTAAAAAGAAATTTTCATCAAGGTCAAGGAAATGTATAAAATTGCTTACCACACAAACCTGACTGAGTTTAATTCCTCAGAACACAAACAAGAAACCAGATACTGTGGCACACATCTATAACCTCAGCATTCCTACTACAAAGTAGGAAGTAAAGACAATGGAATAAGCCTGAACATTCCAACCTAACCTGGAGTATGCTATTAGCAGCAGGAACAAGAGAGACTGCACCCCAAAACACAACTCCCAGCATATTCTCTCCCCAAACACACACAAATAAAAAGGGGGGAGGGAAGATTCACTTCATTCAAAAATGGAGGAGCTACAGAATGGAGCTGTGAAATTGTTTCCTGACCTCTTATGACTTAATCTGGATCTAACTTTCCTCAAGGAGCAGATGAAGATAAGATTTTTTTTATTTTTATTTTTAGTGTGTGTGTGTGTGTGTGTATATATATATATATGAACTCATGTCACCTAGACTGGCTAGTCAGCTTATTTCTGGGGGAATTCCTTATCTCTGCCTCCAGTGCCTAGGGATTACAGGTGACAACCACATTCATATGGCATTTATATGGCTCTGGGGATCTGAACACTGGGCCTCAAACTTATAGGGCAAGTGCTTTACCTGCTGGGCTGTCTCCACAACCGCAGGAAAGGTAATTTAACATGCCCAAAATACAGCACAGTCACAAGATTCAACATCAGTAAACTATGAAAAAGCATTTGGCAAGTACAAAGCTTCAAAAAAAATGTAGCATTGAGGGCAGGGTTGGGAGGGAATGAGGAAGGGCACTACAGCTGGGATACAAAGTGAATAAACTATAATTAATATAAAAAAATTTAAAAAAATTTAAAAAGGTTCTAAGTTACAGAGGATTGGGATGAAGTTCTGGTGTGCTGGTACGAAGTGGGGTGAGGGTAGATAACTGTAACATCTTACATGTTTGAAAGTGTACAAGCCAGGAAAAATGGTTGAAGATACAGATATTTTTGACCTGAATTACATGTTATGTAATATATACAAGTACCAAAACATTGTATTACCTCATTACTACATAAAATTTTACTTACTGCATTAATTAAATTAAATTTTTTGGTTTTTTAAATTAAGGTATTTTTTTTTTTATTACTTACAATTTATTCACTTTGTATCCCACCTTCCCTCCCTCTTCTTCTCCTATGCCCCTCCTCCAGTCCGCTGATATGGGAGGTCCTCCTCCCCTTCCATCTGATTCTAGTCTATCAGGTCTCATCAGGACTGGCTGCATTGTCTTCTGTGGTGTGGTAAGGCTGCATCCCCTCAGGGGGAGATGATCAAAGAGCAGGCCACAGAGTTCATGTCAGAGACAGTCCCTGTTCCCATTACTAGGGAACCCACTTGAACACTGAGCTGCCACAGGCTACATCTGTGCAGGGGTTCTAGGTTATCTCCATGCATGGTCCTTGGTTGGAGTATCAGTCTCAGAAAAGACCCCAGTGCCCAGATCTTTTTTTTTTTTTCTCTCCTTGTGGAGCTCCTGTCTCCTCCAAATCTTTTTATCTCCTCCTCCTTTCATAAGATTCCTTGCACTCTGCCCAAAGTTTGGCTATGAGTCTCAGCATCTGCTTTGATATCCTGCTGGGTAGAATCTTTCAGAGGCCCTCTGTGGCAGGCTCCTGTCCTGTTCCCTGTTTTCTTCCTCTTCCAAAGTCCATTCCGTTTGCCTTTCTCAATGAAGATTGAACATCTTACCCAGGGTCCTCCTTTTTGATTAGCTTCTTTAGGTGTACAGATAATAGTATGATTATTCTATATTACATGTCTAACATCCACTTATAAGTGAGTATATACCATGTGTGTCTTTCTGCTTCTGGGATAGCTCACTCAGGATGATCTTCTCTAGTTCCCAGCATTTGCCTGCAAATTTCATGATTTCCTTGTTTTTAATTGCTGAGTAGTATTCCATTGTGTAAAGGTACCACAATTTTTGTATCCATTCCTCAACTGAGGGACATCCGGGTTGTTTCCAGATTCTGGCTATTAAAAATAAAGCTGCAATGAACATGGTTGAGCAAATGTCCTTGTTCTATACTTGAGCACCTTTTGGATATATGTCTAAGAGTGATATAGCTGGATTTTGAGGTAGCACTATTCCTAGTTGTCAGAGAAAGCACCAGGTTGATTTCCAGAGTAGTTGTGTAAGTTTACATTCCCACCAGCAGTGGAGGAGGGTTCCCCTTTCTCCCTATCCTCTCCAGCATATGTTCTCACTTGGGGTTTTGATCTTAGCCATTCTGATGGATGTAAGGTGAAATCTCAGGGTCGTTTTGATTTGCATTTCCCTGATAGCTAAGGATGTTGAGCATTTTTTTAAGTGTTTCTCTGCCTTTCAATATTCCTCTATTGAAAATTCTGTTTAGCTCTGTACCCCATTTTTTAATTGGATTGCTTGAATTGTTGCTGTTTAACCTAAGTTCTTTATAGATTAGGGCAATTTAATTTTTAAAACAACAACAAAAAAAGTAGCATTGTTATATTCTTTTTTTGTTACTGTGTTTTGAGACAGGAGTGACATGTAGTGCAGGCTGACCCCCAACAAATGATCTTCTTCCCTTAGTGTCTGAAGTTCTGCGATTACAGGCATGGTCCCACCACCATAAAAAACACACATTTAAAAATATCTATTTTTTAATGGCCTTTTAAAAAAGGTAGCACTTATCATTAGCCCTTCTACTAGAAACAGAGATAACAAGCTTTTACAAGTTAAAATCCAAAGGGTAGCATCTGGAGGTGGGGGGAATTATTTTCTGTATTTTTCTCTAGAGATATATTTTTTAATTTTTTTATTAATTACACTTTATTCACTTTGTATCCCCCTGTAGCTCCCTCCCTCCTCCCCTCCTAATCCTTCCCTTCCTCTCCCTTCTCCATGCATGCCTCTCCCCAGGTCCACTGGTAGGGGAGGTCTTCTTTTCCTTCCTTCTGATCCTAGTCTATTAGGTCTCACCAGGAGTGGCTGCATTGTCTTCCTCTGTGGACTGGTAAGGCTGCTCCCCCCTGAGGAGGAGGTGATCAAAGAGCAAGCCAATCAATTCATGTCAGAGATAGTCCCTGTTCCCATTACTACGGTACCTACTTGGAGACTGAACTGCCATGGGCTACATCTGTGCAGGGGTTCTAGGTTATCGCCATGCATGCTACTTGGTTGGAGTATCAGTCTCAGGGAAGACCCCTGTGCTCAGATTTTTTGGTTCTGTTGCTCTCCTTGTGGAGCTCCTGTCCTCTCCAGATTTTACTATTTCCCACTTCTTTCATAAGATTCCCTGCATTCTGCCCAAAGGTTGGCCATAAGTCTCAGCATCTGCTTTGATAGTCTGCAGGGCAGAGACTTTCAGAGGCCCTCTGTGACAGGCTCCTAACTTGTGCCCTATTTTCTCCTTCTGATGTCCATCCTCTTTGCCTTTCTGGATGGGGATTGAGCATTTTAGCCAGAGTCCTCCCTCTTGATTAGTTTCTTTAGGTGTACAGATTTTAGTAGGTTTACTCTATATTATATGACTAAATGAGTGAGTATATACCGTGTGTGTCTTTCTGCTTCTAGGATAGCTCACTCAGGATGATCTTTTTCAGTTCCCACTATTTACCTGCAAATTTCATGATTTCCTTCTTTTTAATTGCTGAGCAGTATTCCATTGTGTAGATGTACCATACTTTCTGTATCCATATCTCAGTGGAGGGGAATCCGGGTTGTTTCCAGCTTCTGGCTATTACAAATAAAGCTGCTACACACATGGTTGAGCAAATGTCCTTATTGTATACTTGAGCCTCTTTTGGATATATGCCTAGAAGTGGTATAGCTGGATCATGAGGAAGCGCTATTCCTAATTGTCTGAGAAAGCGCCAGATTGATTTCCAGAGTGGTTGTACAAGTTTACATTCCCACCAGCAGTGGAGGAGGGTTCCCCTTTCTCCACAACCTCTCCAGCATGTGTTGTCACTTGTGTTTTTGATCTTAGCCATTCTGGTGGGTGTAAGGTAAAATCTCAGGGTTGTTTTGCTTTGCATTTCCCTGATGACTAATGACGTTGAGCATTTCTTTTATCTAGAGTTATTTTAAAACTAAACTCAAGAAACTTTCTGGGGCTGGAGAGATGTCTCAGCAGTTGAGAATGTGTACTACTCCTGCAGAGGACCTTAGTTTACCTGTCTGTAACTCCAATTCCAGGGGAACTGGAAAGGAAGGAAGGAAAGAAAGGAAGGAAACGAAGGAAAGAAGGAAAGAAGGAAGGAGAAAGGAAAGAAGAAGGACAGAAAGAAAGACAGACAAACAGAAAGACAGAAAGAAGAAAGAAAGAGAGAGAAAGAAAGAAAGAAAGAAAGAAAGAAAGAAAGAAAGAAAGAAAGAAAAGAGAGAGTGTTTAAATGAGAGAGTTTAAATGAGAAGGGCACCCATAGACTCTTATATTTGAATGCTTGGCTTCCAGCTGTAGGACTGTTCAGGAAGGAGTATTCGGACATGCAGACTTGTTCAAGGTGGTGTGTACTGGGAATGGGCTTTCGAGGTTTCAAAAATCTATGCTAGGCCCAATTTCCGTCTCTGCCACTTGGCATTCAGACCAATACGTAAGCTCTTAACTACAGCTCCAGCGCCATGTTTGCACACCTACTGTCATAGTTCCTGCCATGATAGTGGACTAATAATTTCCTAAAACCATAAGAAAGCCCGCAATTAAATGTTTTTCTTCTAGAAGTTATCTTGGTTTCAGAGCCAACAGAACACACACACATACACGAGTAGGGAAAAATTAAATGAAAAACAGAAATAAAAGTTCACCACTCTGAATGCATGATGACAGAGGGTCAGTCCCAACATCCTTAACATCACAAGAAACCATTGTGAACCTCTTATCTCATATTAGATCATTACTACGATACTGAGGTAAAACCTACCTTCAAAGTAGTGAAAAGCAGATCCTCCTGGGGAGCTGGGTGGGGGCATGCCACGTTCTGGGCTAATCTGAAAAACCACAATGTACATATCAGAAAAGGCTGCTGGGACCCTGTATCTTACCTTAGCAGAGGCTATCTCTGCCACCCCACTGTCCATGTTTGAAGTCCAGTGTCAAAGCCTTACTCCTTGCTGAAGTAATCTTGCTCTTGGAGCATTTTAATTTTTTTTTTTCTGTTATTGTATCACTAGTCTAACTATATACTTTGCATTCGTTTGCTGAGCTGCATCTTCCTCCCACCTTTTTGAGGGCGCAAAGCCTTGCTATCTAGCAATGGCCAGATTGAAACTTCTATGCAGACCAGGCTGTTCTCTGCTTCCCGAGTTCTGGGATTACAGGTGTGCGGCCCCACATGCAGCTAGAGTTGAATTTTTCCTAATATTTTGTGTTATCTTTTTTCCAGGAGACATACACACGTATACACACGCAACACATGCACACATGCATGCATGTGGGGTATCTGAGGAGAGTGGTGCTAGCCATAGAGCCCAAGGGCCTTATACGTATGAAACCGTACCTCACTCCTCAAAGTGATATGCGTCCTTCTTTCTTTCTTTCCATATTTATTTGTATTTCATGTGCACTGGTGTTTCACCTGCATGTATGTCTCTAGAGTTATAGACATCTGTGTACTACGATGTGGGTGCTGGGAATTGTAGCTGAGTCCTCTGGAAGAGCAGCCAGTGCTCTTAACTGTTGAGCCATTTCTCCAGGCCCGATATATATACTTTCTTAAAAAATGAAATAGCATCCTGCCATGCACCCCAATCTCAAACTCATGATTCTCCTGTTTCAGCTAGATGAATACTGGGACTGCAGTATAGTTCAATTATACCCTTCTTTATTTTATTTTCAAGAGATGATAATTTTTAAAACATTGGCTCATTACTTCTATGTGTAGGTGCCTACCTGTCAAGTTTTGTTGCATCACGTGTGCAGAGCTTTTGGAAGCTACAGGAGACAGTCATACTCCCTGGGATTGGTGTGAGCCACCTGACATGGCGCTAGAAACTGAACCCAAGTCATATGCCAAGAACAGTAAGCATTCTCTGAGCTCAAATTATATATTTTTTGCTGGTGTGTATGTATGTGGATGTTTCATAAAGTACACTTGTGTATATGGGTACATGTGGCGGTTAAAGGCCAGCCTTGGGTGTTATCTGCTGGAAAGCCATCCATTTCCTTTGAGTCAAGGTCTTTCACTGGCCTGAAGTTTACCAATTAAGCTAGACTGGCCGGCCAGCCAGCACAGGGATTACCTGTGCTAGGATCACAAGTGTGTGCCACAAACAACATTTTTTGGGGGCTCTGAGGCCTGAGTTCAGGTTCTTGTGCCTGCAAAGCAAGCACTGAGAGAACAGCCATCATCCCAAAAAAAAAAAAAAACAACTGCATAGTATTTTAATTTAAATTTTATTTTTATTCCATTTCTTAATATGTATGGGTATTTTTTCTGCATGTATATCTGTGTGCCATACATGTGCCTGGTAGCCCCACAGGCCAAAAGAGGGTGTTGAATGCCCTGGAACTTGAGTTAAAGATGGTTGTGAGCTGCAATGTGGGTGCTGGGAGCCTTTCAATTACACACTTCTTACTTCTAACTATCTCAGAATACAGCATGGGGGGATGGTGATATAGCTCACGTGGTAGAGGACTGCCTATTCTTGGTAGTCAACTTGACTATATCTGGAATTAACGACAACACAAGAGGCTGGGTCCATCCATGGGGGAGGAGGCTGGGTCTATCCATGGGGGAGTTTTCTTTTTCTCAACTAAATCATTTGAAATGGAAGACTACTTTTAATACAAATCTTTTGCGGTAGGAAGACCCAACTTTAATCTGGGCCACGCTTTCCAGAGGCAGCCTATATAAAGGACACGGAAGAAGAAACTTGCTTTCTTAGTATTGCTTACTTTCACTCTCAGTGGCAGGTCCATTCCTTCACTGGAATTAGAACCCACTTCTTCAGAATTCTGGCATATATTGAAGCCAAGCTGAGACATCCCACCTTATACACTGAAAAACTACTGGATTCTTGGACCTTTTGTTGGTAAACAGCCACTGTTGGAATACCTGGGCCACAGTCTGAAAGCCACTCTAATAACTGCCCTTTCTATATATGTATATAGATTCATTTTCTCAGTTCTGTTCCTCTAGAGAGCCCTGACTATACAGAGTCCTAGTGCTGCATAAAGTGCACATATATAATTCCAGCACTAGGATGATGGAAACAGGAGATAAAGTTCAAGTTCACTCTCAACTCCATAGCCACTTTGAGGCCAGCCTGGGCTACATGTCTCAAAAAACAACCCCCTCCCACCCCCATGCCTCCCCAAAAAAGGCAATTAAAATAAAATAAAAACAAACCACCAGGAACACAGTTTGGCAACAAAGCATTCCACAATGATATCACTGGCAAATCTTAAAAAGAAGACAGGTATGGCAGCATTCTCCCATGTTCTTAGCACTTAGGAGGCAGAGACAGAAATGTGGATCTGAGGCCAATGTGAATGTAGCACAAGACCCTCAAAACCAACTTGTTTGCGTGTGTAAAACCCTAGGGGGTTAATCTCTGATTCAACAGTGATAAATAAATAATTTTGAGAAGCCAGGTGTGCTGGTGCTTCCTTTGAATGTCAGCACTGAGGCTGAGGTAGGAGGATCAGCCTGAGGCTATCCTAGTCTGCAGAGTGAGCCTCTATCTCAGTTAGAAAAAAATCTTAAAAGAGATCAATCTTAAGCAAATGTGGTATCTCACATCTGTAATCCACAAGTCGTAGGCCAGCTGAATTATAGTGAGTTCTAGCCTGGGCTGTAGAGTGAAACTCTGTCTCAAATTCAGAAAAAAGTAATGCCTTTTGATTATAACAAGAGAATTCTAATGAGAACCCCAAACTACACACGCGTTATTTTCTTTGCATAAACACTTATTGAAGTTCACCTTCCTGAGCCCTCCCCTGGGAATCCAGCCCCACCTGAGAAATGCTGGACACACTGCTGGTTTTCCTCTTCAGTGTGCCTTCCTGACAGACAGTCAGCAGGTTGCTGGGCAGGATGGAGCGGAAGTCATTAAAGGAACGCCTTCGGACACCTTCCAGCTCCTCTGGGATTCTCAGGGAATGAGGGACTTTGGGAAAGAGCTTTGAGAGGAGAGATTCTTCTGAATTGCTGTAACGTCCAAATGATCTTGAGATTCCAATCAGGCATGGGATTGCATACTTGCAAAGGTATTCTGGAAGGCCAAGAAGAGTTATAACGTGGGAGTAACTTACGACAGCCACACTGTACCAACTTGTACCCCTAGCTAACATTTTATAACCCCCCCCAGTTACAGAGTTAACTGATGATGTTTCAGTCGGCATTACCAGTAATGTCAGATTGTGCCTCTTATCACATTTACTTTCCTCGGGATATCTTGATCTAATCACGCACATCCAAATCAGTAATATATCTGGGTCATGTTTAGTTACTGTGACCACCTGAGATTATATTCATTGCCCTATTCATTTCCTATTACACTACAGGAAAAATGACCTAAGAAAGTCAGCTAAACTGCCCCCTTATTATACTAGGCAAAACTGAGACTCAGAAAGGTGAAGTTATTGGTCAAGGATACCTGGCATTTGTATACAGAACTGTGCTCACAACCCCATGTGGCCTCTCAGTAGACCAGCACGTAACAAATATAACCCAATAGAACAGTTTCTGCCCATCGGAAAAGAGAAAACAAGGGAAGAGAAAGGAGAAAGAAAAAATAGCCTTGAAGGCCAGCCACATGTCTTAGTGGGTAAGAGTCCTACTCTTGTAAACCTGATATACTGAGTCTGGATCCTATGGTAGAAGGAGAGAACTGACTCCTGAAAGTTAGCTCTCCTTTTACCACACACGTGCATACCTTTGAGCTTGCGTGCACACACACACTATACACAGACACAAATAACAATAAATGCAATTTAAAATTTTAAGATAAAAGTCTTGAAGATTTATATTCATACCTTTTTCTTGAATCTCCAAGGCCTGGCACATTCTCAAAAGGACATGCAAAACCTGCAAAAGTGCCTCTAAAATCTGTAACAGTCAAGGACACAAAACAAACCTGTTACCAAAACTGGATCAGTATTTCAAAGTACAGTCAAAATTCGAAGGAGCTTTAGACATTATTTCGACCAAGCCTGTCCATGGCCCCACAATGCTAACCTCAGGAATAAAACCTTCTGACTCAGGAGCATCACTGTCTTCCCAGGGCTTGTGCCAGCTAGCTTGGGCCATTCTTCTTTCATTTTCTCTAACAGGTGATAGGTCCTCAAATCGTCTCTTTTTCTGGCTAAAGGGGCTTAATTCTTTTCAATTTTACTTCATATGATCATAATTTCTCCATGATACTATGTCATCTGCTTATCACTATACGTACAACAGACTAATTTTCTACATCTTACATGGAAGTGTAGGACTCAGAATACATATATAAACATTCCAGGGATGCAGGAACTCATCCAGAACAATCCCACATTCATCAGAGTCTACACTTCTTTGTATGAGTTAGGTTGTTATTGTTGTTTTGTAAACACTTGACATTTTTGGCTACATAAAACATTTAAAGTCTCTTCTCATGTGTTGGTCTTACTTTTTTTCTTTCTACATGTTCTTAAGCTATATAACTCATACTTACGCAGTTGGCACTTTTAATTTTTTGTTTGTGGCTCACTGAACTGGGATGCAAAGCCCAGGCAGAGAAAAAAGGAATTAAACAGATTGTGACAAGATTTGTTCAAAAGTAGTCAACAGTCCTTTATTTTCCTAATATTAATAATACTAAAGATGGTGGTATAAAAAATGGTTCAGCAATTAAGAACATTTTCTGCTCTTGCAGAGGAGTTGGGTTTAGTTCTCATCACCCACATAGCAGTTCACAACTGCAAGTAACCCTATTTCTAAGTGATCCAAGATCCTCTTCTCTCCTCTAATGGCACCAGGCAGGAATATGTGGTGCACATACATAGATACAAGTAAAACACTCATACACATAAAATAAAATTATCTATGTTTTATATACTTTACAGACACAGCCTGTCACAATTTAATTCATTTGTGTTTTATACATTTTATGCTCACAGCCTGACATAGTTTTATTCAATGTTTTAAATAAGCCTGCAATTTGGATGCAACCTATTATATGCAATGAGACATAGAATTTTTTACTGTGGAGCAACATTAGTACTCAACATTTCAGATTTTGGATTCCCCAATCTTACCCATTTAATTGTTGGTCCCACTATTTTGGCAAACTTAATTCATAGAAAAGCCCTTACTATTAAGACCTTTAATCCCAGCACCTGGGAGGCAGAGGCAGTTAAGATATCTGTGAGTTCAAAGCCAGCCCAGTCTACATAGTGAGTTTGAGACCAGCCAGAGCTATCTAGAGAGACACTGTCTTAAGCAAACAAAAGAACACCACTGTGATGTCTATTCTTGGTTGTCAACTTTACTACACCTAGAATTAACTAAAATCTAACTGACTGGACACTTGTGAAGGATTAGTCATTTTTTTGGGGGGGGTAGTTTCAAGACAGGGTTTCTCTGTGTAGCCTTGGTTGTTCTGGACTCGCTTTGTAGATCAGACTGGCCTTGAACTCACAGAGATCCACCTGACTCTGTCTCCCTGAGTGCTGGGACTACAGACAAATAACACCACACCAGCTCAAAAGATTATTCTTAAATAACTCTTTTGAAATGGGACGATTTCACCTTTAACCTGGGCCATATGTGCTGCTGGCAGCCTATATTAATGACATAAAAGAAGGAAGCTTGCTCTCTTTGCTTTCTTGCCCTTGCTATTGCTAACAAGTCCATTCCTTCACTAGTATTAGAACCTACTTCTCTGGATTCTTGTACCTTTTGGTAGAGAGCTACTGTTGGACTAGTTGGACTATGGTCTAAAAGCCAAGGGACTGAATCCCCAGGACAACATAGCTAGAAAGACTAGCCATACTTATGACCTCTAAATTTGACTGGGAGAATGAATATGGTGGAAGAGTAGCCAGGTGGATCTCTGTGAGTTAGAGGTGAACCTGGTCTACACAGCTAGTTCCAGGGCTACACACAAACACACACACACAGAGAAAAACAAAACAAAACCCTATCTTAATAAACAAAAAACAAAACAAAAAAAGGTATGGAGGATGATTCCCAACATCTACCTTAGGCTCCATATATAAGTATGACACATATACTCACACATTACATGTGTATCACTCACACACACACACACACACACACACACAAAATGGAAATTATCTTCTACGGGGAACTTCAATCAAGAGGAGGAAACTGGGGAGATGCTAGAGCGGGTAAAAGTGCAGGCTGTGAAAGCAATAAGATATGAGTTGAAATTGCCAGTGCCCATATAAAAGCTGGGGAGCAATGTACACTGTCTGTAACACCAGACTCCAAGTGTATAGACAAGTGCATCATTAAATTTGATGACTGACCAGCCTAGCTCAAATAGTGAGCTTCAGGTCCAGTGAGAGACCCTGTTTGAAAATGGTAGAAATGTCTGGAATTCAGCTCAGTGGTAAAGTGCTTGCTGAGAAAGTACAAGCCTTGAGTAAAGTCTCCACCATTAGAAAAAATAAATGCATGCATGCATACATACATACATACATACATACCTATATACATAAATAAATAAGGGATTTTAATGCACAAAGGAAAACAACCAATGTCCCTGGCCTCTGCATATGTATACATGTGTGTATTAGAATGCATATATATGCACATACAAATAACACTAAATAAAAACCAATACAATCCAATCAAACTTCACAGCCCTTTTCATCATTCTAGAACTCTTTTCAATTAACATCAATGCACTTCAAGTTCCAAATTTTTACCTCATCCCTAAGTGAGGGGTCCCTGAAAGCCACATCAGATAGCAAGGTCACCAGGGAGAAGCTGAAGCTCTCTGCAATTGGCAGGTTACCTGAAAGACATGAGGTTATGAGTGAGATAACAACAACCAGCCAGCAGACATACTGGCCACCTGATTCAGTATGCTCTTTTCTCACACATCCTGTCAAAGGACCAGCTTATAATAGGTAAGAAAGCAGATGTGGTAGCTCAAGCCTACAGATCCCAACACATAGGAAGCATAGGAAAATCATAAGTTCAAAGTTATTCTCACCATAGAAGGAATTTGAGGCCTGGTTGGGATACATGAGACCCCACCTCAGAAAACAAACACACAGAAAAAAAGAACTAAAAGACAGCAAGGGTTCAGTTTGCTGACATTCAGTTCTATCCATGTATCCTAAACTTTTGCATTAATTTTTAGGGTTCTTTTTTATTACACTTACTGTGTGTATGTGTGTGTGAGAGAGAGAAGGGGGGGAGAGAGAGAGAGGTGTGACACATAAGTGAGTGACAGCATGTGTGATGAAGTCAGAGGGCAGACTGTAGGGTCAGTTCTTTCCTTCCACCATGTGAGTGCTGGGGACTGAACTCATGATGACGGAATATAACCTGCAACACTTGTGTTCTGTGGTGTGTGTGTGAGGATGCATGTGTCTGAAGCACTCACTTGGAGGTCAGAAGATAATCTCAGGTGTAGGTCTTTACCTTCTAACTTATTTAAGGTCTTCTTTGTTTTGTGCTACACTTTCCAGCTGAGCTGGCCTGGAAGCATCCACAGGATTCTCTTGTCTCTACTTCAAGCCACACCAGGCATAATCTTTTAAAGTAGAAATTTAACTGAAGCTTAACAGCAACAAAAATGATTAAACTATTCTAGTGAACAGTTTGATTGTGTCCTCAAGTCCACTTCACCCTCTTGGAACAGCAGCACTGTAACACAGAGAACTGACCTTTCTCTATGAGCAAATCTACTGGCTCTGGTGTCAAAATAGTTGGCTTGGGGATGGACAGATACAGATGGCCCAACTGTAGCCCGTGTTATATAAGAATGGAAGTTTCTGAAGATCTCAAAAGAATTTACTCATTCTGAGAAGAGTGCAATGGAAAGCTGAAGGTTGAGCATCTGTCTCCTTTTACCCATGGGTTCTGGACAGCAGTGAGTAAGGTCAGCCACATTGCTATAGGCTGGAAAGTTGTTCCACACCTGGTGAGACCAGCCAAAAGCTGTCTAACTTCAACATTTTGTTTGTTTGTTTTCTTTTCTTTTGCATTCAGAATAAATATTGTACAAAATTACCTCTGCCTTTCCGAGCTGTGCTTTCTTCTACCCAATACACTTTTGGAAGACCTCTGAGAAGTCGAAGAAGATAAGGAACAATACAATCTTTGTGCTAAAAAACAAAAATTATATTTAGTATGTGGCGAGTAGGTTTTTCCCACATAGATTAAGCTACCCAAATCTAATAATCTTAGCCTCTCCAGGGATTCACCCAGAAGTTCACTCACAGCACCCTTTCTATTTCTACACACCACAGTCCAGAAGATGTCACACAGCCAAACATGCCCTGTGTAACGTGCAGCCTCGTAGGCTTCTCTGGGACAAGCCCCTGTAAAGGTCTCTCCAGAAGATACTTGCAAGCATATACTTAAGTCTGCCTTCAATGACAGGGGTACAGATCTCACAAAGCCATCCATGATGGTGGTTCTTGAAACCAAAGGGTCACTGAAATCACGAACTTCTGGATTTGACACTTTTTGCTGTTTTTATTTTTTGTCTTTTTTTCCTCTACTTGAGTTAAATTGTGCATTTTATGTTCCCCTCTTGGTCCTTGAAAGCTGAGTGTCAGACTTTAATGGCTATGGTAACCCAATGAAAGAAATTGTTTTCCTTCTAGTTACTTCTTTCCCTCCCTCCCTCCCTCCCTCCCTCCCTCCCTCCCTCCCTCCCTTCCTTCCTTCCTTCCTTCCCTCCTTCCTTCCTTCCTTCCTTTTTGACAGTGTGTCATTATGTAGCCCTGGATAGCCTGGAACACAATATAGATAGGCTAGGCTGGGCTTACAGTAACAGAGACTTGCTTTCTTCTGGTTCCCAAGTACTGGAACTATATATGTGAACCACCACCTTAGCTTGGCACCCAGCTTTCAAGCATCTCTGTCTGACAACCAATGAACTAGAGACTGTGATTATTCTAAGCTTGGATTAAATGCAGATTTATAAGTCAAAAATAAAATCTGAAAATGATGAAAGGTAGTGGCTAGAACACCTATCTAGGATCATAAGTACAAAACTCCAAAGGGCTACACTGCACTGGCCCCTGCAGAGAAGTCTAGGCTCTTCTGTGTATAATGCAATTATGTCTCAAAAGAATTTTACCCTAAACCCCTAAATTTCAAAATACTTAAACAACACTTTATTGTGTATTTTAAAGAATCAGTAAGTTGGCTGGGCATGGTGATACACACCTTTAAACCTCAGTACTTGGGAGGTAGAGACAGGCGGATCTCTGAGTTTGAGGCAGCCTGAGCTATAATAGTGAATACTAGGACCACTAGGCTATGTAGAGAGAGCCTCTAAACAAACAAACATTAAGTTTCCTAGGTCAATGCCACTTTTCGTTTACCCTGTCTTACTCATCACCTCATCACTTTGATTAGGTTTGGATGCACTGTAAGTACTAGGTAAATATATGCAATACAAATGTAGGTCCCTCCCTGCCCCCGGCAGTGTTGCCTTGCCTGGCCTCAGTACTAATGTGACTTAATGTGCTGGGGAGGGTTGGTGGGCGGGGGGTTCCCCCTGTCTGGGAAGAAAGGGAGAGGGGAAGGAGGAAAAAGGGGAGGACAAGACTGGGAGGAGAGGAGGGTGGGGGCACCCTTGAGATGCAAAGTAAATAAACTGAAACACACACACACACACACACACACACACACAAAATGTAGGTTTTCATTATAACCCCTTGTACACTGTGGGAATTATAAACTTAGCAAGACTTACCTGAAGATCAGATTCGATGAGAAAAATGCCCAATGCAATCACCGCATCTCTCCGTCTTTCATCTAGTTGGAATATCCCATGAAAATCTACTGGGCACATGCAAAGCAGCTTTTGGACCTAGAAAATAAGATTTAAAACAAAACACAAGGTACTGAAGAGGTGTCAGCAGTTAAGAGCATGTACTGCTCTTCTAGACCCCTGAGCATGCCTGGAACTCTGGCTCCAGGGGAATCCAACTCTTCAGGCTTTTGCAGGCACCTGCACATACCTACACATGTACAGAAACTTAAAAAAAATAAAAATAAGTCTTTAACAAAACAAAACACAGGGCTGGAGAAATAGCGTAGTGGTAAAGAGCACTTACTTCTCCTGCAGAAGACCTAGGTTTGGTTTACTAGCACCCACACAGAACTCCCTATAACACCAGTTCCAGGATATCTGAAGCCTCTCTGACCTCCTCGGGTTACTGCATGCACACGGTACACATGCACACACTCAGGCCCACACACATACACAAAGAGATAGGCTAACAGACAATCAAACACACAGCTTTGCAAAAGAGAAAGCCACACTCAGAAGAAATCCATCCTGTGGATAACCACTCAACCAGGAAGTCACTAGTTCACTTCACATAAAAGATCACAGACTGGCATACATCTGATGGAGGGTTAGGATAAAATATGCAAAGAACTAAAAATTTAAACATGAGGAAAACAAATTATAGGCTAGAGAGATAGCTCAAAGGTTAAGAGCACTGGCTGCTCTTTCAGAGGACCTGAGTTCAATTTCCAGCAACCACATGATGGCTCTCAACCATCTATAATAATACCTAGTGTCCTCTTCTGGCATTCAGGCACACATGCAGACAGAATACTGTATACATAATAAACAAACAAACAAATAAATAAATGTTTTTAAAAACACAAATTACTCAATTAAAAAATGGGGAATGGAATTAAAGAAAGTTCTCAAAAGAAGAAACACAAATGTTTAAGAAAATTTAAAAAAAAAATTTTTTTGTTTGTTTGTTTTTTGAGCCAAGGTTTCTCTGGATAGTCCTGGCTGTCTTGGAACTCTCTCTGTAGACCATGCTGGCCTCCAACTCTCAGAGATCTGCTTGCCTCGGCCTCCAAAGTGCTGGGATTAAAGGTGTGCGCCACAGCCGGATGCTGAGAAAATTTCTTTAAATGTTCAACATCTTTACCCACCAAGACAAAGCAAATTAAAACTACTTTGATATTTCCTCTCAGCCCAGCCAGAACAGCTAACATCTAAAAACCAAATAACAACAAATTCTGGTATGGATGTGGGAAAAGGAGAGCACTTACTCACTACTAGGAGGAAAGCAAAGTGGTGCAGACACTGTGCTAGCTAATTTTTTTCAGCTTGACAAAAACTGGAGTCATCTGGGAAGAGAAAGCTTCAACTGAGAAAATGTCCATATGAGAATGGCTTGTAGGCAATTCTGAGAAGCATTTTCTTGATTGCTGATTGATGTGGGAGGGCCCAGCCCACTGTGGGCAGTGCCACCCAGGGCAGGTATAGGAAAAGTTGCTGAATGAGAGCTAATCAGTAAGCAGCATCTTCCATTGTTCCTGTATTTTCCCTTCAATGTTTGACTGAGATATGGAAGTGTAAGCTAAAAAAACCTTTTCCTTCCTAAGCTGCTTTTGGTCATGGTTCATCACAGAGATAGAAAACAAAATAATATAGCCACTATGGTCACCAGTGTGGAGGTTCTTCATAAAGCTAGAAAATAGGTCTATCGAAAGATCTAGATATATCACTTTTGAGCACACACCCAAAGAATACTATATCCTACCACAGAGGTATATGTTCATTGCTGCTATATGTGTAATAGCCAGGAAATTAAAACAGCCTAGATATTACTCAGCTCTTCAGAAAAAGGAAATTGAGCCTTTAGTCCCAGCATTCAAAGAGGCAGAGGCAGTCAGAGCTCTGTGAGTTTGAGGCCAGTCTGGTCTACAAAGTGAGTTCAGGACAGCCAAGGCTATATAGGAAAACCCTGTCTCAAAAAAAAAAAAAAGAAAGAAAGAAAATTATGAAATTTGCAGGTAATGGATGGAGCTGGAAATAATCATTCTGTAGTAACTCAGATCAAGAAATACAAACGTTGCCATGTTCTCTTTCATTTGTTGATGTTATCTTTTGAAATTTTACACATACATGTGAAAAATCAAAATTCTCATATGAAATCAGTAAACTAGTAATCATAAAGACAGAGGAAATGAATAAACACGGGCTGTGGTATAAAGGGGAAAAAGGAATAATGGAATAAAAAGGATAGGTAGGGAAGGCAGGGTAGGGGAAAGAGTATGAAGGAGGGAGAACAACACTGAAGAGCTTTGGAAAAGTTATATGGAAGCAGAGTGGTGGCACACACCTTTAATCCCATCACTCAGGAGGCAGACGCAGGTGGATCTCTGAATTTGAGGCCAGCCTGGGCTACACAGAAAATCTTGAAAAATCAAATAGAAAGAAAGAAAGAAAGAAAGAAAGAAAGAAAGAAAGAAAGAAAGAAAGAAAGAAAGAAAGAAAGAAAGAA
>NW_026591497.1:164436-222500 GCF_907164565.1 Psammomys obesus | reverse complement strand
GAAAGAAAGAAAGAAAGAAAGAAAGAAAGAAAGAAAGAAAGAAAGAAGGAAGATTGAAAGAAAAAGTTATTTGGGAACAGAACTATAAAAGCTTCCTAAAACACACGTGTGTGTGCACACATATACAGAGTTTAAATGGAATTATCCTAGAACAAGAGGACAATGCCTCTCTCAGGCACCAGAACCTGTCAAATAAAAAGCTCAGTGCCAGGTATGGGTTCCCTCCTTTGGAGTTGTTGGTCTTCAAGGTTCCATAGGTCTCCCTGAGAGAGGCTAGAGAGATAGCTCAGAGGTTAAGAGCAGTGGCTACTCTTCCAGAGGTCCTGAGTTTAATTCCCAGCAACCACATGGTTGCTCACAACCATCTATAATAAGATGTAGTGCCCTCTTCTGGCATGCATATGTACATGCAGATAGAACATTGTATACAAAATAAATAATTTTTTTAAAGATTTTATTTATTTATTTTATGTATGAGTATTCTATCTTAAGAGGGCATCAGATTCCAGTATAGATGGTTGTGAGCCATCATATGGTGCTGGGAATTGAACTCAGGACCTCTTGAGGTGCAGATAATGCTCTCACCCGCTGAGCCATCTCTCCAGCCCCAATAAATAAATCTTAAAAAAAAAAAAAGATATCCCCAAGAATTAAAGGCTATGCCATTTTTCTTGGTTACCCTCCAGAACTTGATGTTAAGACCCTATTGAAAAAACAAACAAATAAAACAAACAAACAAACAAACAAACAGAAAAAACCCTACTGTTGAAGACACCACATATTTGAGTCACAGAACATAGAAAAAAAAATTCAGCTCGTACCAAGCAAGAAGCTTCACAGTGCTGAAAGGTGCTATACAGACTACTGGCAGAAAAACATAATCATCAATCATATGTAGCTTTCAACCCTTTGATTTGTAACAATGACTGGCCTGGAAAGATGTGCTTACTGGTGCAATAGTGGTACAAATATTATGGGAATGACCAACTACTTCCTTATTGGATTTAAGACAGAACCTATGCCTTCCACTGTCATCAGGGCCAAGAACCTGTGGGAAGAAAAGCCATAAGCTCTAGGGGAGAACCTAGACACCGTATTAAACTGATGGCTTGTTATTGTACACATAGATTAGTGCATTTTTTCCATTATCATCAGAGAAGCTTTTTACAGTAATAAACAGAGAGACCCACAACTGGTCAAGGTAATAAAAGACAGCAGGGTGCTCAGCCCTAAATAAGACATCTATATCATACCCTCTCCTCAAAAGGTTCAGAGATCATTGCAGAAGAATTGGGCGGGCAGAAAGATGGAAAGAACCAGAGGTAGTGGGTGGCTACAGTGAAACTATTTTCTGGGGAGGGAATCAGTTTTCTTTAAGGGTACAGTCCCTGATAGGCTGTTCATACTCTTACAGATGACCCTAACCTACACACATAGGCAGCACTGAGTAAACTCAATGGCCTTAAACAAACCCCACATGAACCTGAAAGAAAACAGTAGTGGGTGAGTAAAAAAAGATCAGAAGGTAGGGAGCTAGGGGACTTAAAGCCCATGAATGTGTGAAATTCTCACACACACACACACACACACACACACACACACACACACAAAATCATGGGCTGGAAACGTAGATTCATTGGTAGAGCACTGGTCTATACGCACAAGGCTATGGGTTCAAGCCTCAGCACCATATTAACTGGGCATGTTGTTGTATGCCAAAGTTCAAGGTCATCCTCTGTAGGGAATGAGTCCTGAATAAACAGTGTTGTTTGACATGAACACGGCCATGTCAAGGATGCCAATGCCTTAGACCCATGGGAAATGGCAAGGACTTCTCCAGGTAGGCCCGGGAAGTGGTAAAGCCTTTCCCTAGCCTGAGTGTAGATGTGTGGGAAAAACGTATACCATGGCTTTCTCCCCCTACACCAGTGGTTTTCAACCCTGTTAATGCTGTGACTCTTTAATATAACTCCTTATGTTGTGGTGACCCTCAACCATAAAATTATTTTGTTGTGGGATGCCTTGCCAGGCCACAGGGGAAGAGGACACACTCAGTCCTGATGCAACTTAATGAGCTGGGCAGGATGGGAAAGGAGCTCCCCTTTTCTGAGAAAAATGGGAGGGTGGAGGGGAGAGGGAGGAAGGGTAGGACTGGGAGGGGAGGAGGAATAGGGCCAAACCAAGGATGTAAAGTGAATAAAAATAATTATTGAAAAAAATTGAAATTTTCACTAGTACATTTTGTTCTTTTATACTTGCATATATATGCATGCAGTCTTTCTACCCTCCTCCCAATCTCTTGCCTGTTACTTACTAGCCTTTGGTTTTGTCTATGTCACAAAGTTTAATTAGGGCTGTCTGTGTGATCCTGAGTTTGAAACTAACCATCAGAGCCCAGTGAGCTTACCAGTGGGGATACAGCTACCTACTATGCTTCACCTTCTCCCAGAAAGTGCTGCTTGCCCAGGTCAGCAATACCTACTATGGAGGGCCCCATGAGTCCTGTCCTCCTCCCTAATTAACTGACTTCGGTGGACCCAGAGCCATAGAGCTATTGTGAACTTGTGGTACACCATGACTCTATATACCCTGGGAGCAGGTAGGCTCTAATAGGATGGCTGCTTAGCTGAACTGAGAGCAGCAAACTACCCTCTAAATAGCTATGTTTATACCTACAGACAAAGGCTACACTCAGCCTTACACAAACCTTTTCTTTCAGTCAGAGGTAAATGCAAAGATCCATGGCTGCACAAGATGCTGAGAAAAAAGGTCTGCTGAGGGCTAGCCCCTAAATAAGACATTAACATTACCCACCTGTCTCAGGGAACACTGCAGAAGAAGGTGTGGGGAAAAAAAACGTAAGGTAGGCGGAGGGGAGGTACACACACATGCACACACACACTCAGCATGCATCCACTTACTAACCCATCTCCAGATTCCACTATTTACTTTTTTATTTTTGGTGTGTGTTTATGATGTGACTGAAAAGACATGAGCCAGTGTGCATGTGAGGATTGGCCAGAGTATAAGTGTGTGGGTTAGTTCTCCTTCTTCCACCTTTATGTGGGTTCCACGGATAAAATCAGCTTATCAGGCAACAGGTGACTTTACTTACTGAGCTGTCATTTGGCCCCTATTTAATACCTTTGAAAACAAAATGATGACAAATACCTGAAATTGTTAAATGTAAAAACAGGCATGCTCCTGGGTGCAATGGCACACACATGTAATCTCAGGGAGGTAGAGACAGGTGGATCTCTGTGAGTTCGAGGCCAGCCTTGTCTACAAAGTGAGTTCAGGACAGCCAGGGCTACAAAGAGAAATCCTGTCTCAAAAATACAAAACCAAAACCAAAAAAAAGAGGCATGCTATGTTATATAATGTATGGAACTGTCAAAAACAAATTTAATTTTTTAAAAAGAGGTGGTATACACCCATAATTTTAGCTTTTAGGATTCTGAGTTCAAGGCAGGCCTGGGCTACACTAGGATAACCTTTGTGTACTGTGTGAAGGTCATCTCTGTGTATTCAAATGTTGATTGCTGTACCGGCAGAGAGCTGAGTACTGGCTGGACTCTGGTATTGTCATTCTTACACACACCTTCCTCACTTCCTGATTGGCTTAATAAGGAGCTGATACAATTAAGAGCCAATATCTAGGCAGGAAAGGGAAGGTGGAACTTCCTGAGAGAAGGTCTCTGTGAGAATAATCAAACAGGAGATTTGCCAGCATGACAAGGGAAGGAACAGGTGCCAAGGCTGTGAGGGTGAGCTAAAGAATGAGTCATTTGGTGGGGTGTAGGCCAGGATTATTTGGGTTAATTTGTGTGAGCTAGCTGAAAGTCTGACCAGCTACAGCACTGAAGTGTTTATAAATATTAATAAGTCCTTATTAAACCACATATGGGCCCAGAAAAGTCCCGCTATAGGGCTATCTAATGAGAACCTGTTGGAAACAAACAAAAAGAAAGGAGAGAATCTCAATGCACATATCTATAACCCCAGCCCAAGGTAAGAGAACAGAAAGTTTAAGGCTAGCCTGTGCTACATACCAAGACCCTGTCTTAAAAATAAAGGAAGGGAGGCTGGAGACATGGCTCAGTGGTTAATAAGACTTGTTGCTCTTACAGAGGTCTTGGATTTAGTTGCCATCACCCACAACCATCTGTAACTCCACACAACTATCACCCATAAGCATCTGTAACTCCCCACAAAGTACACATACATACATGCAGGCAAAACACTCATATACATAAAATAAATAAGAAATGTCTAAGTAAAACATTTCTAGAAGAAGAACATCAAAAACAAGAACAAGAAGGCGGTAGCAGGGGCCAAGCATGGTGACACATACCTTTGATCCTGGTGCTCTAAGAAGCTGAGACAGATGGATCTCTCTGAGTTTGAGGCTAGCCTGGTCTACATAAGTGAGACCCTGTCTTTAAAAAGAGGAGCTGGGGAGAAGTGGCTTAACTACTAAGATAGCTTCGTAGTTTTAATTCCCAGCACATGTATGGGTGGCTCACAGCAGCCTGTAACTCCAGTACCAGGGCATGTTGAGTCTATGCACATGCAGTTCCCCCCAAGCCCAGGATCAAAAATAAATACGCACTTGTGGCAATACTTGGACCTGCTCATTTACAGAAACACCAAAGCAAGGAGACAGTAAGCAGCTCTCTCTCCTAGGTCAGGGCACTGAGCAGAAAAAGGCCAGATGAGAATCACCTAATAATCACCAGTGGCTATGTAGGTCAAGACAAAGCTACAATGGCAGCACTGCTAAGAGTACAACTTCTGTCACTTGAAACCTCTGGGAGAGTCCTTTCAGAGATGCAAATTCTCTGGAAACTAAAAGCTAAACTTAAAGAAGCAGTGGTATGAGTTTCATTGTTAAACTTTTTTTTTAAAGACAGTCTCTATGTCAGTGGCTCTCAACAAGTGGGTTGCAACACCTGGAGGGGTGACCCTTTCACAAGGGTCACCTAATGCCATTGGAAAACAGGTATGTTTACATTACAATTCATGACAGTAGCAAAATTACAGTTACGAAATAGCAATAAAATAATTTTATGATGAGGGGTCACAACATGAGGAACTGTATTAAAGGTTCACAGCTTTAGGAAGGTTGAGAAGCACAATTCTGTGTAGCCCTGGCTGTCCTGGTGAAAGGGTTAGACTAACTTTGTAACCTGTATGTCTTCTAAAGCCTATAGTTTTGAGTTTTAGGTTCAGGTTAAGCTAAAGCCTCTTAGTACCTTGCCAGAGAATGGAATGGAACTCACTATGTAGACCAGACTTTCCTTTAACTCACAGAGATCTGCCTACTGGGATTAAAGAGATGCACCATCATCTCAGCTAAACCTATTTGTTTTTTCAATTGTATTTCTCAAGGTATACTGTTGGTATAATGTTCTTTTAAAATGCATAGGCCTTACCCTTGTTAATTCAAATGCTGATTTCCCCACCCCCAACTCTGGTTTCAATCCAGATATTGCATTGTGATACTCATTATAAGCATCCTGTCTCAACTCTTGTGTAAACAGGACAAAATAAAGCAACTAGATACAATGTTGTGCAATGGGAGGAGCCAGAGGACAGGAAAGAGGGGAAGAGCTAGAGAGCAGGAAAGGGCGGGAGGAGAAGGAGGAGAGCAGAGCTGGAGAAGAGATCTTGGAGGTCGTGGAGCATGAACCAGACCTAAGATTACAAAAAGCAAGTATAATGTGGGAAATCTAAACGTTAGGAAACTGAGGGCTTGGAGGTTTAGGAGGGAGTAAATATTGCCCAGCATTGTGTTCTAGGTTAACTAAAAACCCAGACTCTGTGTGGTGATTTGGTTATACAGCTGCTGAGGATCAACAGCGGCATTACTAGAAGATAAACCAGTAGTAAATATTAATCGTTTCTTACAACAGTATACATTTTCTAAGTGACTCAAACCTTCGTGACAGAGAAAGGTAACTGTGATATAATACACACATGGAAATAGTCCATGATACACATTTAATTAAGAATGTTATTTTGAAGGTAGTGAGATGGCTCAGTGGATAAAGGCACTTCCTGCTAAGCCTGGCAATCTGCATTTAAGTCCTTAGGACTTACCTGATAGAAGAACTGACCCTAGAAAGTTGTCCTTTGGAATCTACATATACGCCATGAAAACACACACATACATTCACAACTCTACATGTGATATATAAATAAGTGTAATAAAATTTTAATGTTCTATGGTCATCTACAGGTAGATATATGTTTTCTTCTGAACAATTTAACATGCCTTGTCTACATTTCACACAGGTAGCATTATACGTGCTTTGACACAGTTAATTAGTCAAAAGCTAGACATCATAATTTAAGTGCCTTTCCCCACTGTGCTGGCTGGTCTTATTTTAACTTGACACACAAATTAAAATTATTTGAAAAGAGGGAACCTCAGCCAGGTGTGGTGGTGCACACCTATACTACCAGCATTGGCAGAAGCAGGTGGATCTCTGTGAGTTCGAGGACAACCTGGTCTACAAAGAGAATCCAGGACAGCCAAGGCTACACAGAGAAACCCTGTCTCAAAAAAAGAAAGAAAGAAAAGAAAGGAAGGAACTTTAATCAAGAAGATTCCTCCATAAAATCTGGCCGTCAGAAGCCTATAGAGGATTTTCTTAATCAGTCACTATTGATGGGAAAGGCCCAGCCCATTGTGGGTGCGGCTATCTCTGGGCTGGTGGTCCTGGGTTCTGTAAGAAAGCAGGTTGAGCATTTCTTTAAGTATTTCTCTGCCATTCGATATTCCTCTACAGAGAATTCTCTGTTTAGCTCTGTACCCCATTTTTTAATTAGATTACTTGATTTTTTGCTGTTTAACTTCTTTAGTTCTTTATATATACTGGATATTATCCCTCTGTCAGATATAGGGTTGGTGAAGATCCTTTCCCAATCTGTAGGCTGTCGTTTTGTTCTGAGGACAGTGTCCTTTGCTTTACAGAAGCTTTTCAGTTTCATGATGGCCCATTTATTGATTGTTGCTCTTAGAGCTTGTCCTGTTGGTGTTCTGTTCAGGAAGTTGTCTCCTGTGCCAGTGAGTTCAAGGGTATTTCCCACTTTTTCTTCTAAGTGGTTTAGTGTGTCTGGTTTTATGTTAAAGTCTTTGATGCACTTGGACTTTAGTTTTGTGCAGGGTGGTAAGAATGGATCTATTTGCATTTTTCTACATGTAGACTTCCAGTTAGACCAGCACCATTGGTTTAAGATGCTGTCTTTTTTCCATTGAATGGATTTGGCATCTTTGGCATAAATCAGGGATCCATAAGTGTGTGGATTTATGTCAGGGTCTTCTATGCGATTCCATTGATCCACCAGTCTGTTTCTATGCCAGTACCATGCATTTTTTAGTGTTGTTGCTCTATAGTACAGCTTGAGATCAGGGATGGAGATACCTCCTGAAGATCTTTTACTGTAGAGAATTGTTTTAGCAATTCTGGGTTTCTTGTTTTTCCATATGAAGGTGAGAATTTTTCTTTCAAGGTCTGTAAAGAATTGTGTTGGTAATCTGATGGGAATTGCATTGAATCTGTAGATTGCTTTCGGTAAGATGGCCATTTTTACTATATTAATCCTGCCATCAGGGAAATGCAAATCAAAATGACCCTAAGATTTCACCTTACATCCATCAGAATGGCTAAGATCAAAAACTCAAGAAACAACACATGCTGGAGAGGTTGTGGAGAAAGGGGAACCCTCTTCCACTGCTGGTGGGAATGTAAACTTGTACAACCACTCTGGAAAGCAATCTGGCACTTTTTCAGACAACTAGCAATAGCGCTTCCTCAAGATCCAGCTATACCACTCCTAGGCATATATCCACAAGATTCTCAAGTACATAATAAGGACATTTGCTACCTTATTTGTAATAGCCAGAAGCTGGAAACAGCCCAGATGCCCCTCAGTGGAGGAATGGATGCACAAATTGTGGTATATCTACACAATGGGATATTACTCAGCAATTAAAAAGAAGGAAATAATGAAATTTGCAGGTAAATGGTGGGATCTGAAAAAGATCATCCTGAGTGAGCTATCCCAGAAGCAGAAAGATGCACACAGTATATACTTACTCATATAGACATATAATACAGGATAAACCTACTAAAATCTGTACACCTAAAGAAACTAATCAAGAGGGAGGACTCTGGCTAAAATGCTCAATTCCTATCCAGAAAGGCAAAGAGGCTGGACATCAGAAGAAGGAGAAAAGAGGGAACAAGTCAGGAGCCTGACACAGAGGACCTCTGAAAAGCTCTGCCCTGCAGACCATGAATGTAGATGCTGAGACTTATGGGCAACCTTTGGGCAGAGTGCAGGGAATCTTAGCAAAGAAGTGGGAAACAGGACGATCTGGAGAGGACAGGAGCTCCACAAGGAGAGCAACAGAACCAAAAAATCTGAGCACAGGGGTCTTTCCTGAGACTGATATTCCAACCAAGGACTATGCATGGAGATAACCTAAGACCCCTGCACAGATGTAGTAGCTCATGGCAGTTCAGTATCCAAGTGGGTTCCATTGTAATAGGAACAGGGACTGTCTCTGACACAAACTGATTGGCCTGTTCTTTAATCACCTCCCCGAGGGGGAAGCAGCATTACCAGGCCACAGAAGAAGACAATGCAGCCACTCCTGATGAGACCTAATTGACTAGGATCAGAAGGAAGGAAAAGAAGTCCTCCCCTATCAGTGGACTTGAGGAGGGACATGCATGCATTGGGTGGAGGAAGAGAGGGATTGGGACGGGAGGAGGGAGAGAACCACAGGGGGGATACAAAGTAAATAAAGTGTAATTAAGAAAGAAAGAAAGAAAGAAAGAAAGAAAGAAAGAAAGAAAGAAAGAAAGAAAGAAAGAAAGAAAGAAAGAAACCAGGTTGAAAGCCAGGCTCGGTGGCATGCCTGTAATCCCAGAACTTGGAAAAGCAGAGGCAGGTGGATCACTGTGAGTTTGAGGACGGCCTGGTCTACAAAGTGAATCCAGGACAGCCAGGCTACAGAGAAATCCTGTCTCAAACAAACAAACAAACAAAACAAAAGTTATAAAAAGAAAGCAGGTTGAACAAGCTTCGAGGAGCAAGCCAATAAGCAGCATTCCTCTATGGCTCCTGCCCTGTGTGAGTTTAGGCCCTGACTTCCTGTGATGAACTGTAAAGTGGAAGTAAAAGCCAAATAAGTTCCTCCACAACTTGCTTTTTGGTCATGGTGTTTCGTCACAGCAACGAAAACCCTAACTAAAACATCCCCAACTTCTTGAGGCCTGTTCAGGTGTCTGATTGCCAGCACACCCACTCCAGTGGACAATGCTCTGTTAATCAGGAAGCTGCACAACAGGAAGTGCTCAGTTTTACTCCAGCTCTCCCCCTCAACTCCAGGCAAGGTGTCTTCTGACTTCCACATTGTGCCACAGCATGTGTCTCTCCCATCCTCACTAAATAAGTAGATTTAATAACTGAAATAGATATTAAAACCTACTTGAACATTTCTGCATTGCCTTCCTCTGTAAAAGGTAGACAAATGGGTAAGTATGCCTACAGACAGACACACACAGAACCTCGCTCATACCTTAAACCTGTATAAAATCAGCAAATCTTTTCTGAGCCTTTAGCTTTTACCTGTAGCTATGAAGAGATAACAAGACTTGACTCTCTCGTCCTAGGAAAATGAACAAATATAGGAAGCTATTGTTTCATGCATTGGGCAAGCAGCACCGGACTGCAATATCTAATAGAAGAAAACAATATTAGCCCTTTCACTACACTAGATTTTTGCCAGTAACACCCGTGATTACAAAACTGGGAAGTGCATCTCAAGCAGATGTGGGTGGCCTCATTGAATACAAAGGCAGAAGCAGTCAGAAGACTAACTGACAGCAGAAGGAAGGCTAACACAGCTAGAAATCCTGAAGAGAAAGCAAAATGGAAATAAAACCCCAGAAATCTGTAGTAGTGTTCCCTTCAGTCTTTGCCGAGTACAAAGAAGTTGGAGTTAGGCAAAGAACCAGGAAGTGTGAGCCAAATGGTTCTCGGAGTGTACAAGACAAGAACCTAGCCTGTTACTCTTAGGGTCAAGAATTCTCTAAACATTAGGTACAGGCTGCAGCAGTGGAGTAAAGGCTATTTTAGACCTTCTCTAACAAAGTCGGGAAAGCAGCCCCAAACCTGGGTGTGGTGGCACAGGACTGTACTGAGCCCTTGGGAGGTACTTGCCTCGCATGTGTGAAGCCCTGAGTACGCTGATCCTTAGCATCACAAAAATAAAGATACAAACAAATAGCCTTAACAACAATAACAGGGAAAAACATATGAGAACATAAAAGATTCATGCACACACACACACAAATTTTAATGCAACATTAAAAATATGTTCATTATGGCATCACTAATTAATATAGTTAAATGTTGCATGACTATGAATTAATATTTTTGTTTTTCCAATCACCTCTTAAAAATATCTTCGCGTTCTGAGCTGGAGATGATGCTGTGTGGCATGGGCGAAGCCCTGGGTTTAGTTTTTAACACTGCATAAACCAGGCCTGTTATCCCACCTTTTGTGAGTAGAGGCAGGAAGATCAGGCATTCAAGTACATCCTCAGCTACAGAGTGAGTTTGAGGCCAACCAGGAGACCCTATTTTAGAAAACAAAACAACGGGGCTGGAAAGATGACTTGGCAGTTAAGAGTACTCACTGCACTTACTGAGGCCCCAGCTCTTGTTTCCAGCACTCACACAGCAGCTCATGATTATGTTTAACTCCAGCTCCAGGAGATCCAATGCCCTCTTCTGATCTCCCTGTGTACCATGTGGTACACAGACATATATGCATGCAAAACACTCATACACATAAAATGAAAGTAAATAAATCTTTTTTAAAAACCACCAAAACAAGCCAGGCATGGCACTCTGGAGGCAGACGCTGGTGGATCTCTTTGAGTTCGAGGCTAGCCTGGTCTATAAAACAAGCTCAGGATAGCCAAGGCTACACAGGGAAATCCTGTTTTGGAAAAACAACAACAACAACAACAAAACACACACACACACACACACACACACACACACATACACACACACACACACACACGCAGTGTGTAGTTTATAGCTTTATTCCCGGCACCCAGGAGTATCTCCAAGTTTGAGGCCAGTCTGGTCTACAAAGTGAGTTCCAGGAAAGCCAGAGCCCCACAGAGAAACCCTGTCTCAAAAAAACAAAATAAAAAACAAACAAACTAAAAACTATAGGTCTTCTCTTCCCTGGGGGACTGTTGGCCCATGAGAGCAGGAGGAGCAGAGGTAGGGCACAGGGTTCAGAAGGCCATGAATACATGAGTACAACGGAATAGCCTCTCAAGAACCACTTAAGTAAGTCAGTTCAACATTATTTGGGGTGAACAAAGATTTTACAGTCCTTGGGGAGCAGGTAGGGGCTCCCAGGATAGCTGTACATAATTGTTTGGAACTAGGAATTCTAAAGATGTTTGACTTGTATTTGGCAGCACGCTCCTATCACATGAACAGAAACATAGTACCTAATTATCCCATAGGCGCAGGGAAGGAAGAGCTAACAGGGAACTCTGCAAAAGATATGACCAGAGGCATCTATGCCTAAAGACACTCTCTAGATGAGGTCAGGCAGAGAGTAGGAGGCCCTGCTGGAGAGAGGGACTCCTTCATCTAGCGCCCAGCTCAGAAAGGCTATCGGGACTGGGAGGACTGTAACCTTCAACAGCAGGGTCCTCCAACAATCAACAACCAAACAATACTAATAATACCTAACAATCCTTATCTTTATTCCTCTCATTCTCATTTTCTCTCCCTCCCCTGCCTCTGCCTATATATGGCTCTTAGCATGGCCTTTCAAGGAAAAGAAGATTAAAATGCTCCATTTCATGATTCTAAAAACCTGTCAATAGCATGATATTTACACCATAATAGATCTTTCTAAAAGGCAGACTAGATAGCCAGAGGGCTTTAAAAAGTCCTGTGTCCTAGATTCCTAGCCATTCCTTAATTATGGAATGGGGTTATAACAAGTTCATCTTCTGGGGTAAAGTCTATCCCTAATACCACCGTATCATGGCGAAGCAGATCAATAGCTAAGATCCTAGAGAATCTGGCATTCTAACTGAAGAAACAGAAGTTACACTAGGTCCTGGGGAAAGGGCTCTGGAAAAGGCTTCCTGTAGACAGGGACAGGAATGCAAGACAAGGAATCCTGTCAACTGTGAAGCTTGTCCAAGACTCTCAATGATACAGATGTAGGGCAAGCCATTGGTATGACATGGACCAGAGAGAGAGTGGCAAGTGCAGGTATTTCCTGGAAGTAGAGGAAGTATGGTCAGGCAGAGCCAGGAAGAAAATTTGGTAGGGGAAGCCCAGCCACATTCTGAAGATAGGTAACCTAGGGCAAGGTTACTGACTGGGCTGACTGAAATAAGAACAAGAGCCTGGACATCAACCTCCATGATGATTCCAGCACTGAAAAGCCTCTGTTTCTTATCTCTTTCCCTCCTCACATTTTTCTCCTGGAGAGCAAGGGCTGAGGACCGAGGAGAACATAGTCTCAAAACACTTCTTACAAAGTATTCTGATGGTGGGCTCCAATTCCAGGGGATAAAGATTTTTGAGAGACCCAAGTCTTAGGGAGAGCTTATAAAGAAGAAGTCAAAGCTCAGACATGAATCAAAATATTCCTAAGATATTCTAGTGTTCCGAGCTGAGGATGTAGCTCGGTTGGTAGCAAGCTTAGTCTATCCTTGCCTGGTAAGGATGAGGCCCTGAATTCAACCTTAATACCGGATAAACCAGGCCTGGTTGAACATGCCTGCTAGCCTACCACTTGGGACATATCCTAGCATATACATCTAAGAGCCTTATGGTTAGTACCCAAATATGGTGGGAGTGATAGGCCCAGGGTACCCCAGTAGATAGTGAACTAACCAGGAACTTTGACTTACTGCTGGTTAAACAAATCACCAAATTAGAACGGTTTCTCCCCGTATTTCAAGGATATACTTTTTTATAAAGAAAGCAAACATATTCAATAAATTCACCACAATTTAAAAAAAAAAAAAAAAGAAGAAAAAGATAAACTGTTTCTTATTTTTTTGGCTCCCACATACCAGTAAACATTAGCAGCTCAATACATGTTTTCTGAATGAAGGAGTGAATTAAGTAATTAGAGAAAAAATAAAATGAGCAATCATTGGTTGGTCTCATAGCACGGGATTAGAGTAGAGGAAATTAATATGACTGTGGCGTGTAGAGGGACAAATGTAGAGAAAGTGTGTCACTAAGGTGCCTTAGGTGCCAATCACATCAGAGCCAAGCTCAGGTGTCAGGTCTTGACCCAAGCACTGGGCCTTCTCAGGTCAATGTGACCTGAACTACGTCTCCTGACACCTTTCTGAAAGAACACAGAAAAAAAAAAAAAACAAAAAAAACAAAAACAGGTGCTGGAGAGATGGCTCTTTGGTAAAGAGCACTGGCTGCTCTTCCAGGGAGCCTGGTTCCGTTCTCAGCACCCACAAGGCAGCTCACAACCATTAGCAACTCCAGTTCCAAGAAGAACTGTCACCTTCTTTTCACCTCTGAGGGCATCTGGCATGCACACAGTACACGGGCAAAACACCTATACCCATGAAAGTTAAAAAAAAAAAAAAAAAAGAGGGGTTGGGGATTTAGCTCAGTGATAGAGCACTTGCCTAGCAAGCACAAGGCCCTGGGTTCTGTCCTAAGCTCTGGATAACCAAACCAAAACAACAACAACAACAAAACTACATTTAGGGCTGGAGAGATGGCTCAGAGATTAGGAGCACTGGCTGTTTTTCCAAAGGTCCTGAGGTCAATTCCCAGCAACCACATGGTGGTTCACAGCCACCTATAATGAGATCTGGTGCCCTCTTCTGGTGTGTAGGCATACATGCAGGCAGAGTATTGTATAAATAATAAATAAATCTTTAAAAAGAAAAGAAAAGAAAAAGGAAAAAGTGTGGGTTGGTTTTTCAGCAGTCATCTACTTATTCCACATGTTTCCAGCCTGGTCTACAGGCTACACAGAGAAACCTTGTCTTGAAAAACAAAACAAAACAACAAAAACCCAAGTAGTAAGGGATATAAATTTAGATGATCATACCACTCAAACTCATTCTTACACACACACACACACACACACACACACACACACACACACACACACTCTGCTGTCTTTTCTCCTTTGAGTCAGGATCTTGATATGTTGCCCAGCTTGTAACACAATTCCTAGACCATCTTTTTCTAAATATGTTATTTTTATTATTTATTTGTGTGTATGTGCATTCATTTGCAATGTGCTCATGAATGCAGGTGCCCACTGAGGCCAGAAGAGGGCTTTCTGATGCTCTAAAACTGGAGTTACAAGCAGTTGTAAGCTGCCAGACATGGTAAGGAGAATCCAACTCTTGTCCTCTGAAAGGGCAGCAACTGCTCCGCTACTTTGTCTGCAGACACTGGGCTGCTTCTGAGTAGCATTGATATAAGTACATGCTACTATGTCCAGTTTATACTCTCTCTTTAGCCAGAAGTCAGGTTGGCATTAGAGCTTCCAGAATCTTGCAGGCAAGTAATAGAATCTAGTTTGAGAGCTTACAAGGTCAAAGACCAGGTCACTCTCCCTTTCAGCTTCACCCATTGGCAGACAAGTAGGTTTTTACCCTGACCGGAAAATATTCTTTTGATCTTTCAAAACGTTGACAGCCCCCTCCCTTCAGTGCTGAATCTTGTCATACATTCCTGGGAGAAAAGCAGCTGGCTTTTAGTGTTCATCCACTCTGTGCCTGGCCTTCATCCCTGAACTCATCAAATCTTCGATGTGAGCACGTTTCTTCCTCAAGACTACACAGCAGTCTGTCAACTCAGGTCTGACTGAAATCTGTCTTCTTCCCACAATGAGCATCCTTATTCTTTTTGTTTGTTTGTTTTTGTTGTTGTTGTTGTTGACAGAGGCTAGCTGGTCTCCTTAATTCTGGGGTTATATCCTTCACCGCCTATCCAGCTCACCTCCCATCCCAGGTCCAAGCATATCTTTTATCTCCAAAATAAAAACTGGCATGTCTTTCTCTTCTTAAGTAATACTGAATTTCGTTCTCTGCCTAACAGTTCACTGCCCATTCCTGCCACCTTCTCAAAACACACCAGCTTTTGATGCAGCCTAACGCTACTATCTCTTACGTGGTAACATGCAATCGACTTGCAGATCAGAAAGCACTTTCAGACACAGCGGTTATCTGTGTCCTCCACAATCGGATGAAGAGGGCATAAAGCGGGACGGGTGTGTGTGCGAGGAACTGTCCCATCTTATGAGAAAAACATCTCGCCAAGGTCACGGAATGAAAAATGAGACCTCAGGACCAAAGGCCCAGATTGGACCCTTGGTCCCCATTCATCCCGCCGCGCCTCACAGGCGGTCACCATCCAGCTACGGCCCCGCGCCAGCGATGTCACAGCTGCAGCCCGCCTGCCCACAGCTCACCACCCTCCCACTCTCGCCGGCACCAGACCTCCCTCCGACCTGCTGACCTCCCGGCTCCTTTCTTCATCAGACCCTTCACCCACCGACTTCCCACCTCTACTCAGGAGCCTCCTCTCTGGCCTCAAGTGGCCTTCCCAGACTCTAGTGGCGTCCCGCCGCTTCGCCACCTCAAGCCTCCCCTCCTGTCAGTCCGCCGGGTTACCTTCTCCAAGGATGCAGGTCTCTGCACAGCCAGGGAGCGGGCCAGTGAAAGCACTGTGTTGAAATAAAAGCCTCGGGAGGTGCTGGAGCCAGAGCCGGACCCCGAGCCGCCTCCGCCGCTTCCACGGGCCCCGGCAGCCGCCATCACAGCGCGCGCCCGGGGGCAGGCGGCTGGGTTCGCAGCTCTGGGCCTGCCGCGGGCCTCACGGCGCAGGCGCAGAGGGCAGCCGGCTTCCCGGCCACGTGACCTCCTCGCAGCCGGCGCTGGGTGGTGGCTGGCGTGAGGCCGCCCCCGCGCAGAAGCCCGGCTCCCCCTCCGCCGCCCTGGACGGTGGTTGGCTCCGGAGCCGGTTCTGCCTGCGCGGTGCTGGCGGAAGTAGAGCGCGACGGCCGCAGGAGTCCGCCCGCCGGCGCTGGGCTACCGACCCTTGGCCCGGCCGCCGCTCCGGCTTCCTCGGTCCAGGACGTCGTTGGCACCATGGCCGGCTACCCTAAAAGCTATAATCCTTTCGACGAGGACGCGGAAGACGAGGACAGCCGGCCGGTGCCGTGGAAGGACGCCCGCGACCTGTCCAGCGGGTCCGAGGCTCCCATGGACCGGCAGCAGTACCTGAGACAGGAGGTGCTGCGTAGGGCCGAGGCTACGGCCACCAGCACCAGCAGGTCCTTGTCTCTCATGTATGAATCGGAGAAGGTCGGAGTCGCCACTTCTGAGGTGAGCCTGGGGCAGAGCCGAGCTGAACTGGCCAATCCTTGCATTATAAAACGAGATAGGAAATGTTTTGTTCACGTTCTTTTGGGATCTTTCTAACTGCCTACCATGGGTTCTTGGACTTTCTGTAAAGAATTATGTATCTGGAGCGCTTGAAGAAGCTACCTCGGGAAGTTTCCTTACCTGTTCTGCGTAGTAGATTCCCCCACCCCTCGTCCTGCTCCCATGTCTAGTTAAAAGGTAAACTCCAAGTTATGTTCTGTCTGGGGGTCAGAACTGAGAGTAAAAATGCCAAAGTGCAGGCCTGTATTACAGAAGCCTTAGGCTATTCCTCCCTGGTGACCGGGTTAAAGTGTGAGCTGTGCCAGGTGATGCCTGAAGTACTAATGCCAAGGAAGCCTTGCGTCCTTCTCACAGCCTTGACCACCTCTCACCATGCTACTGGTAATACTCAAGTCCCTTTGACTGAACTCTTGTCCTGGAAGCCAGATCTTGAATTGAGTGTAGACCCTTACCATTGTACGTAATGTGAGGTTGTGACAATCAGCCCTTTTTGTCCATAGGAAATTTCAGGAACTAGGAACTTTGCCTCGTATCTGTGTGTATGCACACGTGTGGGGGGGTCCCCTGAAGTCGGAAGAGGGCACCAGCTGAAAGCTACCCAGTGTGGATGCTGGGCACTGAGCTGGTCTTCTGAAACCTCTTAAGATCTTTTCTTTTGGGGGAGTTGTGGTTTGCTAGACAGTCTGCTTATGAAACTTAGGCTGGCCTGGAATCTAGAATGGTTGGACCTCAATCTTTCTGATGTTGGGATTACAAGAAATGCACCTGCATGCCCAGCGTGGAATAAAGATTATTTCAAAACACCAGATTGTCCCCCAAGGCTACTAGTACAACAGTTGTTTTGGTATAATAATAAATTACTGAATAAGAATAATCTTAAGCAGTTTGCAGTTTTGAAATGTAATTTTTGAAACAAAGTATTGTCTTCTTCTACAAGTCTTCACAACTGATCTTTGGCAAAATTCCTTCTCTCTGACCACACAGACTTGGGCAGATCTGAGGCATTTTGATTAATTTCTCATGTTGTCATTTCTTCATTGCTGCTGTTTTGGCACTTTACCTTTTCCTACCCTTCCCTGTTATGGTATCACTGGTTGCTAATGTATGTTCTGCCTCTATGTATGTTGTACCTATGTCTTACATCTGTGTACTGGATTCTTAATGTTAAAAGTCCAGATGAGTCCTTAGGGCCTTGGTGAAAAGGTCACTGTTTTGAGATAAGGTCTCACAGTGTAGCCCAGTGTACCCCAGATTGGCCTTGAACTCAAGATCCTACTGCTTCAGCCTCCAGAGTGCTGAGATCATGGACATGTACCAGATGCAAATATAAATAGGTAGGTCTTCTTGAGGAGCAGGAATTAGTCTGACCTACTGAATCATCTCTCTAGCCCCAAAAGAGAATTTTTTTTGTTATTGTTTTTTTTTTTTTGTTATTTTTTTTTTTTCCATAGTATCATTATGTAAACTTGACTGTCCTCGGAATTTTATGTTGTCTAGGCTGGCCTCAAACTCAGAAATACACTGCCTTTGTTCCTGGGAATGCTGAGGTGTGTGCCACCAGCACTTCTATTCTTCTATTCTTTTTAACTTTAAGGTGAGGTATTCTTTACATATAGACCTGTATATTAGTAGTGTTGAAGGTTATTTCGTAGTTAAATACAATGAGGTGTTTTGGTGGGGGAGGGGAAAGCAGGCTAATGACTATACATTGTAGTCCATTAAATAGGTGACTTCTGTTTATGCAGCCAATCTCCTAATAATAAACATTATAATATTTGCTTCCTACATGGACATGATCACTGGCCAAAGCCACTCACCCTCCCAGGACACTCTGCCTTCTGGAGGAGTGTGGCATACTACAGTGAATTTTTTTTTTTTTTTTTTTTTTTTGTCGCCTGGTTTCTCAGTTCAGCAGAGACCAGCAATGAACAGTAATTCCAATGTCTGTTGCACAACACCAGAGAAAGGGGTTGGTGTTTGGTAAGATTGACATGTAATGTGTTCAGCTACTTTGACTAGCATGCACTCCCCAGAGGCCTCCTCATCTTTATAGCTTTCCAGTTCCTGTTACTAGGCCACCTAATAACCAGTTTGTGTTTCTGAATCTAGTCGGGTGATCTCACCACATTTGCTCACCACACTTGCCAAGTCCCACACTTGCTCAGTTATATCAGCTAGAATCTGTTAGTGTGGGTGTGTATTACTTTGGGAGAGGAAAGAAAATGAGAAGTTTCTTTTTCTTTTTTATTTTATTTTTTTTCTCTGAAATAGGACTTTGTATTGCCCAGGCTAACCTCAGTCTTGCTGATAAGCATGAGTTCACCTCCAGCTGGGATACTACACCTGTGCCACCGCACCTGGCTTATCCCCAGTCTAGGATAATACATTTCAGATTTCTGGATTTGATGCATTGACCCCAGACTGACATCCATGTACTTATCAGTTAATAGTGATGTTACAGCTGTAGATTGTGCTGGTGATTCAGGGGTCACTGCTACCCTTGGGAGACTTCCACATCATGCTGGGTCTTAAAGGGTCCTATCCACCCCTCCACAAAGTTCCACTTCCCATCAGTTACCCCAGCTTCTTAGACTCTCGTCAACTCAGGCTTTTACCCTATCACACTCTTGGGACTCCCTGACACACCCCTTAAAACCCTTGCCAGGAGTTCACTGTGACAAAGACACAATCATGTATGTGATGACTTTTATTGTTATCCTATGAAACAGAGCTCAGTGACACAAGGATGTGTCTGCCTTCCTCAGTTCTCAGCACCTCAGTGTTGTTAGCAAGTTAGAAAATCAGATTGAACTTGCTCTTAACCCTGCATATGGATTATATGAGCCCTCAGGAGTCTGGGCCTGGTTAGTCCCCACTTGATGGCTAGCACTAGAAGAATGGTTGGTAGAGAGTGAGTTCTCGTGAGTATCTTGGAGAAAGTCCCACAGACCCTTCCATGCTCCACCAGCAAGATCCCTTTGATTCTCTGAATCCTCACAGTGCCCCGAACATAACCCATATAGGTGAGTGTTACCTCACTTCAGGCAGTCTGTGCCCTTGCATGGTCTTTGTTGCCCTGACTTCCACTTCCCCTTGCTCTTAGGAGTCATTCACAGAAAAGAGGAATTGAGGAACTTTCTTTGTGGTTCCTTAGCAACCCATGCATATCCTCTCCTTTCTTTTTTCTGTATAAATTTAGACAACACTTGGGGCTTAAAGCAGTTGGGGAGATCACCTGTAATCATCTCATAGTCACTTGGCGTGTGCATTCTTAACATGGAAGGTAGGGTCTCGTGTAGCTCCCACTGACCTCCAACTCTGTACCTGAGGATGACCCTGGACTCCCAAGAGCTGGGATTACAGGCATTTCCCACCGCCCCCAGTTTACAGAGTGCTGGACTGAGACCCCAGCATCATGTATGCTGGGCAAGCACCCTGGCCATCTGAGCCATATTCCTCATCCAGGAGTTTACACCCCTCATAGCTGCCCTGGCCTCATTCTCACAGAGGCAGATGGAAAGGTCAACAGTGTCCACTTCTAAGCTATGGGAGCCTATATCCAAACCCAGAGCCTCTGAGGTCTGTCAATTAAGATTCCTTCTTCCCAGATATGTCTAGATATATGTCAGCCTGACAAAAACTAACCTGCACAGAGAGCTAAAATGAAAGAAAACAAAATGAAGAGTCCTCCTTTTTAAAAGGATGGATGATCAAGGCCCAGCATGGTGTCAGGTAATCCCAGCACTCAGGTGGTAGTGGCAGGTAAGTCTCTGTAAGTTCAAGGCCATCTTGGGTCAATTAGTGAATTAGTAGATTCCATGCCATCAAGGGATATAACCTGTCTCAAGAGCCTGTAGCAACAACAACAAAAAAAAAGATTAGTGATCAATGGAGGACTCAAGTAAATTCAGTCCTGTACAAGAAAGTTATGAAGTCAATTCAAGATATAAAGTTACTTAAAAATTTATAAATGTGGAGGAAAAGTTCAGCAAGTCACTGAAATCCAAGCAAAATTCTGGAAATGAAAATCAATCAATGAAAATGAAAAAACAAAACAAAACAAAACAAAAACAGAATTACCAAACCAGGCACAGTGACACCTGTAGTCCTGGTACCCAGGGAGACAGAGGCAGATGGATCTTTGTGAGTTCAAGGACAGCCTGGGCTACAAAGCTAGTCTAGGAGACGCAAGGCTACAGAGAGAAACCCTGTCTCGGAAGGGAAAAAGAAAACCAAACCAAAACAAAAAGCAGTATGACCAATAAACAAGACCAAGCTGAAGAACAAACTCAGATGTGGAAGGCAAGTTTGAGGCAGTAAAATGCAGACTTGTGTCAAAACAAAAAACTAGTGAGTGTAACCCAAACTTCCAAGAACTCTGGGATTCATTCAAGAAACCAGACCCAAAACCATAAGATAGAAGGAGCTAAGATAAAAATGAAATGACTTGGACTACTTAAGGAATATCACCAAGAATTTCTCAGACCTAGTAAAAGAAATAGATATCCAAACACAGGAAGCATTTAGAACCTCATCATAGGCATGACCAGAGAAGGTCCTTCCCATAGTCAAGATGTCAGAAACACAAAGCAAAGAAATAATACTAAAATCTCTAAGGCAAGCTGCCTTCTAACACACAAGAAGCAGAACCACACCAGATCTGTTGGCAGCAACCTTAAAGGCCAAGAAAGCATGGAATAATAGGTTCCAAGCCCTGAAAGTAAATAACCATAACCAGGATTGCTGTATCCAGCAAAATTAACTATTAAAGTAGAGAAATGTTTCAATACAAGATAAGGTAATGCATGTCAACTAAGTCAACACTTAGTGTTGTACACTGAGGAGAAAGACAGTTTCACACAAAAGAGCACAGGGAAAAAGACATTTCATGTAATGAACACATGAACAGAGGAAAACTGAGAATTAATCATGTCCAATACAGCAAACCAGAAAACATCTAACACCACTAGATAAAAAGAAAGAAAGGAACTTTTTTCTTTTATTATTATCATCATCATCATCATTTATTATAGCTTATTCAATTTGTATCCTAGCTGTGGACCCCTACCTCATCACCTCCCAATCCCACCCTCCCTTAGTCCACTGGTAGGGGAGGTCCTCCTTCCCTTCTATCTGACCCTAGCCTATCAGGTCTCATTAGGACTGATTGCATTGTCTTCCTCTGTGGCCTGGCAAGGCTGCATCCTCCAGGGGGAGGTGATCAGAGAGCCTGTCACTGAGTTCATGCCAGAGACAACCCCTGCTCCCCTTACTGGGCAACCCAGTTGGAGATGGAGTTTATGGGCTACATCTGAGCAGGGGTTTTAGGTCCTCTTCATGAATGGCCCTTCGTTGGTGTGTCAGTCTCAATAAACTTTCAATAAACCAAGCAACCAGAACAACAAACAACAAAGTCATAAGAAATACAAAATCCTCAATTATAACCTTGAATGCAAATAGCCTTGACTCACCAATTACTAAATTATGCAGAGCTGACTGGATTTAAAAAAAAAAAATCATGGTCTGTCTGTTGTTTCCAAGAAGTAGAAATAACTAGGAAGGAAATTCAGGAGCTGAGTCAGAGATTGGACATCAAACTACCAAGCAAACAGAAGCTGCAGACAAACTATAATAGTGATTTTCATATTTAATAAGATAGACTTGAAACTAAAACTAGTCCAAAAGATTACTACATATTAATATATGGAACAATTCATCAACTACTATAAATATTTATGCGCTGAATCTTGGGATCCCCAGTTTCATAAAGCAAACTCTAAAGGCAAAAAGACCACAAAAGTCCTAACACAGTAATGATGGGGAACCAAACAATATTTGTAACAAAGCCTCAGTGCTAATTATACCATAGATCAACGGCATATGCCAGATCTCTAGAACACGCCATCCAAAAGATAGGAAGTACGTATTCTTCTAGTGGTACACTCTAAAATTTACCAAATTATAGACCACAGAGCATGCCTTAAATTTCAGAAAACAACAACAACAACCAAAAACAACCTGAAATAATAATCTACATGTTATCAGATCAAAATGAATTAAAGCTAGAAATCAATAGCAAAACTAACCCCAGAAAATACACAAATATTTGGAGATTTAACCAGTATGCTTTTGAATAAACAGTGGGTCACTGAAGAAAGCAGTGGGGAATGAAAAGACTTGTGAGACTCAAGTAAAAGTGAGAGAGCACAACACACTAGAACCTCTAGGATACAGCCAAAGCAGTCCTGAAAGTTTACAGCTATAAGCACTCACATTAAAGAATTAGAATGGGCTGGGCAGTAGTCATGCATGCCTTTAATCCCAGCACTTTGGAGCAGAAGCAGCCTAGTCTATAGGGCCAGTTCCACGATGGCCTGTGGAGCCATCAGAGCAAAAGCAAAAGCAAAAGCCTGACAGAGCAAAACCCTGTCTCAAAAAAATAGAAATACAGTGTGATGGTCTCATGCTTGCCTACAATGTATGAAAACCCTGGTTAAATCCCCAAGTGAGGGAACACTATAAAAATCTGGGAAGATGGCCCAGTGATTAAGATCAAGAGCATGTATTGCCCTTGCAGTAGACCTGAATTTGGTTCCCAGCACCATATTAAGCAGCTCATAACTATCTGTATTCTCCCACTCCAGGGAATCTGATTCCTCTGGCCTCAGTGAGCACCTGCAGTTACGTTCACACACATGTGCACATTAATTGATATATTAATTAATTAATTAAAATGTTTAAATTAGATCTAGGGCCCGACAGCATGGCTTATCAGGAAAGGTACTTGCCATCAAGTTTGACAATCTGAACTTGATTTCTAGGGCCCACATAGTGGGAAAAGAAAACAAGCTCTCATAAGTTGTCCTTTGACCTCCACATGTTCACCATGAAACATGTGCCCCCACACATACACACACTAAAAATGTAATGTACTAAAACATTTAGGAGTTTTCAAATCAATAACCTAATGTCACACGTTAAGGCTCTAAAAAACAAGAAGCCAAACCCAAGTACAGCTAAAAGTAGTTAAGGGCAGAAATTAATGAAATGGATACTAAAAGGGCAGTACATAGAATAATCAAAGAGTCCATTGGGGGAAAAAATTGACCAACACCTAGCCAAACTCACCAGATGAAAGAGAGGAGCTAGAACAGACGCCAGTAAATCCAGAGCATCAGGGTAGACTTAGAAAACTTATTTTCCAACAAATTGAAAAATGTAGACATAGATACCTTTGGTAGTGACATGTGTCACTACCAAAGTTAGAACCACAAGATATAAACACAAGATATAAACAGATCCATAACAAGCAGTGAGATTGAAGCAGTGATTGAAGGCTTCCCCCAAAGGAAAGTCTAGGGCTGCATGAATTTACTGCTGACTTTTACCAAACTTTTTAGAAAGCTTTAATACCAACACTCCTCAAACTGTCCTACCAACTAGAAGGAAAAAGAATACTACTGAACTAATTCTACAGAGCTAGTATAACCCTGCTGCCAAAACTAGGTCCAGGCAGGATAACAACAGAAAGAAAACTATAAACTGGTCTCCTTGATAAACATAGACTTTTCAACAGAATACTTTCAAACTAAATTTAAGATCACATCAAGAAGATCATACATCACAATCAAGTTCGTTTCATCCTAGGGATGTGAGGATGGTCAACAGATATCAATAAATGTAGTACAACCTATCAGATTTAAAAACAGAAATAACACCATCAACCCAGTAAATTGAAAAAAAAAAAAAAGCCACTTGACAGAATTCATCATGCTATCATTGTAACTGTCATGAAGAAACTAGAAATAACAGCCATGCATGGTGGTCCATGGCTTTAGTCCTGGCACTTGGGAGGCAGAGACAGGCCTGGCCTATGTAATGAGTTCCAGGCTAGCCAGGGCTACATAATACAGAGACCCTGTCTCAAAAAGAGAAAGATGAAAATGAAGGTAGGAGTAGATGGAGCTACCTTAAGATAACAAAGGCTATTTGATACACTTAAAACTGACATTACTATGAATGGGTGGAACATACTTTAATATAATAAAAGCTATATTACAGATTTGTAGCTGCACTATAATAAAAGGGGAAACAACATTTCCTTTAAACTCTGAACTGAGACAAGGGTGCACTTTCTCTACACTTATTCAATAATGGTGCTAAAAGTCTTAACCAGAACAAGAAGATGAAAATATAAAAGGGATAAAAAGTGAAGACTGGTAGTCTGGACATGGTGGTGCATGCCTTTAATCCAAACGATCAGGAGACAGAGGCAAGCAGAACTCTGTGAACCCTCTGCCATCTCGGTCTATATAGTGAATTCCAGGCCAGCCAGAGCTACATAATGAAACTTGGTTTCAATGAATAAAAATTAAACTAGGCAGTGATGGCATATGCCTCTAATCCCAGCAGAGGCAGGCGTTCTCTGAGTTTGAGGCCAGCATGCTCTACAGAGCAAGTTCCTTGATGGGCCAGGGCTACACAGGAAATCCTACCTTAAAAAAATTAAAATTAGGGGCCAGCTTTCTGTTTCCTGCTTGTGGTTCAAGATGTGAGCCCTCAGCTCCCTGCTCCTGCCACCATACCTGTCTCTTCCTACTATATCTGTCTGTCATGATAGACTTACCCCTGTAGAACCATAAACCCAAATAAACTTACTTTTATGAGTTGAAAAAAAAAAGTGGTCTGGTGAGACGTCTCGGTAGGTAAATTCACTGGCCACACCCTGGCACTACCACGGAGGTTGAGGTACCATGCTATGGAAGCAGCTTGTGTGTAGAGCCAGTTTTCGTCATAGTGGCAAGCCCTTTATGTTTGGACTTTCAGCTTCCTGGGCTTTGTGAGGAAGGCTGCCAGAGCTCTGATGAACTCCTGCTGTTTATCATCTTTTACAGTAACTCTGGGTACCATGTGGCCAGGGAAAGGGGGCTAGCCACCTGATTTTTTTACAAAGGTATCAAAAGCATACACTGGATAACAGACAGCCTCTATAATAAATGGAGCTGGCCACACTCCATGAATAAACATCTGCCCAAGAATGAAATTGGATCTCTTTCCTCAAAAACCAAATTAGATCACACTGTAGTGGTTTGAATAGATCCCCATAGACTCATCTGTTTGAATGCTTGGCCCATGGGGAATGGCACTATTAGGAGGAGTGGCCTTGTTAGAAGAAGTGTGTCACTGTGGTGGTGGGACTTTAAGGCCATATATGCTCAAGCTCCGCCCAGTTTCCTGGCTGCCTGTGGATCAAGATGTAAAATTCCCAGGCTCCTTCAGCACCATGCCTGCCTGCATGCAGCTATGTTTTCCACCATGCTGATAATGGACTAAACCTCTGAAACTGGAACCCAGCCAAATTAAATGTTTTCCTTTTTAAGTGTTGCCTTGGTCATGTTGTCTCTTCACAGCAATGAAGCTGTAAGACAGAGGCTTTAATTTAATACTGAAATGCCGAAACTGCTAAAGGAAGACATATCAGAACATCTGTGAGCAAGAACTTTTCTGAATAGGACACATCATCATGGGAAACAGCCCCAAGACTTGACAAACGGAAGGCTTGGAAGATGTCTCAGCTGGTAAAGTGACCGCCTTACCAGTGTAAAGCCTGATGGGTATCTCCAGGGCCCACAGAAATGTGCCAGGTGTGAGCCAACAAGATGGCTCTGCTGTAGAGATACTTTCAGCCAAGCCCAGTGACCTGCGTTCAGTCTTCAAAAGCCACATTGTGATGGAAGAGAATATTCTTTTTAATTAGTGGCATGTGCTTACAATCTCAGTACTGGGGAGGTAGAAAAAGTAGGATCCTGTAGCCTGCTAACAGCCAGTCCAATCCAATAAAGACTTCTGGGGCAGTCAGAGACCCTGTCTCAAAGTAGGTAGAATGCCATTCAAAGGTGGTATTCACAAAGACCACATACACATTTTAAAACAGTAAGAAATTTTTTAACTTCTTAAAAATTGAGGTGGCTCAGTGGTTAAGAACACTGTCTGCTTTTCCAAAGGACCCAGGTTCAATTCCCAGAGCCCACATGGCAATTCACAACTGTCTATAACACCAATTCCAAGGGATCTGACAATTTCACACTAATGCACATAAAATTAAATTAAATTTTTAAAAAATTAAGAAATGGGGACCACCAAGTGATTTAGCTGATAAAGATGCTTTCCACCCAATAACCTGAGTTGTCAAGCTCTGGGACCCACATGGCTGAGAGAACCCACAAATTGTACTTTGATTTTCAGATGCACAACATATGTATCCATATGTGTGTGTGTGTGTGTGTGTGTGTGTGTGTGTGTATGTGTGTGCACACAGACACTCAGAGTAAATAAATTTAATATTTTTAAGAAATAAAAATGGGATTCATGAAATTTTTAAAAATGCACAGGAAAAGAAACTGCCAACAAATACTCTACAGAACGGGGGGAAAACCAGCTGTATTTCAGATGAGTGGTTAATATCTAAAATATATAAAGAGCTGCAAAACATAAACAACAAAACCTGCCAGTTAGTAAGTGGGCCAATGAACTGCACAGACAGTTCTCAAAAAAAAAAAAAAACAAAACACCAGATGGATAATAAATACTTTAAAAGTCCTAACATCTTGGCCATGCATGTTGGTGCACACGTTTAATCCCAACACCCAAGAGGCAGAAGTGAATTTCAGACCAGCCTGGACTAAATAGCTTGTTTCTAGGTAAGTCAGGGCTACTTAGTGAGTTCCTGTCTCAAAACAAAACAAAAAAAGCAGACGATGGTGACACATGCTGTCTTAGTTAGGATTTTATTGCTTTGAAGAGACATCATTCATTTTAAATTTCCCTATAGGACTTTATCTAAAAATTTCCCAAAAATTCTGTGGAAAATTTGGACTAGTAGAGCAAATATTCATATACTTCTGACCTGCTGTCTTAGGGTTTTATTACTGGAAAGGGACATCATGACCATGGCAGCTCTTATAAAGAAAAACATTTCATTGGGACTGGCTTATAATCCCATTATTATCATGCCAGGAAACATAGCAGCATCCAGGAAGTCATGGTGCTAGAGAAGGAGCTGAGAGTTCTACATTTTGATCCACAGACAGCAAAAGGAGACTGTGTGCCACACTGGGTGTAGCTTGGGCATAGCAGACCTCAAAGCCCACTCCCACAGTGACACATTTCCTCCAACAAGGCCATGCCTACTTTAACAAGACTATACTTCCTAATAGTGCCACTTTCTGTGGGACAAGCATTCGAATACTTGAGTCTATGGGAGCCATACCTATTCAAACCTCCACACATGCTTTTAATCCCAGCACTTAGGAGACAGAGGCAGGCAGATCTCTGAGTTCAAATTCAAGTGCAGTCTGGTCTGCAGAGTGAGTTCCAGGAGAGCCAGGGCTACACAGAGAAACTCTATCTCCAAAAACAAAAAGAAGGAAAGAAAAGAGGAAAGAAGGAAGAACGGAAATGAAAAAGGAAGGAAGACAAACTATAACAAATGCTGGCAAAGATGTGGAATAAAGCAACACTCTTCACTCAACACTCTTCACTCTTCACTCTTCACTGGGAGTATAACTGGTGAAGCCATTATGGGTTCAGTGTGGAGATCCTCACAAAACCTAGAAATAGTGGTATAGCTACGTTCCTATACCCTAAGGATTCCATGTCTCTTCCTGTTCTTTCCACAATACATGCCACAAGGGCATGGAATTGGTCTAGGTGTTTATAATAGGTGAGTAGAGACTGGAGATTTTGCTTAATAGTTAAGAGAACATGTTGCTCTTGTGAAGGACCCAGGTTCAGGTTCCAGAACCTACATGGTGGTTCATAACTCCAGTTCCAGGGGATCCAGTGCCTTTCCCTTATTTCTGTAGGCAACAGGCACATGTGTAATACACTATATATACATGCAGGCAAAACACCTGTATATATATAAATATTAAAAATTAATGGATAAATGAATCATGAAAATGTACATTCATGGGGCTGGAGAGATGGCTTAGTGATTAAGAGCACTGGCTGCTCTTCCGGAGGTCCTAAGTTCAATTCCCAGCAACCACATGGTGGCTCATAACCATCTGTAATGGGATCTGATGCCCTCTTCTGGTATGCATGAAGACAGAGTACTCAAATATATTTAACGCAAATCATGGTTCCTCTCTCATTCTCTTGCGCCTTCACTCGTTTGATTGGCTGTTTTGTTAATTTTTTTTTGTTTTTGAGACAGGGTCTTTCTATGTTGTTCTAGATATCCTGGAACTCGCTATGACTCTGGGTAGCCTTGAACTCATAGAGATCATCTTGCCTCAGCCTCCTTAGGGCTTGGGCTAGGGGTATATGCCACCATGCTGGACTTGAATCCTAGTTTTTAACTATAAAACATGTCTATTTAAGTTGGTTTAAGTGTGGGTAGAGTCTATGAAGCTTGAGAGAGACCCATAAGATTGGGAGAGGGTGCTTTAAAACAGGTGGGAAGGGTCTGGGACATGTGATATTTAAGTGGAAGGAGGAATACAGGGGTAGGGTCTACAAGGGTACAGTAGGAACAGAGAAGAGTTAATAAGTTAAGAGCACTTATTGCTCTTATTGAGGAATAAACTAAAAGTATATATGAAAATGGCATGAAGAGGGGCTGGCAGGCTGTATCACTTTATAAAGATGGTTACTGCCAAGCCTGATAACTTAAGTTCAATCCTCAGGACCTACATGGCAAAAGGAGAGAAATGACCTCCCTCAGGTTGTCCTCTGACATGTGACCCCCCACCCCTCAGCCAAAATAATAAATAATTTTAAACTTTTTTTTTTTGAGGCAAAATCTCTCTTTGTAGCCCTGACTGTCCTAGAAGTCTGGAGGAGTTGGGAGGGAGAAATGTTACAAGGAAGCAATTGCTTTGTATAATAATATTCTAGAAAAGGATGAAAGCAACAGCAGTCCTGCGGGAATCCAGAAAAAGCACCTATCTGACTTGAAGTCACATCACCTCACATGTCTCTTTCTCCCAAGTTCCCAAGGGCTGGGACTAAAAGCATGGACTACTATTCCTATCTAGACTGTTTTTTGAGACTGGGTCTCACCTGGCCCAAACTTGCCTCAAAGTCACTATATAGACAAATATTAAATTAATCCTTCTACCTCCATCTCCCAAGTTGTAGGGTTACAGGTCTGTGTGGCCACGCCTGGTTGATGGAGTGCTAAGAATCCAACCCAGGATTTTGTGCATGCCAGATAAGCACCCTATCAACTGAGATACATTCCTAGCCCCAGACTTTAATATACTGTGATTTTGGAAGTAGGGAAGTGGCATGATGCTCCTGTCTCTTGCCTTCTGCAGGAGCTGGTCCGGCAGCGAGGAGTCCTAGAACACACAGAGAAGATGGTGGACAAGATGGATCAGGATTTGAAGATGAGCCAGAAACATATCAACAGCATTAAGAGTGTGTTTGGAGGATTTATCAACTACTTCAAATCCAAACCAGTAGAGACTTCACCTGAACAAAATGGCAGTATTGGCCCCCTGCCCAGTAGCAAGTGAGTATAGCATCTGCAGTCTAGATATCTAAAACAATAGACATACGTTCTGTGGAAGGAACCAAGGCTTTCAGGCCTTGTTGGTGCCTGCTAGATATCCTGAAACCCTGTGAGTTGCTCTTGAGAAAGGACTGCTCACCTTCAGACTTGCTCAAAGAGAAACAACTCCCTTTAGAACCAGCAGTGTTCATCTGATTGAGGAAATCCTACTTAGTAAGATTCCAATCTTAGAAAGTTTAATCAATAGAAATGTGACTCCTACACAACTTTAATCCCAGCACTCAGGAGGCAGAGGCAGATGGATCTCTGAGTTGGAGGCCAACCTGGTCTACAGAGTGAATCCAGGACAGCCAAGGCTATACAGAGAAATCCTGTCTCAAAAAAAAAAAAAAAAAAAAACAAACAAACCAATAAATAAAAAAATAAAGGCCTCCTTTTACCAAGAATGTTTCTTTACCAAGCCATTCCAAAAGCCAGATATAGTAGGGCCTGTGTGTAATCTCAGCTGTTGAAGAGAGTGGGGCAGGACAATAGCAAGTTCAAGGCAACATCAGGCAATTTAGCAAAGCCTCATTTTAGATTAAAAAAAAAGTACTGATAAGCCAGATGTGACGATGGATACTTGTGGTCAGAGCAACTGAAGAAGCGAAACCAGGAAGGCCTAGATTTCAGTACCAGCCATTATACTGGTCTACATGTTGAGGCTGAAGCCAGTCTGGACTACTTAAAAAAAAAAAAAAAAAAAGTTAAGGAAAATAGTTTTGACTACTTTCCCGGTCCTTCATCAAAGGTACCCACTAGGTCATTTTAAATATTTTTATCCACCTGATCCTAAGGACTCCTTGTCCTGAGTAAGGTCTTCGTCAGCCCACTGTGTGGCCAGCACCACTCCTAAGTTGGTTCCAGAGAGGCCAGCAAAGGAAAGAAAACATTGGATGTGCAACACAAAGGCATCTTGGAAAAGATGGGTAACACTGCTGTACATACACTGACATGTAGCACTGTCGTGTGTGTTTTTCTTTAATGTTTTCTTTTTATCTAAAGATTGAAAGAAGCCATAAATACAAGTAAAGATCAGGAAAGCAAGTACCAGGCCAGTCACCCAAACCTCAGAAGGCTGCATGAGGCAGGTGAGTGAAGATATATGTGACACTTATGTTTGATCCTGCCGAGGGTGGGTCTCTGGGTTTAGCCTGAAGTGCTGGTATAGGGACAGTGATGGGCAAAAGCTCCAATACCTAGTATCCTACACAGTGAGCAATAGCATCAGGGACACAAGGTGTTCTTGGGGAGCCATAGGTATGTGTTTTAGTAAGGTTCCTCCCTACATCACTCCTCCATGGAATATGATAAGGAAGTACAAACCTATATTCCATTGGACAGGAACCCCCTACTGGGGTAGTTCTGAGAAATTCTAGTAGTAAAAAAGCACTGTACGCTGGGCATGGTAGACTACAATTATAATCCCAACACTAGGGAAATAGAGGTAGGACAATCCATGTAGAAGGCTAGCTAGCTTCAGTTGCATGTTGAGCTTGAGGCCAGACTGGGTTATATGAGACTCAGTCTCAATAAACAAAACAAGAGGCAAGAAAAACCCACAAAAAACAATAACAAACAAAAACAAAAAATACAAGCAAGCAAACAAACAAGAAAACCTTGGGCCTGAAGAGATGGCTCAGCAGTTAAGAGCACTAACTGCTCTTCCAGAGGACCTGGGTTCAGTTCCCAGCACCCACATGGCAGCTCGCAATTGTCTATAGCTCCAAGATCTGACAGTCACAGACATAGATGCAGGTAAAATAAAAATTATAATAAAGTAAATTAAAACAAAATAACAAACTAATCGCAGGAACAATTCTTGTAAGTAAAATGGTTGTTTGCCTCTACTCAGGGTTCGTGAACATGTTTGTGTGCATAGCTACAGTGGCTAACCAGCTGGCCTCTTGAGACAGGAGGATTTATTCTGAGCTATCAGGTTGAGTCCATTTTCATAAGTGGAACTTTAACAATTAGAAAATAAGCCAGACATGGTGGCACACACTTGTAGTCCCAGCACTCAGGAAGCTAAAGGCAGGAACATTTTGAGTTTGAGTTTGGGGCCATCCTAGATTATATAGCCAAATTCTCTCAGAAAACCAAAACCAAAACCAAACAAACAAAAATGCCAGAATGTTAGTCAGAGTTGTCTAGACGAAGTGTGTGCATGCATGCAACAGAATTTAATGATGCCTGAGAGCAGAGAACCCATAGTTCCTAGTTTTGGAGGCTGAAGGCCTCAGCAGTGGAAGGAGTCCTGTAATAGACGTCTCTTTCTGGGGACGACCACCAGAATTTACTCAATCCACAGACTTCAACAATCCTAATCTGGTGCTGGAAGCCTGGAACGTTCCTGCAGACCCTGTTCCCTAGCTCAGAACGATATATATATGGGGGGGGGGTAGATAGATAGATAGATAGATAGATAGATAGATAGATAGATGACAGACAGAGGTAATATAAATGCTATTCTGTGTACCTGTAATCCCAGTATTGCAAGGCAGAGACAAATAAATCTCAGCAACTGACTGGCTGGCTAGTCTAGCCAAACTGATGAGCTTCAGGTTTTACGAGTCACCCTGTCTTAGAAACTAAGGTGATTGGTGATTATCCTACTGAGCTTTTTTATTGCAGTGATAAAATACCAAGACCAATCCTACTTACAAAGGATGTATTTGATTAGGTTTATGATCCCAAAAGGTTAGAGTCCATATTGGCAGCAGGAATAGTTGAGAGCTCACACTTTGAACACAAGCAGGAGCAGAGAGAGTACTGGAAATAGTAGGAGGCTTTTAAGGCCTCAGAGCCCACTCCACCTGACACACTGTTTCTAAAAGGCTACACCTCCTAATCCTTCTCAAATAGTTCTAATCACCAGGAACCAAGTATTCAAACATGAACTTGTGGAGGCCATTTTCCTTCAAACCACCAAGTTGGAGAACAATAGAGGAGGAGTCGTGGTCCCTGGCTTCCACATGGCTGTGCACGGGTACTTGCACACACAAGTATGCATATGCACCACACATGTACAGAGAGGAATGAAAGGGAGACCTGACGGCTCTGCATAGTGGACACACCAGTAATTCCAGCCCCCAGGAGACAGAGTTAGGAGGATTGGTGAAACTTTGAGTCCAGCATGGGCTGTATACCAAGGACTAGGCTCAGCCAGGAATACATGGAGAGACATGGTCTCAAAAGAGAGAAAAACCTTATGAAAAAGGAAGAGCCAGAAGTCAGGACTAGACCTAGACACAGTTTATTTTGAAAAGGACAAACGATGGGAGAAAGAGAAAACTAAAATGTACAAGGCCCAAGGAAAGCCACTTCACTGTCATGCCCTGAAGAAGTAGAAAAATATCCTGCATCTGAAAGCATAATTTGAGGGCACTAAAGGTAGCTTTCATTTGTGTGGTACATGTTAAGAGAGTAAAAGAATATGAACTTTATATATAGAGAGATTAGTTTCAGCAGTTTTGTGCTGGAGGAAATACAGTCAGCCCCTCTATCATAAGTTCCACAAACTAAGGATAAGAGATAATCAGAAAAGATAAACAAAATCATAGCCCAGCATGTGGCAGCCAAGCACTTGGTAGACAAGGAAGGAGAGGCAAACACTACACTGATCATGTACAGGAGTTTGATTGTTGCCATTAGTTCCTAAACAGTATTGCAGCCATTTACAAAGTTATTGTCCATTAAACATGTGATACAGCTTAGGCTATATGAATTACAAAAGGAATTTGGGCATCCCCAGCCTTCAGTGTCTCAGGAGGATCTTGGAACACACAGATAGTCAGGGACAATGCTACAAAGAGACATCTTCCCAAAGAGAAACTGGTGGCTGGGGATGGTGGTCTACACCATACTCCTACCACTTGGGAGACCGAGGCAAGAGGATTGCCATGAGTTCAAGTCCAGACAGGCACACAATGGGAAACCCTGTCTCAAAAAGAAGGGTGGAGGGCACTATGATAGCATACAACTCTAATTCCAGCATTTGGGAGATAGAGGCTGCCCTCAACTACATACCTACATACCAAGTTCAAGACCAGCCTGAGCTCCACGAGACCCTGTCTCAAAAGAGGGAGGTATATGTTTAGAAATGGAATTTCAAGGAACATTTCTAAGGCAAATAATGTGTAGCATTTCCTTTTTGCTTGTTTGAGTGAAACGACAACATTAAAAAAAAAAAAAAGAATAAAAAAAAATACTGAGACAGTCTTACTATATAGCCCTGGCTGGCTTTGAATTCATAATCCTTTTGCCTTAGCCTTCCAAGTACTGAGATTTCAACTGCAAACCACCACACTGGCAACAATTTTGATCTTTGTTTTGTTTTGTGTTTTATATGGTTTGATTTGTTTGTCTGTTTTGAGGCTGTCTTATTTAGCCCAGTCTATTCGTTAGTAGAGAATAACCTTAAACTTCTGATCTTCTTGCTCTGTGTTCTAGGATTACAGGTATGTACCACCACACATAATGATTCTTTTTCTTTCTTTCTTTTTTAATATAATTTTTTATTTATTACAATTTATTCACTTTGTATCCTAGCTGTAGCCCCATCCTCATCCCCTCCCAATCCTGTCCTCTCTCCTTCCCTCATTTCCTCCCATGCCCCTCCCCCAGTCCACTGATAATGGAGGACCTCCTCCCCTTCCATCTGACCCTAGCTATCAGGTCTCATCAGAACTGTCTTTCATAGCCTTTCTCTGTGGCCTGGTAAGGCTGTTCCCCCATTAGGGCGAGGTGATCAAAGAGCTAGGCACTGAATTCACATTAGAGACAGCCCTGTTCCTATTACTAGGGAACTCACTTGGAGACTGAGTTGCCATAGGCTACATCTGTGCGGGGGTTCTAAGTCATCTCCATGCATGATCCTTGGTTGGAGTATCAGTCTCAGAAAAGACCCCTAGGCCCAGGTTCTGTTTTTCTCCTTTTGGAGCTCCAGACCCTTCCAGGTCTTTCTATCTGCCCCTTCTTTCATAAGATTCCCTGTACTCTTCCCAAAGTTTGGCTATGAGTTTCAACATCCGTTTTAATATCCTGATGGGTAGAGTCTTTCAGAAGCCCTCTGTGGTAGACTCCTATCTTGTTCCTTTTTTTCACCTTCTTCCTATATCTATCCTGTTTGTAAACTTGTACAACCATTTTGGAAATCAATTTGGCGCTTTTTCAGACAAGTAGGAAGAGTGCTACCTTAAGATCCAGTTATATCACTCCTAGGCATATATCCAAAAGATGCTCAAGTATACAACAAGGACATTTGCTCAGCCATTTCATAGCAGCTTTATTCGTAATAGCCAGAATCTGGAAACAACCCAGATGTCCCTCAGTTGAGGAATGGAGACCAAAATTGTGGTACATTTACACAATGGAATACTACTCAGCAATTAAAAACGAGGAAATCATGAAATTTGCAGGCAAATAGTGGGAACTAGAGAAGATCAACTTGAATGAGCTATCTCAGAAGCAGAAAGACACACATGGTACATACTCACTTATAAGTGGATATTAGACATGTAATATAGGATAATCATACTATTATCTGTACACCTAAAGAAGCTAATCAAGAAGGAGGACCCTGGGTAAGATGCTCAATCTTCATTCACATAGTGATTCTTGTTGTTCGTTTTCTCTCGCAGAGATCCACCTGCTTCTGCCTCCTGAGTGCTGGTATTAAAGGCATGCACTACTACCCCCGGCTACATAGTGATTCTTAAACCTGTCTCTGCCAGCTCTACCAGCTGTAGTAGCATGCACCTGTAGTCCCAACTATCACGGGAGTTTATTGTTTTGGTTTTGTTGTTGTTGCTGTTTTGGTTTGTTTCTTTAATGAAATATTATTTATAGTATATAAATACTTATATATAGTATATAAATATTTTTATGTATATGAGTCCTCTATCTGCATGCCAGAAGAGGACATCAGATCACATTATAGATGGTTGTGAGCCACCATGTGGTTGCTGGTAATTGAACTCAGGACCTCTGGAAGAGCAGATAGTGCTCTTAACTGCTGAGCTATCTCTTCAGCCCACTTTTTTTGTTTTTGTTTTTTTCAAGACAAGGTTTCTCTGTGTAGCCTTGGCTATCCTGAACTCTTCACTCTGTAGAGGAGGCTGGCCTCAAACTCAAAGATATCCACCTGCCCCTGCCTCCCAAAGTGCTGGGATTACAGGCATGAGCCACCTTGCCCAACTTGAACAAAGTTTTAGGTCAGCTTGTGCAACATAACAAGGCCCTGTCTCAAAAGCAAACACATGCACACACAAGAGGTAAGGGCTTGTGGGTATTTTTAGAGTGCTTGACTAGCATGCATAAATAGGGGACTTGTCAGTTCAGAGTCCTTGATCTGTTAATACTGAGGGACAAGCTGGAGCCCAGATCTGTCATCTCCAGCCTATTCACCTGTCTCATTGCCACCCCTGTCCCTCTGCATGGCCTCTGAGCCAGCCGCCTTCTTCCTTCCACCCCTTTAGTCCTTTCATGCTGTGAGTGATTCCTAGGGACAGATTTCTAGGTCTTCAGAAAAGAAACAAGGGGACAATTTGATGGAGCAGCGACAGTCAGCTTACTGTCCCTCTGCTATTTTTGAACTAGACCCGGTACCTGAAGGGCCTGCTTCTGCTGTAACTACTGAGGTTTACCCAAAGAACTCCAGCCTTCAAGCCTATCACCAGAAGATCGACAGCAACCTAGGTAAGTTTGGGACCTGCAGCACCCTCCAAATAGTTCATGCTGAGCACAGCCAGAGCACCCAGCACTGCCACTCTATCTCCTTACCACATCACCCCAACACACAATCACGTCCATCTCACTGCCTCACTCTCTCAGGAATCTGTCTGCTTCTCTCCATTTCCTGCTTTCAGTTCAGCCAAGCCTTCCCCCACTGCATACTTGAATCCTGACCAGATCTAGGAGTCCTGGGGCTTAAGCTCATCCTGGATAAAGCCACACACAGCTTTTATGTGGGTGTTAAGGATCTGAACTCAGGTACTCATGCTTGCTCAGCAAGTGCTCATACCCATTGAGGCATGGGTATGAGCAATGCTGTTTTGTCTCAGCTTTCTTTTCCTATCCTTACTGTCCTCAAACCCAAGAAGCTTCATGAGCCCTGGGTAACCACTAAACTTTTCTTTTCCAGGACACACAAGGTCACAGGTTTCAAAGACTTCAAGAGAAATAGTGGAAAACAACTGTAGTACCAGCTACCTGGGTGGTTAAGACAGGAGGCTTGTAAGTCCAGGGCCAGCCTGGAAAATGAGTGAGGTCCTGTCTTGTAATAAAAAAAAAAAAAAAAAAAATAGAAAGAGCGTAGGGATACGTGTCAGTGTGCTTTCCCAGAACATTCAAGGCTCCAGGTTTGATTATGCAGCACTAACAGGAAAAATGCTGTGTATGCTAATGACCCCTATAACCTCAAGCAGCAGAAGCAGGGAGATCACCGACTCAGGGCCAACCTAGAATGCTTAGTGAGTTTCAGGCCAGTCCAAGCTGTATATATCAAGACTATGCTAAAAACAAAAACACAGTAGCAATAACAACAAAAACCTTATGATCAGTGGTGATCTGGAGGGAGGAGAAACCACATACTGCTGTGTAGCAGATAGATCTTCTGTGTGTTCTGAGAAACATGCTACAAGCTGTGGCACTCAGCCACTTAGACAGGACTCTAATCCAGATGCCAAGGGACACTGTGACTGCCTGTCATTTTCTTCTCACAGATGAGCTGTCCATGGGATTGGGCCGACTGAAGGACATAGCCTTAGGAATGCAGACAGAAATTGAGGAGCAAGATGACATTCTTGATCGACTAACAACCAAAGTAGACAAGTTAGATGTCAATATAAAAAGCACAGAAAAGAAAGTTCGGCAACTCTGAAGAAACTGAGAAGGAATTGTACTCCATTGTGATGAAAAGATTCAAAAAGTCTTTTAAACTCTTAAATGTCATTGACTATATAGTATGTAATTTAACATGTGTTTTTCAAATGTGGGTCTTAAGAAATTTTAGTTTCAGTAAGGAAAAATTTTGTTAAGACTAACACCTCTAAAGTTCTGTGAACTGTCTGCTAGGTTTTAGTCTAACCATGGCAGACTAATTGTAAACACCCAGAGCCTTTGATTACTATGCTGGAAGGGCAGAAAATATTGCATTTCTATTTCTGTGATTATTTGCAAAGATGTGGACAGAGTGTCAGTCCTGTAACTACTGCCTTTCCCTTAGCCATCTAGTTACTGTGTTTCTCCAAGGCCTTACTGTGAATTCAGATGTGAAGAGACCCTGGGTTTTTGGCAGAAGGAAGGGTCCTTCCACATCCTTATATATCAGACCTTGTGAACCTACCTGCACACACACTGAGCACACTACTCTGCCCCTGAAAAGGATCCCTGTTAGTTCCAGAAATAAAATTTGTTGCCTTCGTTGCTCTACCCCTCTAGCCCTCTGATCTTGTCCTCCATTTTAGTAGAAGAACTCAGACTAGAACTGTTGGATATGACACATGCAAATACAGAAACTGGATGAGCCCTTCTTCCCCACCTACTCTCCTCTCAGGCTTTCCATCTCTGGTGGGGACAGATTTTCTCCATTGGCTCAAAGCCAACTGGTTGGTTGATGGTGAACTCCTGTGGAGTTGTGGGTATAGAGTATCACACAGAAACCTTGCCACTGAGCCCGCTGCCTCTAGGAATAGTACCAAAGGCAGTGCTTATTTGATGCCTGGAGTCTCCTTGTCCACCCCAGACTCTCACCCATTCTCTTTTTCTACAAAAATGCCTCACCTAATATTTAGACTTTGACTCCATAATAACTAAACTTATGTAAGGCATTTGACCAAGAAAAAGCCCAGATAACATTTTAGCTAGCTCGGTGTGTTTATTCCCATCATTTTCCAGAAGAAAATATTTAGAAGTGTTAATTAAAATTGATTTCTACAACAAATTTTCCTTGTGTTGCCAGTAAACTCACTGAAGCAGCAGAGCACATGGCTGCCTTAACATCAAATGCAAACATTTTGAAGATGGTAAAAGGGACCTTTTTACTAGTAAACTAAATGCCAGTGCCTTCTTGCCTTAAAACATGGCTTATGTGCCATTTGGGGATCCTTCCTTTAGCATATGAATTCTGTAGTGGGGGGCTGCAGTGGGGCTATGGATGTGGCTCAGTGGTCAAGTACCTACCCTTCCCCCTTGCAGCCTGGCATTGATCTCCACCACTGAGGAGAGAGAAAATGAGGTAACAGCATTTTTACTGTTTATTTAGCAACTTGTTCACAGCTCTGTCACAAAATATCCAACCTTCCTAAAACCATAGCAGCCACAGGCAGAAAGGGATGCCAATTGTCATGTGTCTCTAGATCTAAAGATCTAACTGAGGTGGACCTCTGTGAGTTTGAGGCCAGCCAGGCCTATATACCAAGACTTGTCTCAAACAATATAGAGAGACCAACCCATATTATTTCTACTCCTAATTTTTTTCAGTTTTTTTCTATAAAACTTTCCATATGTTGTAACTGTTCCTCTTTATCACCATCAGATATAGCCTCGTGGAATTTAATTATTATACTTCAGTCCCAAGAAATTAACTCATGAGAATGCCTTCTGTTGGGATCCTAGTGTTACTGATTTAGCTGACTGAAAAGGGACATTTTATGCACTTCCCTTTCCCAATCTTTTTAACTCCATGAACATGAAACCTGTCTTCCTCTAAACCAGTAGAGGGCCTCGACCATTTTGTCCTGTTCTTCGGACCCTGTGGTGTGTTGAGGTTGTCCCTTGGCTGCTGGAGACTGGCTGCTGCAGGAGCTATCATAACAAAGCATGGTGGTTTGCATGTCACAGAAAACAAAGGATCCAAAGAAATTCCAGAGCTAGAGCTGCTGGCTGAGTTTGTAATCAGAGCACATAGGCCAAGGCAGAAAGGTTGCCATGAGTTCGAGGTTTAGGATGAGATCTTTTCTCGAAAGAATCAGATCAGTGGCTGGTAAGAGGGATTGGGGGGGAGGGAGAAAAGGAGAGAATTACTGCTGTGCCCTAGCCTAGGAAGTGTTAGTGTTGGAGAGGTGGTGGGAGTGAGCGAAATGGGCTCCAGATATCACAGACCAGTGAACATATCTTTGCCGTGTGAGGTCTACAAGACAGACTAAAACAAACTGCCGTCAGAAAGGTGGCATTTATAACTTAAGGTCAGCTGTGTGCTAAGTGTGCTACTAAAATAAGTGCGTTCTTCTCTGGAGAAGACCAACAGTTACTGACTTGTAATTTAGCACTAGAGCGACCTCATGAATTGTTTGTCCTCATTCTGTAGGAGAGGCCTGGAGTCCATGCATGTAATAAGTAAAAAAAGAGCCAAGCATCTTAATTTCCCTTCCTCTTATAAATGTGTAATTTTAAGTATATAATGTATCACTTAAGTAAAAAATTTTCTACTTTGCTTGAATAAGCCTTTTTCTTCAGGAATGTGGGGATGGGCCAGGGGGTGAACCTCAGATGCTGTTCCTTAGGCACTGTCTACCTTGTCTCTCACTGGCCTGAAATTCACTAGCAAAACCCAAGCCACCTTTTTGTCCCCTCCTTTGTGCTAGGATTTCAAGTACTTACACTCAGTTTTCTTACATGGTTCATAAGATCTGTGGATGAGTTCAGGTCCCTGTGCTTGTCATTTGGCAAAGACTTTACCAAATGAGCTATCACACACCCTTCAGGATATTTTTTGAGGGTTTTATTTTTTTGTTTTGTTTTTTACATTTATTTGTGTGTATGTATGTGAGCCACAGTGGACATGAAGCCGAATACAACTTTTAGGGGTTTAGGTGAGATTCTCTCCTTCCACCATATGAGTTCCAGGGACCAAACTTGGGTCATCAGACTTAGAGGCAAAGGCTTTTACCTGCTGGGCCATTTTGCTTTACCATTCCTTAGGATTTTTGAAGTTTACTAATGTTGAGCATCTTCAAGTCCAGTGAATGAATTGTGTTATATGCAAAGTGGTAAACTACCTGTGAGCATGATAGCACATTCCTGTAATCCAAGCATGTGGGGAGTTGAAGCAGGAAACTCAAGAGTTCAGGGTCACCCTTAGCTACTCCGAAGTTCAGGGCCAAACCGAGCTTCCTGAGACCATGGCTCAAAAAAAGGTGAGGGGTCCAGAGAGAAAAGTAAAGCCATCATTGAAGGTACTCATTTGGCAGGAAGTGAGCAGAGTGTTTGTCCTGTCAGAGCAGCTTCCATCCCCCACCCTTCAGCTCAGAAGATGAGCATCTTCCATAGGACAGGAAGCTGATTTTTAATCAGAACCTATGTTCGATGTCTCACTGTCAAGTCATGATTGGAGGGAACCCTCCTTGGTAAATCTTAATGTGTTTGCTCCTTGAGGCCACATTTAGGAGCCCTGTAAGTTGAAGATAGCCAAGCACATATAAGACCATGGTTCAGTCCCCAATACCACTACTACCAAAAAGATAAAAGTGAGTCAGAAACCTTCAGAAAGCTTGTCCATCCTGTTAGCCATTGTCTCACCCCCTCTGCAGTTAAGACCAAAACCCAGCATCCATCTGAATTTGGAGGCTGGAGAGATGATACGTTAAGAGAACTGGCTGTTCTTTCAGGGGACCCAGGTTCAATTCCCAGCACTCACATAGCAGTTTACAACTGTCTGTAATTCCAGTTTGAAGAGAGCTTAATGCTGTCTTCCTGCCTCCACAAGCACAGCCAGACAAATGGTACACAGACATACATCCAGGCAAAACATACCTGTATTTTTTTTAAACCTGAATTTGTCCTTTGTTTTTATTTCCTAGTTGTCTGTCTCAGTAAATGCTGCCGTCTGTCATCTAACACAGTGGCTCAGGATGAAATTGTGGTTACCAGTTTCACTACACTAACCACTGTAGTTGAGGTGATTTATAGAGTCCATGCTCACAGTTCTGGAGGCTGGGTATCTGAGTCTGAAGGGCCTTTAACAACAACAACAAAGTCTGTGTGTGCGCACTGGCTGTTCTTCCACAGGTCATGAGTTCAATTCCCAGCAACCGCATGTTGGCTTGTAACCATCTATAGTGAGATCTGGTGCCCTCTTCTGGCCTGCAGGCACACATGCAGGCAGAACACTGTATAAATAATAAGTGAATCTTAGGAGAAAAAAAAAAGGTAGGCCCGTGGGAGGGGGAAAGAAAGTACCTTCCCTTTGGGGCTCATAGCTTCCTAGTGAAATTGTAGCCTGCCAAGGAAGTGGATAGGACAGGCATCACTTTCCTTCCACTGTCCTGTCTCCATCTTCATGTGGTCACTGGTCTAGGCATTACTGAAGAACCAAAAACACCTACAGGACCAGTCAGGAAATCTCCATTTGTCAGTAGACTAGCTGTCCATGCACTAGAGCCACACTGCTTCCATTGGGCCAGTCTAGGGCATGTGAGTCTATTTTCAGAGCCACACTGAGGAGTTACAACACTGACCTTCAATGACAGTTCCATATTGATGGAATCTAAGTAAGCATGTAGTGTAATCTAATGGCATCATCAGATTTGGATTTTGAAGGGAACATAAAGTTAGATCACAATATAAGAACAAATACAAAGTAAGTTCAACACTAGCCTGGTCTATACAGTGAGTTCAAGGACCGCTAGGGTTACCATAATGAGACTCTGTCTCTAAATAAATAAATAATTTTTTAAAGAGGCGGCTAAAGAGAGGATTTTGGAAATGGTCCAAATTAAGAATTAAAGTGGTCCAGGTAAGAATTAAAAAGGAATACCAGCACTCAAGGAGGCAGAGGCAGGTGGATCACTGTTAGTTTGAGGCAAACCTGGTCTACAAAGTGAGTCCAGAACAGCAAGTGCTACACAGAGAAACTGTCAATAAATAAATAAAGAGGAACTGCTTGGTATTGAAGGGCTCATCTAAGCCAAGCTTGGTGGTGCACACTTTTAACCCCAGCACTCAGGAAGCAGAGGCTGGTGGAGCTCTGAATCTGAGGCCAGCCTACTCTACAGAGTGAGATCCTGTAGCCAGGGCTACACAGGAAAACCCTGTCTCAGAGAAAAAGAGAAGAAGGAGGGAGGAGGAGGAAAGAGGAGAAGGGTGAAGAAAGAAAAAAATAGCCTCATGGGTATGCCCAGTCATATGGGTTTTAGTTAATCCCAGATGTAGTCGGATTGACAACCAAGAACAACCATCACATCCTATCTCAAAAGGGGTGGTGGAGTCATCTAGAGCACCCTCTTCAAGAGTCAGCGAACATTTCAGAAGAGGAAGTAGAAAGGGAAAGAGCCAGAGGATGGGGAAGTGTGTTACAAAAAGATACCTCCTGAATAGGGCATGACTTGCACTCACTGCAGCTGTGGTTACCCTCACCAGACCTGCACAGGATGAAGTCTGCCAACATTACATCACGAGAGGGGGAAGTGCTCATGACACTTCACTCCTCCCTGAGGACTGTAGATGTTTAGGGAAGAGGTGTGGCTCGCCAGTGCGGTAGCTACTGAAAAGTTGATGAGCTGGTTTTTGTCAGCTTGACACAAACTAGAGTCAGCTGGGAAGAGGAAAGTCCAACGGAGGTATTGCCTGCCTGCACAGACTGACCTCTAGACATGTCTGTGGGGGCATTTTCTTGATTAATGGTTAATGTAGGAGAGCCCAGCCCACCATGGGCAGTGCCATTCCTGGGAAGGTGGTACTGATGGTGGTATAAGAAAGTTAATCTGAAGCAGGTGTGGTGACACACGCCTTTAATCCAAGCACTAGGGAGGCAGAGGCAACAGGATCTCCGTGAGTTCAAAGCCAGCCTATGTACAAATTGAGTCCAGGACAGCCAAGGCTACACAGACAAACCGTGTCTTGAAACAAACAAACAAACAAACAAAGCTGAGCAAGCCATGAAAAGCAATCCAATAAGCAGCATTCATTAATCTATGGTCTCTGCTTTGGTTCCTGCCTCCACGTTCCTGTCTTGGCTTCCCTTGATGATGGACTGTGAAGATAGAAATGTAAGCCAAATAAGCTTTGGTCAGTGTTTTATACCAGCAACAGACATCAAACTAGGATAGTTGCCCATGCTCCAGAAAACAGCCTCCTGTCTATGCTCGTGCAAACAACCCTAGTTAAAGTCTATGGGTAACACACAAAAAAGACGTGAAGGGGAGGCTTTCTGGGAAGAAAAGATTTGAAGGATTTCAGCCGGAGTAGGAAGGGGAATGAGAGGATAATGGTGAAATTTACATTTATGTTGGCATAATGTTCTTTTGGAATGTATACACTTAACCATTGTTCATTCAAATCTGATTTCTCTCCCCCACTCTCTGGTTTCAATCCAGACATTGCATTGTGATACTTATTCTAAGCATCATCTGTCTCAACTTTGTGTAAACATGCCAAAATAAAGCAACTAGCCACAATGTTGAGCAAGGGAAAGGAAGCAGGGAAGAGAGGGAGGAGCCAGAGGACAGGAAGGTGGGAGGCAGAGGAGGAAGAAGAGAGGAGAGAGCTGGGAGAACAGAGGCAGAAGCAGAGATCTTGGAACAATGTGGAGAAATGGACTGGAACTATTATATCACTAAAAGCAAGTATAATGTGGGAAATCTAAATGTTAGGAAACTATGAGGGCTTGGAGGTTTAGGATGGAGTAACTATTGCCCAGCATTGTGTTCTAGGTTAATTAACTAAATCCCAGACTCAGTGTGGTGATTTGGGTGTACAGCTGATTAGGAATAACTGTTAATAAAAGATAAACCAATAGTAAATATTGATAGTCACTTATAACACATTTATTATACATGTATGAAACTGTCAAATGATTTTAAAAATTAAAATGTTAAAAAAAATTTAAATGTTTGAAAAAAATGAATTGAAGAGGGTCTTCACACTAGAATGGTAATGGAAGAAAGAGAAGCATAGGAAGGTTCCAGAGAATACTGGACCATGCTGACATTAGTTAGTGGTTTGCTTGCCATTCATGGCTGACAGAGGGGCAGAGACTGAAGATATTTCATGTTTTTGAACAAAAACGTTAGTAGTGGACATGTTGCTTCTTTAAAGCTTGAGCCATACTAAGGCTGGAGGAAGAAAGGAATGAATTAGATACTAAGGTGTTGAGTTTGAAGAGTGTGGGCCCATTTAGACAGACTCCCAATTGTCAAACCAATGTTGTGCACAAAAAGACCCCAGCCCTGCCTTCAGCAGACCTAGTCTTCAGAGAAAACAGCAACCAAGAGACAAGAAAACTCGTAAGTGAACTGATCATGCAGGTCTGGGGTAGAGAGAAATGTGGGAGAACTTGGGGTTGTCAGAATCTGACACTAGAGATAATAGGTGATTAGAAATGTTGGTGAAAAGTCAGGCACTCTGGGTCTCATCTATAAACCCAGCACTTGGGAGGTGAGGCAGAGGACTGCCTAAAGTTGGAGGTGAGCTTGAATTACATACTGAGATCCAGGCTATCCTGGGCTAAAGATAAGAGAGCTCTTGTCTTTAATTCATTTGTTAATAAAAACTCCTGGGTAAACTGAGTGGTGGTAGTGCATGCCTATAATCCCAGCACTTGGGAGGCATAGGCAGGCAGAGCTCTGGTCTACAGAGTGAGTTCCAGGACACCCAGGGCTACAGTGAAACCCTGCATCTTAGGGTTTTTATTACTGCAATTAAAACACCATGACCAGGGGGCTGAAGAGATGCCTTAGTGGTTGAGAACACTGTCTGTTCTTTCAGAGGTCCTGAGTTCAATTCCCAGCAACCACACAGTGGCTCACAACTATATGTATTGAGATCTGATGCCTTCTTCTGACATGCAGGCATACATGCAGATAAAACAGTCATATACATAAAATAAGTAAATGAATTTTTAAAAAGAAAAAAGAAACACCTTGACCAAAAAGCAAGTTGGGGAGAAAAGGGTTTATTTTGGCTTACACCTTCATATTGCTATCCATTATTGAAGGAAGTCAGGCCAGGAACCTGGAGGCAGAAGCTGATGCAGAGGCCATAGAGGGGTGCTTCCTTTTTCTTTTTTTCTTCTTCTTTTTTTTTTTTTTTCTCTGATAGGGTTTCTCTGTGTAACCTTGGCTGTCCTGGACCCACTTTTGTAGATCAGGCTGGCCTTAAACTCACAGCAACCCGCCTGCCTCTGTCTCCCGGAGCGCTGGGATTAAAGACATGTACCACCAGGCCCGGGCAGAGGGCTCCTTCCTCTCTGATGACTCTAGCTTGTGTCAACTTGACACACAAAACCAGCCAGTTCACCCAGTCTTGCCCCCCCTCCCAAAAAAAAAAAAAAAACCCTCATAGATGAAGGACACTGCTGGGGAGAGGAAAGTCAATTTAGAGCCATATATGGTTGAGGCAGGAGAATTATAAATTCAGAGCCAGCCTATCTGGAGGGGCACTGGGGACTGTTGTTGAATATCAATATTCACTATTGGTTTATCTTTTAGTTAAGCAACTGTGATTCCTAAACCAGCTGTGTACCCAAATCACCACACAGAGACTAGGATTTATTTAATTTACCTAGAGCACAATGCTGAGCAATAGTTACTCCATCCTAAACCTCCCAACCCTCATAGTTTCCTAACATTTAGATTCCCACATTATACTTGCTTTTAGTCATATCTTAGGTCTGGTTCATCTCTCCTCGTGGTTCAAAGTCCTCTCCTGCCCGATCTCTACTCTCCTTCTCCTACCCTCTGGACCAGGGTGCCCCACCCTCTTCTCTCCTATTACTCAGCATTGGCTGGGTGTTTTATTGACAACACAGAGAACAAATGGTGGCATGTTTACACAAACTTGAAACAGGTGATGCTTTAGAATACACATCACAATGCAATGTCTGGATGGAAACTTGATAGTGGGGTAGAGAAATCAGCATTTGAATGAAAAGGGTAAATGTGTAAATTCCACAAGAACATGATACTAACAGGGGACTAAGACCATAGTCTTGCATCCTGGAAGTCCTGTGTGCAATCCTCAAGACTGTATTTACCAAGTATGGTAGAATGGTGGAGCCATCTGTGCTCTGCAGGTAGAAATAAAAGGATCAGAAGCTGAAGGCTAGCCTGGGATACATGAGACCCAGTTTTAGAAAAAAATAAAAATAAATTTAAAGACTTAAACATAGAGACATTGAAGGCTAGAGCAAGCCAAGTCTAAGGAGCCAAATGTGATGGTGCATACCTATAATGTCAGAACTAAGGAAACTGAGGTCATGATTGAAAGACAGACTCAGCTCTATAACAAGACATTGACTAAATGAACAAGCAAATAAATAAGCAATGCCTATGAAAGACCAGTTCAACAGATGAAGCTGAAGGATGGCAACAGCTTGGCAAACATGGTGAGTAAAACCTCAGACAAAACAAAGAAGAGGCAGAGTTCATGGAATGGGGCTGAGGGTCCTTAACTACAGAAGGAAACTACACTAAGGCCAGAAACTACCCTTACACATCCTAAAGGCTACAGAGTAAATACACAGCAACTTGGCAAGAGGAAGAAAGTCAGGGATGCACCGGGAAGGAAGTAGAACAGAAATCAAAGGGGAGGTCAGGCCTGTGGAAAAGCTGAGGGGAAAGAAACCCCACATACCTAAGAAGTAAGATCTCAGCTGGGCTTGGTAACATACACCTGCAATCCCAGTCGCCTTAGCAGCCAGGTTACGAAGCAGGAGGATCTCCAACTATACAGGAAGACCCCATCTTGTTTTGCTTTGCTTTGCTTTTGCTTCGCTTTTTTGTTTTTGGTTTTTTTGAGACAGGGTTTCTCTGTGTAGCTCTGACTGTCCTGGAACTCAATTTGTAGAGCAGGCTGGCCTTGAACTCAGAGATCTGCCAGCCTCTGCTGGCAAGTGCTGGAATCAAAGGTGTGCATTGCATCACCCAGTGCAAGGCCATGTTTGTTTTTTTTTTTTAAGATTTATTTATCATGTATACAGTGTTCTGTGTGCATGTACATCTGCAGAAGAGGGCACCAGATCTCATTGTAGATGGTTGTGAGCCACCATGAGGTTGCTGGGCACTGAACTCAGGACCTCTGGAAGAGCAGCCAGTGCTCTTAACCTCTGAGCCATCTCTCCAGCACCCCTCCTTTTTTTTTAAAGCTATGGCCAGTCGTGGCGGTGCACACCTTTAATCCCAGCACTCAGGAGTCAGAGGCAGGTGAATTTATGAGTTCAAGACCAGCCTGGTCTACAGAGTGAGTCTAGGACAGCCAAGACTACACAGAGAAAGCCTGTCTCAAAAAACAAAACAAAGATAGATAGATAGATAGATAGATAGATAGATAGATAGACAGACAGACAGATAGGTAGGTAGCTATGAAGAAGAAAGAAAAGAGCCAGCCTTTGTGTTGTACTTTTAGTATTCCAGCTACTCAGGAGGATCACAATTTCAAGTCCAGCCTGGGCTAGAAAGAGTTTGAGGCCAGCCTATTTTACTGGGTGTGAAACCTTGTCTCAAAATAAAAACACAAAAAAGCAGGCCTAGTGGTACAGGCTTGGAATACCAGCACCTGGGCACAAATGGAGGCCAGGTAAGGCTACATGAACCCCTGTCCCGAAGAAAAACACCTAGGTGTGGTATTGCTCACCTTTAATCCCAGCACTGGAGAGGTAGAGGCAGGCAGATCTTTGAGCTTAAGGCAGCAAGTCTTAACATAGCCAGTTCCAGGACCTTGGAAGATGTGTCAGCTGTTAAGAGCACTGGCTGTTTTTCCAAAACACCTGGGTTCAATTCCCAAGCACCCACATGGCAGTTCACAACTGTCTGTAACTCCAGTTCCAGGGGATCTGTCAACTTCACACACAACACAGAAGACATGCAGACAAAACACCAGTGCATATTAATAATAAGCCAGGTGGTGGTGCACCCCTTTAATCCCAACACTCAGGAGGCACAGGCAGATAGATCTTGAGGTCAGACCGCTCTACAGAATGAGTTCGAGGACAGCCAAAATTACGCAGAGAAACCCTGTCTCAAAAAAACAAAAATAAATAATAAATAATCATAATAAACATAGCTAGTTCTAGGCAATCAGGAGAGACTGCCTTGAGAGACCCTGTCTCAGAGGGAGGGAGCTGAAATCTATAGCTTGGTATTAGGTTTGCCTAATAATCTCTAGGCCCTGGGTTCAATCCTCAGTATACTCTTCCTGAGAAAGGAATGAGGAGACACAGTGGGCATAGATACCTGAAGCTGCCTTTATGACAGCACTGCAGATGAGGTGGGTGTTGCTACAGAAATTTGCATCATGCTTCTGCAGACTAATGCCAGCAGAGCAGAAAGATGCCCTGTACCTTTCTGCATTGGGTTTTATTTACCCCAGTGGTGAACTAGTGAGCAGGCCTTAAGGACTTTCAGAGGTTCACCAGGATCAGATTTACCAGTTATTTTATCACTTTTCCCCGTGAGGATTCGGGCTGATGCAAATCTATTCACATTTGCCTTCTAGTGACACAGAGAGGCCCTTTGTTTGCCTCTCTTTAAAATGTGTTTTTACTTGTTTGTACACCATACAAACCCAGTTCATCTGCTGGTCTAAGTCATCAGGTCTACTGACATAGCAATGCCTCTTCACAAAGATCATGTTTTACCATGGGACTCAAAGCCACAAAAGCTACAACCCATTCCTACAGTCCTCAATGAATCGACATCTTTTTTTTAACCTCTTGGATGAAGAGTCCTGTCTGGCCTAGAGAACTGGGATGTTCTTATTTTTTCTTATCTTTTAGGGTTTTCTTTTGTTGTCATTTGATTAATGTTTTAGAAAAAAGGATTTTATTTTATCTTGTTTCTTTAAGTGTATGGGTTTTACCCACATGTATGTCTGTGGACCACTTGAATGCCTGATGACTACAGAAGCCAGAAGCGGGTGTCAGAACTCCTGGAACAGGAGTTACAAATGGTTAGGAGAATCAAACCCACCTCCTCTGCAAGAGCAGCCAGTGATTATTAGCCATTAAAGCATCTCTCCAGCCCCTTGGGGGCGCTCTCTCTCTTTCTCTCTCCCCCCACCTCTTGCTTTTGCTCTTGCTCTCCTTAAATCCTTAAATGTCTCATTTCCCTTATTTACTATCCAGCTTTTTCCGTGGGTTCCAAGTTTTGTTTTATCCCAGGAAGGGCTCGTTAGCACAGATCTCACTGGTATTCTCTTTTCTTTGTATCTTGCCATCCTCACACTAGCAAGTGCCTACTAAGTAACCACCTTGGCCTAAAACGTTTTTAACTATACTTAGTAGTGGCCGGGCAACAGCAGTAGCGGCCTCTTCCCATTGATCCCCGATGTGGTACTCTACTAGACCAAAAATTTTGTTTTAAGCTTTTTTTAGGGCCTCTTTATACTTATGCACCAGACCTAACTCATCAAGGAGGCATACCATCCTATCCTACAGAGAGGACTAAAAAGCCTTCCTGGGATTTGCCCCATGGGCTCCCCACACAGATCTTCCCTCTGGGTAGGGCACTCAGCCATTATAGGAGCCATGTCTCTGCTGACATAACAAGATGATACCACTGAGAAGTACTAGACCAGGTTGTTTTTGTTTTTGTTTTTGTTTTTTCTCCCTGCCAATTACAAGGCAAGAAAAATATTACTAGGATCTTGGAGTTCTTAGTCCCATTGATAAAATAATTTAAGAAGTCGGAAAATAGCTCAGTGGTCAGCTCAGTACTTGTTCTTCCAGAAGACCCAGCTTCAATTCCCAGCACGCACACAGCAGCCCACAAACACCTGTAATTCTAGCTCCAGGGGATCTGATACCCTGATATCCTCTTGTTTTGGGATTCATGAAGTCAAAACATCCAGAAATGTAAAAGAATATAATTTTTTTAAAATAAATAAATAAAGCAAGCTTACTTAGGCTCTGGTTAGCATCCAAAATAGGTAAAGACCAGTTACACCTTCCAAGTTGAGGTGCAGAAAGGTGAGCCACTCCAGCTGAATCCCATGGTGGCTCATTGGGACTGCATGAGGAGGCAGAAATTCTTGGAAGGTAAAGCGCGGTTGTCTAAAGGTGAACTCCTGTGGCTGATCTCCAGCCACGTCTCTGACATGCCCCACTGGGTTAACCATTAAGGCAGGAGACAGGGCATGTTGCCACCTGGAGACAGATCCCTTCTTTACAAAGAAATACTATCCCATGTCATAAAGGAAAAAGCAGGAGTTGGATGCCTTGCTACCTATTTCCAGGACTCCTTTCAGTCTTTTTTTGTTTTTGTTTTCTGAGACAGGGTTTTTCTGTGTCTCCCTAGTTGTCTCTGTAGACCAGGATTGCCTTGAACTCATAGAGATCCACCTGCCTCTGCCTTCCCAGTGCTGGGAGTAAAGGCCTGCACTGCCACCACCCTCACTCCTCCCAATCTTTTTTTTTAAGATCTATCTATCTATCTATCTATCTATCTATCTATCTATCTATCTATCTATCTATTTTATGTATGAGTGCTCTGACAGCATGTACTCCTGCATGCCAGAAGAGGGCATCAGAGCCCAGTATAGATGGTTGTGAGCCACCATGTGGTTGCTGGGAATTGAACTCAGGACCTCAGGAAGAGCAGACAGAGCTCTTAACCTCTGAGCCATCTCTCCAGCCCCACTCCTCCCAATCTTTGCTTTCATTGGTTCCTGTTCCCAGTTATGTTGTGTGACACTATTGCTAGGCAGCAATGAGAAAGTTGAGGCAGCATCGCAAGTCTGAGGCCACCTTGGACTACAGTCTTAGGGTTTCAGTTGTTCTGATGAAACACTATTGCACTGACCAATGCAAGTTATGGAGGAAAGGGTTGATTTGGCTTACAGTTCCACTCTGTAGTCCATAACTGAAGGAAGTCAGAACAGGTGCTCAAGCAGGGTTACAATCTGGAGGCAGAAGCTGCTCCCTCCCTTGCTTCCCAAAGCTTGTTCATCCTGCTTTCTTCTAGACTCTAGGACCACCAGCCCAGGAATGGCACAACCCACAATGGGTTGGGCCCTCCCCCATCATTCACTGATTAAGAAAATGCCCTGCAGGCTCGCCTACAGCCTGATCTTATGGAGACATTTTCTTAATTAAGGCTTCCTCCTCTTTGATGACTCCAGTTTGTGTCAAAAACTAGCTGGCACAGCTACATAGTCAAACCACATCTAAATAATAACAACAAAGCAGATTGAGTGGGTTTGTAGCTCAGTGCTAAATCACTTTTGTAGCATGCACAAGGTGCTGGATTTAGTTTATAGCATTAAAAAATCATTAACAACAACAACAACCCCCTCCAGAAGATTACTTAGGTTTATTCTTTTCCTAGACTGAGCAGTGGGAAGCAGGACAGAGCACCGCCACCTTTGCACTTATTCCCTGAAGATGCTTGGTACAGTTGTGGGAGTTTATGCACATAACTGTTCATTATTTCAGGATCATAGAAAAGGCTGCTTTTCCCCGAAACTAAGTGAGGGAAACCTTCGTCCAAACAGGCTTCATAGTCCATCACAAACAGTAATTTTTCATTCTTGATGACAAAATACCATTTCCTCTGGTCTGAATGAAGCACATGGAGAAATATCTCCCAGAAAGGTTTCTGAAAATACTCTTTTTGCTCTTAAAAAGGGACAGGGCCTACTGTGTTGTTGCAGAGGGTAAAGCCACTTGCTGTGAGGCCTGACAACCTGGGTTTCAACCTCTGAACTCACATGAAAGACAGAAGTGAGAAATGATTGTGCAAAGCAGATCTCTGACCTCTCCAGTGGGCCATGCTATGTGTGTTTTCTATCTCTATACCCCAGTACATGTTTAAAAAGATTTACTTATTTCATGTGTATGACTGTTTTGCTTGTGCATATATGTATTTACACTATGTGTATGCCTGGTACCCCAGGAAATCAGGAATAACAGGATTCCACAGAACTGGAATTAGAGATGGTTGGGAGCCACCATATGGGTCCTTTACAAAAGCAATTCTCTAGTCCTCCAATAATACATTAAAAGGGGGACTGCTTAAAACCAGGTATGACTGTACTCATCTGCAATCCTAGCACTCTGAAGCTAAGGCAGAAGAATAACAATTTTGAAGTCAGCTAGGGATACATAGGGAACCCTGGTTAAGAAACAAACAACAAACAAAAACAAAACAAAACAAAACAAAAAACCTCTACAGGACTAGGGATGTAGCTCAGTGCTAGAGCATGGGCTGACTGCAAACAAGCCCTGGGTTTGATCCATAACACTCAAGAAGAAGAAGAGGAGGAGGAGGGAGAGGAGGAGGAGAAGGAGAAGAAGAGGAAGAAGAAGAGGAGGAAGAGGAGGAGGAGGAGGAAGAGGAGGAGGAGGAGAAGGAGGAGGAGGAGGAGGAAGAAGAAGAAGAGGAAGAAGAAGAAGAAGAAGAAGAAGAAGAAGAAGAAGAAGAAGAAGAAGAGGAAGAAGAAGAAGAAGAAGAAGAAGAAGAAGAAGAAGAAGAAGAAGAAGAAGAAGAAGAAGAAGAAGAAGAAGGGTCAACAAGAAAATAAAATACAGCTCTTTGAGCAAGCATTGTCACGACTGGATGCGAGGGCTGGAGTGAAGGAACCCTCTTTCTCACTTCTCTGTTACTCTTCAGAATAAAGTAAAAATTCTAAGGAAGTTAGAGGAAACAAAAAGTCACACTGTAACAGCTCCAGCTACTGTATATTCTGTCTGCTGCCCAGAGGCCTTTCCTGGAGAGCATGTGCTGAGAAGTCACAGACACTCTTACTCTTCCAACTACCACTTTGGAACTGGTGTTCATGGTTTCAGCCACAAGGCTGCTAGCTTACCGTAGCTGCTGAAGGTGAGTTGATCATGACTCCATGATGATGAGTAACCCTTTGCAGAACCTGAGTCACTGCCATTGCAGGTACATACTGGTCTGACCGTTGTAAGGGGTTAGACCCTGACCTTAGTCATCACTGCTTCTCAGGTTGGCTTGGTGCTAGGAATTGAGTGGGAGGATCTTGGATGGCCCAGGGACTTAGTCATAAACTCAGGTTTGTGACTTTTCCTGTGGAGATATAGTGTCTGTATGTTTGTCTATCTCAAATAATGAATGCACTGACAAGAGGCCAAAGACAATTCCACCCCAAGTCCATCTTAGTGGTACAAAGTTTACTGGGATTACATATAATGAAGGTGTAGGTTACTTAGAGGAGCATGGGCGACTCTAAAGCAGCTGTATCAACTAAAAGCCCACCCCAGCATGGCCCACAACTCTCCTAAGCCAAATCTTCAGAGCTCCCTACCCAAGTTCTACCAGCTCCCCTGATCCTTCTTAGTAATTGCTGACCACTGCTACATCCTTAGGGAGGGACGGGTTTGTATAGCTCAGGAAGTTCACAACGTCCTAAGCCTTGTAAGTCTCATTTATTTTCTGAGTCCATATGTTTCCTTTACTTACTAAGTTTTGTGAGCTTCTGGCTTCCCTCCTCCTTCAAGAGAGAACAGCTACGTTCCACAAGAAAAAATTTACAAAGGAACTGCCTTATGATGAGTTAGAAAATAAAAATATAAAAAACATGAAACTGAGCAGGATTTTATGCTAGCATTTGAGGTCTTCATTCTGTATTTGGAAATGTGGGTTGAAGTTGTGTGTTCTGTATGCTTTCTAAATCATTACAAGATTTTTTTTTTTCCTGCTAGAGATGAGGGTACAGTCAAAGTCAGTCATAAAATACTTCCTTCTTTGTTCTAGTCTTTCTGTTACAGTAACAAAATCAGTTTTGGAAATTGTCAATCAAAATAGGGAAATTTGCTGGATGGTGGTAGGGTACACCTTTAATCCCAGCACCCAGGAGGCAGAGACAGACAGACAGACAGACAGACTCACTGACAGATTTCTGTTTGAGGCCAGCTTGGTCTACAGAGCTAGTTTCAGAACAACCAACGCTACACAAAGAAACCCTGTTTCTCAAAAACCCAACCAACCAACAAACAAACAAAAAAGAAAAAAAACAAAAACAAAAATGGGGGAGCTTTGCTGGTTGGTGGCACATACCTTTAACCCCAGCAGTTGGAACAGAGACCTCCATGAGTTTGAGCCCAGCCTGGTGTATTTAGGTATAGGGAAGCTAGGGCTATGTAGTAAGACTTTCTCAAAAATAAAACAAACAAATGGAAGAGTCTTACAAAATGGAATAGCCATGGCTGACAGAAATAACACCAGATGTGCAAATTCCAAAGCCACATTGTAAGAAACAACACCAACACACAACAATAAAAACCACAAGTGTGATGGTTAGATTTTCATCTTGATACAACCTATTGTTACCTGGGAAGAGAGCTTTGTTTTTGCTTTTGTTGTTGTTGTTGTTGGTAGCACTGGCTGTCCTGGAACTCACTCTGTAATTCAGGCTGGCCTCAAACTCACAGAGATCTCTGCCTCCCCAAGTGCTGGGATCACAGGCATGCACCACCACAGTCAGCTCTGGTGAGAATTTTAATAAGAGAGTGTCTAGATCAGGTTGGTCTATGGAGGATTAGCTTACCTATATTGACTTATGAATGTCACCATTCCATGGGTTGTGGTTCTGTACAAGTGTAGAGAATGGGCTGAGCAAAAGTAGGCATGAATGCACTAAATCTTTCTGGGATTTTTATCTTATTTAATTATTTTGTGTGTATGTCTTTTGCCTGCATGTATGTCTGTGTACCATGTGAGTGCAGTCCCCTGGATACCAGAAGAGAGCATTGGATTTCCTGGGACAGATTTCCTACAGACAGTTGTGAGCTACCAGGAGTATACTGGGAATCAAACCCTTTTCCCTTGGGAAAAAGAGTCAGTACTCCCAGGCACGGAACCACTGTTCTAGCCTCTTTTTCTGCTCTGTGAATTTGACTAACTACTTCAAGTTCCTGCTTTGATTTCCCATAATGATGGACTATAACCTGGAACTATGAGCCAAAGAAACACTTTCTCCCTTAAAGTGCTTTTGTCAGGGTACAAAATATTACCACAGCAGCAGATAGGAAACCAGGATACCAACACAACGTAACTCCTCAAAATGATTAACCCTAAAGTGAGCTCAATGAAATCCCAGAAAAAGAAATTAAATAATGATTATGATAATTACTATATTAAAAACAAACAGCTGAGCCAAATAAGAAAGGTAATGGTTGAGAAAATATCAAAGAAAATTGTTTCTTGGCCCTTTTGGTAAGTCTGAGTGTAGAAATACTCAAGAAAAAACTATAGAGTATCTTGTATATTGTATGGATGCACTGCCTGTCAATTAAAAAAAAAAAAACTATGGTCTATAGGAAAGGGTAGAACAGAAGGTGAGACATCTGGCAGGCAGAGAGGATTCTGGGATAGAGCCAGATGCGGGAGATTTTTCCAAGAAGATGTGAGGAGGACACATGCCTGGTACCTGCATAGAGGTAACCAGCCACGTGGCAAATGTACCTTAGTATAACTGAGTTATTTTAAGTTATGAACTAGTCAGAGAAGAGCCTAGATATATGGCCTAGGTATTTATAAATATATTTTGAGTCTCCTGAGTCATTATTCCAGGAGCTTGGGTCCAGGAGGAAAAACATACACCTTACTACAAAAACAATCTGAAATATTAGAAATAAGAAATATGGTAAATCAAATAAACTCTGGGGAAAATCTCAGTAATATAAGATAAAGAGAAGGAAAGAATATCTGAGCTTAAATACAAGGCAGAACAATTGGGACAAAACAACTAGGACAAAGAAAGTACCAGTGGGGATTTCAAGGTATGCATGACACACTGCAAAGACCAAACCTATAGACAATGGGTGAAGAAAAGGTGGGGTGGAGGAAACAACAGTGATAATATTCTAGATATAGAAAGGAGCTAAAGAGATGGCTCACTGATTAGGAGCAAACTTCCCACCACCCTTTTCATTGGGCAGCTCATGACCACCTGAAATGTCAGCTCCAGGGGATTCAGTTCTGCCCAGGCACCCACACACATGGGGCATACACTTATATAAATACATATACAAATTTACAGTACTTACTGATAGATTTATGTAGCTATAAAACTTGGTCAAAAAAGCTTTTTTTTTTTTTTCCAATGGACAAGTGATGATGTAGAGACTCATAACTGGTAAAAGTGGTGTTAATAAGCAGCTAGGAATACTCAACCTCAGAGGCTCAGGGGCCACGGAGGAAGAGGAAGCAAAAAGAAGATAAGAAGCTGGAGGGATGGTTCAATGGTTCAAGTGCTTGCTGCTCTTGCAGAAGACCTGGGGTTCAGACACACACACGCGCACACACACATACACACACACTTTAAAATAAATTTTTGTTGTTGTTTTAGACAAGGTACTATGTAGCCTTGTCCGGCCTCTAACTTTCCATGTAGACCTGTAGGCTACACCCTACATATGTAGGCTGGCCTCATACTCACAAGGATCTTTGCCTCCTGAGAGCTGGGACTAAAGACTGCAGTATTATGCCACGCCAAAATATAAATCTTAAAAAGAGGCAGGGAAACTAGAGAGATGGCTCAGTGGTTAAGAGCGCAGGCTGTTCTTCCAGAGGTCCTGAGTTCAATTCCCAGCAACCACATGGTGGCTCACAACCATCTGTAATGAGCCTTGGTGCTCTCTTCTGGAGTGTAAGCATAAATGCAGGCAGAATACTGTGTAATTAAGAAATAAATGTCTTTGGAAAGTAAGGGAAGAGTGCTATGAAATACTGTATTCTAGACACGACATGGCAGCAGCATTCATGAACTCACAGCTGCTTATCTGCTCGAGGTCAAGCCCATCAAAATTCTAGTACAGATGTGGGAGGCTCAGGAGGCCCCACCCCATGGAGGGGCTACTGCAGTTGATACTTGTTAGCAGAGGGAGAATATTTTTCTTTGGGTGTGTGACCACTAGTAGGTTGCCTATGCTCTAGTGGATTCACCACACAAATTAGCACATGGGCAACACTAACTGAACTCAGTGGAAAAGAAGAAGAAAGAGGAGGAGTAGGAAGAGGAAGAGAAGGAAAAGAAGGAAAAGGAGAAGGTGGAGGAGGAGGAGGAGGAGGAGGAGGAGGAGGAGGAGGAGGAGGAGG
>NW_026591497.1:109987-164426 GCF_907164565.1 Psammomys obesus | reverse complement strand
GAGGAGGAGGAGGAGGAGGAGGAGGAGGAGGAGGAGGAGGAGGAGGACACTCCTCATAAATTGATTCTCCTTTCATCCTCAGACCCAGGGATCCAACTCAGGTGGTTAGACTTGGCTGGCTGGCAACTTCCTGGACATCTTTGGGAAAGGCAAAATCATCTTTATGCTGAGTTACAAAAAGGCACCAACTCATGACATCCCCCCACTCACCCTTTTTACCACTGGAATGGAATCACCTATTACTAGCCTATAATCTAAGATTTGCTGAACATGGGAAAAACAAACGGTCAGAATGAAATTTCAGTGACAGAGATCTTAGTAGGTTTATGTCTCCTGTCTCACTTTTGAGACCTGCCTCTCCAATAACTTTCTCCTCATTTTAGGTTGGGTCTCATATAGCTCAGCTGGTCTTGAACTCATGAGCCTCCTGCTTCCATCTCCCCAGTGTTGGAGTTACTGGTGTGTGCTACCACCACTGATTTGAGGCACACCTTCCTGTTCATGTAATTTGGGGATGTCATGACCATTAAATCCAGTATCGGCGTGTTGGTAATTTTTCACAACAGTCATTTATTTAACAACTGTCTGATCATTCAAGACTAGATGTGGTATTAAAGCAAAACAAAGGTGAATAAGACTGTATCCCTGTTGTATTAATATTTGATCCTAGCTTGGCGGTGGTGGTTTATGCCTTTAATCTGAGCACTCAGAAGGCAGAGAGACAGGTGGATCTGAGTTCAAGGCCAGCCTGGTCTACAGAACTAGTTCCAGTACAAGCAGGGCTACACAGAGCAATCCTGTCTTGAAAAACAAACAAACAAAAAGAAAGAAAACTTCATCCTAGTGGGGGCTGAAGAAGAAAACATGTTGGGAAGGCAGGGCTGGAACTGAGCAACGTGGAATAGCAGGAAACGAACTGTGGGAGAGCAAGAGTCTGGAATAGGCAAAACCTTTAGGTCACACACCGGGGTGTTGCGTTTCACTTGCTTTTCTTCAGAGCTTGTGGTGGCCGAGCCCTCATCCAACTGTTGTCTTCCTAAAGCATTGGTCAAACTGATCTTCATCATCATTCTACCTCCGGCAGACGTTATTCAGTAACCTCAGTAACCGGTCTGACGGTCACCTCACCACCTAGGTCATGCCCTTCCCGAGCCACCTCTGGCTAGCAATCGCCTGAGGGCCACGCCTCCTTAGCCAGACATTCAGCCATCACGCTACGCTTTGTTCCCAGAAACAGGTTTTCAAATAGCCGTTCAAATCACCGTTCCCTCTCTGCTCTAGCTGTTTTCCTGCCAAGTCCCGGAGGCCCGATAGTGGCGGTAGCGGCCACGAAGATACAGCCACTCGGCGGCAGCTTCGCAGCCCAGGAACGCCCTGACCCACACTGCCTCCTCCCCGAACGCGGGAGACAGCACCAGTGGATCACGCCGGACCCTTGCAAGCGCACTCCTGATTGGCTGCGCCGGGAGACATCAAAGGAAGCGCCCCCGCGGAGGGGGCAGCGCCCAGCCCTGCGCGTGCGCAGATGAAGTGCGCTGGACCAAGGGGGAGGTGCCCGGCCCCTTCGCCCGCGTCCGCCATTTTGTTGCTGTGGCTATTGGGAACGGGCTGGGTAAAACGGTCGGGGAGGCGCGACTCTTGTAGGAGTACGGTGCTTCTTGCGACGGCGACGGTCGGTGCAGGCTCTTGAGGCTGCGGAGCCGGCGGGTTCCAGGCCGGAAGTCACGGGAGCCACCCCTGGACGCCGAGCCCGAGGCGGCCTCCGCTGCTGCTCCGCTAAGCCCACCTCGGTCCCGGGGGCTTTTGCCCAGTGTTCCCGGGCGGGCTTTTCCCGTGAGGCGGCCCGGTGCAGGCGGGCGGTGGCGGAGGATGCTGCGGGGCCCGGAGCCTAGAGGAAGGTCCTGACCAAGCCCTCTGATTGCTCCTCCAAGTGTTCCCCGAGGCCCTTCCTCGCCCCCAAAGCCGACTGCGAGTAAGGCTTCACGAGCGCGAGAGAACAGCAGACGCCGCCCATCCCCGGGCCCAACACCATGTCCTCCGCCAGGTTTGATTCTTCAGACCGCTCTGCCTGGTACATGGGACCGGTGTCTCGCCAGGAGGCGCAGACCCGTCTCCAGGGCCAGCGCCATGGCATGTTCCTGGTCCGGGACTCCTCTACCTGCCCGGGGGACTATGTACTGTCGGTGTCCGAGAACTCGCGGGTCTCGCACTACATCATCAACTCCCTGCCCAACCGCCGCTTTAAGATCGGGGACCAGGAGTTTGACCATTTGCCGGCCTTGCTGGAGTTCTACAAGATCCACTACCTGGATACTACCACCTTAATCGAACCAGCGCCCAGGTACGCGATCTCCTGCCCTGCCCTGGCTCGATGCGGAGGCTCGGTCAAAGGTTGAATTTTGGGGGGGTGGAGGGTGGGGATGGAGGGCGGTAATTAAACTTCTTTTCCTCATTCTAAGCCAGAAAGCATTCTGATAGGAAAGCCAATGTCAGGGTCTGGGTCAATGGATGAAAGGATGCGTTTGATTTAGACATTTAGCGGTGCTTTTGTTGTTCAAATGCACCCCCCCCCCACATTTTTGTCACTTTAGCTGACTGTAATACTAATGCAGAATTCATTTCAACGACGTTTAAAAATATACTAGCTTCCTTGAGATTCTGAAGATTGCTATGGCCCTCACCTCCTTCCTCGGAAATTAAACATAAAAGTTAGTACAGTATTTAAGGTTTTAGGAACCTCTGTATCTCTCAGCTAACTACAGGTTAAGAACTAGCCTGCAGCCTTTGGAGTGATTGTTAAAATGAACCGCAAACGTAGAAATCTCAGAACCTCTGATGCCGTAGCACCCTCTACTCCCCCCCCCCCTTTTTTTTTTTTTTACTGGAATTAGAAAGGAAAAAGAATGATGATATAGTTGAAGAAATTTGTTTCATTACACTTCCTCTTCCAGGGTGGGAAATGTGTTTACCTTAATTCTACATGAATTCATTTTTAGACATTTTTTTCAATTAAGTTTAGTAGTGTATCATATACTTTAAAGAAACCCAAGTAAACCGGATGAGAAATGCACACCCATAATCCCCTAAGGAAAGAAAGAGGACCTTGAGTTCCAAGCCAAACTGGACTCTACCAAGACCCTGACTTTAAAGAAAAAGAAAAGACACTGATTACCAAGTGTTCTCTTTTTCAAGTAGAATGCATTATTGTATAATTTGCTCTAATTTCCCCTAATGAGTATCATCAAGTGTAAGTTGAAAAAGTATCTACTGACTTTAAGTGATATTTCACTAGTTTATTTCTAATAGCTTACTTTATTTCAAAGCTATTTTCCAAAGAAAGACTGAGGGTTGATTAAGATTTTTCGGGGTGAGATGATTTCAGGGGTTTGCGAATGAGGTAATTTGCTCTGAATTTTGAAAATGAAAAGTTACTATAATTAATTAAGGACACCTACTGAAATCCAAAGAGTTTCTTCTTTAGGATAGAAGAAATAAAAAGCTGGGATGATACGAGTGTAAGGTTAACTGCTAAACTCAATGGAGTTGAAGAAATGTAGAGAAGGCCTAAGTTTCATGGCTTAGTGAGTAAAAGTGTTCGCAGTAAAAGCTTCATGACCTGAATTTGGTCCCCAAACCCACATAAATGTGGACAGAGGGAACCGACTCCAAAGAGCTATCCTTTTGCTCCAAAATGGGCATCATGGCAAATGAGTATCCACACATAAACAGTTTTAAAATGTAAAACACAGGAAAGTGACTGTTAACAGCGATGAGGATACTAAAGACTTGAAACCTGAAGTTCCTAGTAGATGCTGGCAGGAGCTGTCAGCTTTAGTCATAATTTCAGTGCAAGAGCTTGGAGAAACTTAGGAAGTGTGATGTTTAGTAATATGTTTAAATTCTCTAATTTGTGAAAGTGGATTATGTTATTAACTTTAGGCCTTTATTAAAACATGCTTGCAAACAATGTGACAGGTGCTGGAGAAAGTCTAAAGTTAATTATTAGATTCACCTCGAGGAAAAGTATGTACTGCAGTAGCTTCCTGCTATCTACAAAATCTAATTCTATTTAATGTTTCTTCTTGGGAAGCAAAGTAGTTTTCTGGACTTGATACACATTCCTCTCTTTTCTGATTTGCCTAATTTCCAAATGAAAACAATAACCAAAGCCATAATTCCTAATGTGATATAACTATCCCTTGTACAACTACACATATATTTTAAGAATAGATGGCAATTTAGTTTGAGGAATATTCTTTTAATATCTCAAGACTAAAATATGATAACTACTGATATTCTCTCAATTGATGTTATATTATAGGATAAAGAAATTGAGGGAAGAACCATGAGTATCTGTACAAAAACTTAACAAAATATGGTAGAAACACATTGATTATGGTCCTTGTCTCTACAACTGGTCATGTGGCCTTAGGCTGGTATTTACGACTATCTTCCTCTACTACACATTGTGTATTTCCTGCACCTTCAGCAAGCACCTAATCAGGTCTTGACTTTTCCTGGAGGAATGACCCATATTTTCATTCCTGATGGGTCTGTGCCCTTTGTCATGCTGCCTGGATTAGGCTGCTGTAGTTCCCTATCACCTTTAATCATAGGACACAGTAGCTCCAATGATACCCTCTAGGATCTTCTGTACTCCATACATAGTCTTTCTAACCTCCATTGTGGAGAAGCAATCCAGTTCCCATTGGTAATCTGGTAATCTGGGTAATCTGGGTCCTGCCTAATACTGTTATTCCTTCCTTAGCCTGTTGGCCTACAGCCATCAGCAGCCCACAGTGGCCAGGGTGAGGTCTTGAGCTTCCAGTTGAATGGAAAGTTTGTGTGGCTCCTGGCAGGAATGCTTCCCCCTCTGGAACTAAAACTTGTAGGCCAGGAGAATGTAAGTTTTCAGGAACAGGAAACAGAATTTTTCTAGTGGCTCACTAGTGATAGTGAGTGGAATAATTTTCTCTTCCACCCCTTGATTCCTGGATGCAAGGGTCTTGGTTATAGGAAAACCCATACCATATATTGGACGCTGATTCAGAGCATATACTGTCTTCTGGAGAACCTGCCCCAGCTCTCCAGACTGCTGCTACCTCATTGGCCCTGTAACTCTGTCTTCAAAAGTACCTCATTGGCCCTGTAACTCTGTCTTCAAAAGTCCATTCCATCTTTCTGTCAGGCCAGCAGCTTCAGGATGATGGGGAACATGGTACGACCAGTGGATTCCATAATTGTGGGCTCACTGTTGCACTTCTCTGAGTGAAGTGAGGTCTTTGCTCAGAAGCAATACTGTGTGGAATACCGTGACTGTGGATTAGGCATTCTGTAAGTTCATGGATACTGGTTTTGACAGAAGTATTACATGCAGGAAAGGGAAATATATAACCAGAACTAGTGTCTACCCCAGTAAGGATGAAGCCTTGTCCTTTCCACAGGAAGTGACCTAGTGTAGTCAGGTTGCCACCAGGTCACTGTTTGGTCACCCCAGAGAATAGTGCTGTATGTGGGGCGTAGTGTTGGTCTCTGCTGTCGCCATATCTGGCACTCATCAGCTGCTGTAGTGGAAGTCCAGCTTGTCGAGTCCATGCAGAACTTCTCTGCCATCATGACCATTTTGTTTGTGGGCCATTGGGTAATGACAGGGATGGCTGGAGAAAAAGACTGTCCACAGAATGTATCGTCCTGCCTTCTTGATTACTGAACTCCTCCTCAGCTGAAGTCGCCTCTTGATGAGCAACATGGGACACAATTATCTCCACATCCTTCGCTCATTTGTGGAGATCTCTTCACATGCTTCTTCCTCAGATGTCTTTCTCACCAATTTTCCAACTATGCTCCTTCCCTGACCATCCAGCCAGTCCATAGGCTACAGCCCATAAATCGGTGAACAATCACACATCTGGGCATTTCTCCTTCCAAACATAATGTATGACCATGTGTACTGTCCCAGGTTCTGCACTCTGAAGATTTCTCTTTGCTGGTGTCCTGGGCTGTCTCAGGAACGGGTTGTAATGCCGCAGCTGGCCACTTCTGGGTAGTCTCAGCATAATGTTCAGAACCATCAGTAAACCAGACCCTAGTCTTCTCTTCCTTAGTCAATCAATGAGGCACACCCCATGAGGCTACAGGTGCATGCTTGGCAGCAGATGGCATGGTAATGGGAGTAGAAACCATAGGTATTTGGGCAACTTCTTCATGTGACTTGTTTGTGTCTTCAGGACATGCTTGGATCCTATCATGTATATACCACTTCCATTTGATAATAGATTTCTGCTGTGCATATCCTACTCTATGGCTTGGTGGTTCAGATAACACTCAGATTATAATGGGCAGCTCATGTCACGTGTTAACTTGATGGCCCAATAGCAGGCCAAGAGCTGTCTCTCAAAGCTAGAGTAGTTGTCTGCAAATGATGGTAGAGCTTTGCTCCAAAATCCCAAAGGTGTCTTCTGTGATTTACCTATAATAGCCTGCCAAAACCTTCAAATAGCATCCTTATCTGCCACTGACACCTCAGATACAATCAGGTATCCTGGATCATATGGTCCAAATGGTAGATTAGCCCGCACTCCAGCCTGGACCAGCCACACTTCATATATGGCTGGAGCAACATACCCAAATAAGGAATGTGCTATCTCCAGAATCCAAATGGGCCCATTAGCCATTGTGCTTCTTTCTTGGTGGTGGGAGGAACCAAATGTAATAGCTTATCCTTCACTTTAATAGCAGTGTATCTGCCTGCCCTACACCACTAGACTCTTAAGAATTTCACTGAGGTAGAAGGCCCTTGAATTTTGGTTGGATTTATTTCTCATCTTCTGATGTGCATGTGTTAACAAGTCTCTTTCTTACTTGGTCTAGTCAGCACAGTGTTATCAATATAGTAAACCAATGAGATATTTTGTGGAACAGACATGATCAAAATCCCTTCTAACTAAGTTATGACACAGGGCTGCAAAGTTAATATAGCCTAATAAAGTAAAACTGTCAGTGTATACTGCTAGCCTTGCCAGTTGAAAGCAAATTGCTTCTTGTGGTCCTTATGGACAGGTACCAAGAAAGGGCATTTGCTAGATCAGTAGCTGCATACCAGGAGATGTGTTAATCTGCTCAAGTAAGGACACCACATCTGGTACAACAGGTGCAGTTGGAGTCACTTCTTGATTGAGATTTACATAGTCAACTGTCATTCTTTGTGTTCCATCTCTTCTGCACTGGGCAGATAGAGTGAAAGGGAGATTTGGTGGGAACCCCACATTTTCTAGTCCTTGACAGTGGCACTAATTTTTGCAGTTCCTCCAGGGATGTGATACTGGTTTTGAGTCACTATTTCTCCTGGCAGAGGCAACTCCAGAGGCTTCTATTTAGCTTTTCCAACGTAAGAGCCCTAACTCCACAGGTCGGAGAGCCAGTGTGAGAACTCTGCCAGCAACTTCTAAGTCTATTTATCCCAGTTATATATTTTGGGACTGGGTTAAAAACAGGATGAGTTCTGGGACCCAGTGGACCTACTGTGAGTCAAGAGTCAGCCAAAACTCCATTAATCTGTGACTCTCATAAGCCCCCTACTTTACCTGGAGGACCACAATGTTTCTTAGGGTCTTCCAGGATCAGCGTTAGTTCAGAACCAGTATACAACAGACCCTGGAAAGTCTGGTTGTTTCCTGTCCCCCAGTGTAGGTCCTTCTGTGGAAAGTCTGGGGAAAGGCTAACAGTAAAACTTTGATATGTTATTAAGGTCCTTCCCTTCATTCACAGGGTTCTGGATCTGCAAACTGGCTCAAGTCTAGAAATTGGTTCATAGAATAAGATTCCCTTTTGCCCCATCATCCAATCTAGCATTCTTTTCATTTTGTTTGAAGATTTTTCTGCTTATACAGATCAAACAAAAAATGCAGTAGGCTTCTTATCTATTTTGTGCCTGGAAACGCCATGATTGATTAGCTAGTACCAAAGGTCTTTGTCATGCCCTCATAAAAACAACTTTGCTCATTATAGGTTAGGTCATTAAGGACACTGCTTTGTCTATGCTGTCCATTATGGTGACTGTGATCACCTTGCCTTTAGTGATTCAGTGCCACCACCTGGCCCCTGCTACTTTGAGGCTGCATTAAACCCACTGTATTTAACTCATCCAACTGAGCACCAGCATTTCTTACCCTAAGGTTTGGCACAAGGGAAAGGGCGACAACAAAGTTCTTCAGATGTGCTGGTGCCCCTCTCACTTTCTGCATCTTAGAGGGTTAATGAAGGACTTGTCTTTTAGGTCTTCCCATTGTGGAGGATTAGGTTTAACACAGTGGGCCCACTGTAGCATTGTAATTTTCCTGAGCCTTAAAATCCCTTCAACACTAAGTCAAGGGAGCCAGGTGTGGTGGAGGCAGAGGCACTCGGATCTCTGTGAGTTCAAGGCCATCCTGGTCTACAAAGCGAGTCCAGGACAGCCAGGGCTACACAGAGAAGCCCTGTCTTGAAAAACAAACCAAAAAACCCACTAAGCCAAGGGATATCAGACATTTCCAATTCCTTTTCAGTAGGCCATCCTTTGACAAATGTTTTAGCCATTAAAACAAACTTTTGATCCCTTCTTAAACTGTGCAACCTTCCATATTAAATCTAGATCTCCCTCAGCGGGTCCAAATCAATAAACTCATCCTAATCCAATTTTATGTCCCTTTTACCATTATCCTACATCTGTTGGTATACTTTATTAAAACTTTTATTTACATTTCTTATATCTTTTTCCCTACTTCACCCCAATCCCTTCCAACACCCGACACCAGGTACAAGAGAGAAAGGGTTAGTGGGAGAAGGGGCACGGTTCTCTTTCTTAGCTGCTTCCTGCTGGTTAGGGTTGTCGGATTCCTTGGAGCCAGTCCAATCCTTGTTTCAGGAGATCTCCAACTTCTTGTCTCACTGCATCAACAGCAAGAGTTGCCGCAGAGGGCAAGCAGCAGCAATCTTGTTCTTTCTTGGAGTTATCCACACTCTCTGGGCTCTGGCATTTATTCTCTCTCCAGACCCTCATATATAAACTATTTGCAGTTGTCAAAGAGCTCCTCTCAGAGCCTGCACAAGGCAAATAGTTTGCTGCTGTGGACTCTCTGAATCAGTCCCACACCTCACATCTGTGATTAAAACAAAAACATGTTTATATCCACAACATACATCCTTAAGATCATTTTCACACATTCCCCAGGCTTCTGCTTGAATGAATTAGCAAACTCATTAAGTTGTTTAGTACTGTAGCATACTTCCCCGTGGACTGCAGTTTCTGCCTCCCCTCTAGGAGCCAGCTCAGCCTTAAGTCTGGATATAGGTCTAGAGATGGGCCCTGAGGGACATCAGTATTGTGTTGTCTGGCATCTTCTTCAGAGAAAGTCAGTGCTGGTGTAGCAGACAATGCAGGGTTAATTTCCTCAGTCAAAGGTGACACAGTCAGTAGTTCAGGGGTGGATGGGAGAACATCTGCTGAGGGTAGAGAAACTGCTTCCTCAGCTGAGATAAATCCTTGAAGATGTGAGGGTTCAGAGTTCTCAGCTTCAATAGTTTTTTGGGTTTTTTTTTCCCCCATACAACTCCATTCTAAGATACAGGATCCCATTCTTTACCAAATAATGCCCTTACTTTAACCACGAACTACCCAAGGCTGAGACTTTAATATATTTGTTAATATATTATGATAACCAAATAATGAGGGCTTTGGTTTTATTTTCCACAGTTCCACAGAGCACCTTGAGCTCTGTAGCTGTTGGAGAGAGATTCTCTTCTAGGGAACACTTAAAAACCTTTAGACCAGTGGTTCTCAACCTTCCTAATGCTGGGACCTTTTAAAGGTTACTCATGTTGTGGTGACCCCAACCATAAAATTACTTTTTATGTTACTTCATAACTAATTTTGATATCATTATGAATTGTAATGTAATTCTCTGATATGCAGGCTATCTGATATTGACCTCTCTGATATTTGACCCCTCAAGAGGTTATGATCCACAAGTTGAGAAACACTGCTTTTGACTGTTAAAATGCACGTCTGGAGGTGGTCTGTTTTATCACTGAGTTCATTGTTGTCCTTCATTGTATTTTTAGGTGCTAGAAGTTGGTTAACAAAGATCATTCTTTTTCCTTTGTTAATTTATCCAGAGATGCTAGGACCAACCAACCAGCAGCATCATGTTCCTTATTTTTCCACAAATTGTCAGAAGTTTTATATACAGAGTCACCAAGTCCATTAGTGAACCAGGATAATCATATGCACTTTTCTTCTTCAGTTTGTAATATAGTTCACACCATTGACTTTTCAGTATTCTACAAGCTTCTAGGAGAAGTTCAGTAACTGTAGATGGAGGCAGATTGGAACAGCTATTTCAGATACTTGAAAAAATTCATCCTTGAACCAGGCAGGGTGCTGCACACCTTTAATCTCAGTACTCAGGGAGGCAGAGGCGCGTGGTTCTCTGAGTTAGAGGCCAGCCTGGTAAAGCCAGTCCACGACAGATTAGGCCACACAGAGAAATCCTGTCTTGAAAACCAAACAAACAAAAATCATCCTTACACTTTTTTTGCTTTAGAACTACTTCTGGTATGAAAATCTATAGTAGTCAGGATTCTCTAAAGGAATAGAATTGATAGAAAGAAAATATATATATGTGTGTAAAGGGGATTCATTAGAAGGGCTTATAGGCTGTGGGCCAGCTAGTCCACCAGTGACTACCGATGAATGGAAGGTCCCAGAATCCGTAGTTGTTCAGTCCATGAGGCTGGATGTCTCAGCTGGTCTTTAGTAAGTATATGCCAGAATCCCCAAGTATTGGGCTCTATGGACTTGCTGGCAAGAGTGAGAACAGGTAGGCAAAGAGCAGTCTTCCTTACTCCATGTCTTTTATATAGGCTGTCACACTAGGTGTGGCCCAGATTAAAGGTGGATCTTCCCACCTCAGGAGAACCAGATTAAGCCAAGTAGTTATGTTGGCAACTGTGGTGGTACATGCCTTTAACCCCACCACTTGCGGGGAGGGCAAGGCCAGCCAAGACTACACAGAAAAACCCTTTCTCAGAAAAATAAATACAAAATTAAAAGATCCAGATTAAAAGTGGGTTTTTCCACTTCAAATGATTTACAAATCATTTGAAAGAAATTCTCACAGGTGTACCCAGCTGCTTGTATTGTAAGTCCCAGATGCAGTCAAGTTGACAACCAAGATTAACCATTTTACCATACTTTAAAATTAAGGGAAAAAAATCTATTTTATCTGTTTTTAACAGTTTTATACATGTAAGCAATGTATCTTGATCATATCCACCCCTGCTCTCATTCTCCTGGGAAGTATTACTCCCAACACTTTCTTCTTCCCTATGTCATCTCTTTTGTTTTGTTTGTTTGTTTTGTTTGTATCACACTGAATCCTGGTAGTGCTGCTTTGGAATCTTGACTGATTTTGTTGAGTTCATTTTGTTAGGTGACCACAACTGCTGGATTCATGCATGTACGCACGGGCATGTCATGCCCAGAAGACATTGTTTACACAGGACTCCTCCCCATTCTTCAGCTCTTGTATTCTTTCTGTGACCCTGAGCCTTATTGGGGAGGAGAGTGACTTTATGCCCCTTTTAGGGCTGAGCACTCAATAGTCATTTATTCTCTGTACTTTGACCAGCTCTGAATCTCTGCATTAATTGTAATCCCCAGCAGAGAGAGAATTCTCTGGGTAACGTTGAGGGTAAAACTAATCTGTCTATATGTATCAACGTAAAATATTTAGAAAGTTTGACAACACATCCTTTTAGCAAGGAACAATAGTAGGGTCTCCCTAGAGCCTGTTTACTTCCCTAGCCTAGCCGTGAGCATCTGATCCTGCTAACAGTACTAGACATAAACTCCCTCCTGGGAACAAGCCTCAAATCCACCTGAAAAGTTTTTGATTACCACCATACCCTTCATGCCACTGTTTCACCAGTGGGCACATTCTGCCTGGAATGTCAGTGTTGTAGCTTGCAAGGTTTGCTGGTGGAGCCCTTAGGGAGGAAATTTTCAGAGCAGTTTCAGCTTGATTTTTCTATTCACTACAATGAAAATGTGTTGTATTTTCAGCAATAGGGTGTCAACCATCTAAGTATGGTAGGTAATGGTGAACCGTGGCAATAACCGGTTTTGTTTTCAGGGCCTCCTAGGCCAGTGACTCAAGAGGTATTCCACCCCTGGCACAGAGATTTTTTTTAAAATAATGCATGTCTTCTGGGAGCAGCATTGTCCACCCAATATACCAGAAGGGTATATATTCAGACTCCTTTAAAAAACTTAACCATTACTTGTTTTGAGGCAGGATCTCACTGTGTAGCCCTGCCTGGGCTCAAACTCAGCTGGGGTCTGCCTGCCTCTTCCACCAAAGTGCAGGGATTAATGGCATATGCCACCATGTCCAGCCAAAACTCCCTTTTAAAAATGATATATTAAATTAAAATTACTTTATTTTATGTATATGGGTCTTTTGCCTGCATTTATGCTAATGTAACATGTGCATACAGTACCTGTGGCACCCAGAAAAGAGGGCATTAGATCCCTGGAACTGGAATTGCAGACAGTTGTAAGCCACTGTGTGGGTGCTAGAAATCTCTGAAGAGCAGTGTTCTTAACTAACTACAAAGCTACCCATCCCTAGAGCTCAGAACCATCTCTAACTCCAGTTCCAGGGGATCTAATGCCCTCCTCTGGCCTCTGCAGACACTGCATGCATGTGGCACATGGACACATGCAGGCAAAACACAAATGCACATACAGTTAAATGAATCTTTTTTTTTAATGCCCATATTTATGTGGGCATGTGCCATGGGACTGCAAACCCTTTCCTCCCCAAGTTGCTGTTGGTCTTGGCGTTTTACCACAGCAACAGAAACCCTAACATATGGAAACTAGAGTTACAGATGGCTTTTAGCATCGGTGTAGATGCTGACAGTCAAACCTGGGACCTTTGCAAGAGCACCACAGGTCATCTCTCCGTCCCCCAAGAATCTATTATTCTTTGTTTCTGTGTGAGTATGTCATTGTATGTGCAGAGGTCAGAGGACAAATTTAGAGCATTGGTACTTTTTACCATGGGATGGGATCAGATTCCAGTGGTCAGGTTTGGGCAGCAAGCACTTTTACCCACTGAGCCATCTCACCTGACCAAGAGGAGCTTCTGTTTTTGTTTGTTGAACTTGAAAAGAGTAAGGTGTTGTTAGGCTTTATTGAGAAGAAAGGTGGGGACTGAATAATAGATTTAGTAACCTTAGATAGGATTGCTCAGATAATTAGACAAACAGAAATATACATAGCAAGGGGAGATATGCAAGGAGGTGGAGTGTTATTATTGGTCTGAATAAAATACCAATACAGAGAAGGAAGAGGACTTAATAAAAGCCACTGGTGGAGGCTGGGCATGTAACTCTCTATGTGTGCTTAGATAAGAGAGGCCCTGGGTTCAGGTTTTGGTCCAGCAGCAAAAATTGTTCTTTTTTTTTTTAAAAAAAAAAAAAAAAAAAAAAAACAATAAATGGACATGTGTTTTAGTAGTAGAGCACTTGCTGCCTAGCATGAGTGAGGTCCTGGGTTCAATCCCCAGTTTGGAGTTGGAAGATATATACTACTAAGAGGTTGTTACCAAAGCAGGCATAATAGACACATGCCTGTATTACCATCTCAGTTCTTTGAAGGTTGAGCCAGGAGAATCCCTCACTAATTTGAGGTCAGCCTGGACTGCAGAGTAAAGATCTTGTCTCACGAAAGGGGAAAAAAAGATGGCTACTATTGTGATGCAAGTGAGAATTGTACCTGAATAGGTGCATGTATTTGAACACTCAGTCCCCAGTTGGTAGTGCTGCTTAGGGAGACTACCCTGTGAATTGCTGTTGATCCTGGTGTAGCATTACAAACAGAAGAGTGACTAAGAACAGTAATTTTAGGGAGGGGCTTATAGATGGTTGTGAGCTGCCATCTGAGTGCTGGGAACTGAAATCAGGTCCTTGGAAAGAGCAGGCTCTTAACCTCTGAGCTGTCTTTCTAAGGCCTTTAAATTGTTCTTGGTCATGGTGTTTTATCACACAGCAGAATGTAATCAATACAATTACTAGTAGTTTGCCAGTGGGGGTTTTTTTTTTATTTCTTTTTCTTCTTTCCTTTTTTTCTTGTTGTTTTTGAGAACAAGAACTGCTCAAACTAGCTCAATCTGCCTTAGACTTAAAAGTGCTGAAATGACAGTGGGATGAGTCAGTTGCTTAGAATTGACTCAATTTTTTCTTCAGTTACTGAGTTTTAAGAAAAGTTTCAAGGTAAAGGCTGGAGAGATGGCTCAGTAGGTAAGAGCACTTGTTCTGAAAACATGAGGACTTTTGTTCAAGTCCTTAGCACTCATATTCATTCAAGTCCTTAGAACTCATATAAAAATCTGGGTATGGCCAGGCATGGTGATGCACACTGTTAATTCCAGTACTTGGGAAGCAGAGGCAGGCTTATAATCTTATAATCTCTGGCTTGAGCCACACAGCAAGTTCCAGGGTAGCCAAGAATTAACAAAAAAGTAAGACCTTGTCTCAGAGGGGAATTTTTTTTAGGCATGGCTACATGTTCTTGTAACCCCACCATTTGGGGAACAGAGGATGGGTGGGTCCTTGAGAGCTTGCTGTCCTGCTAGCCAAGCCAAAACAAACAAACAAACAAACAAACAAACGAACGAACAAAAACAGCTTCTGGCTCACTGAGAGACCCTGTCTCAAGAGGGAGATGCTCTGGCCTGTACATTGCACAAATGGGTGCACATACCCACACACAAACAAATAAAACTTAAAAATAGTAATTTTTAACAATAGTGTATTCTGCTGTGCCTGAAAATCACCATTTGTAGCTTTCAGACCCCAAATTCTGTATAATCTGGTACTTCACAGAAGTTTGCTTTCTTCTGGACAGCCTTTAGCAGAGCTTCTGTTTCTTTGGGAGCCAATGGTATGTGTGTGTCCCTTTGGGGATTAGGAAGCATCTGAGTTTCTGAGACTATGCTCTACTAAGCCTGTCTTCAGCAGAATCAGAAGGGCTAGTGTAAAGTAGCTTTTTTTTTTTTTTTTTTTTTTGCATCCTATCTTTATACTTTGCTTTTTCAGTTTCTTTGACTAGATATTTGACAAGAATCAGCTTACGGGAGGAGAGTGTATTTCAATTTAAGAAGAAAGCGATTCAGTCATCATGACTAGGAAAGTGTGCCGCCAGCGTCTTGAGGCAGATAGGTGTTCACATAGCCTACCTAGTCAGGAGACAGGAGTAGACAGGAAGTGGGCCAGGCGACTGAACTTGAAGATGTGCTTCTAGTGACTCTTCCTTCTGTGGGACTTCTCCTCTTGAAGCTTCCAAAACAGTGTTATGACCTAGGGACTGAGTGTTGAAACACATGAGCCTATGAGGGACATTTCACACTTAAACACTCTGTCTGTTCAGAATTCACTCTTTCCATAGAATGTTCCTGGTTTTTTGTTTTTTGTTTTGTTTTGTCTCCTGCCCTGACACACATATTTAATCTTTGTGCTTAGTTTTATTTCAGCTCTGTCTCAAAGTATGGTCTTTCAAAACCAAAAGGCTGGTTTTATTCATATTTTTGGTCTCATAAATGCTTGATACGTACTAGGGTTAGTGGCTGTTTGGTACATGGATTTTATTAGTCCACAATAAAGTCATTTTGGTGCCCTCATGATCTGTGTTGTTTAACTGTTGGAATTATGATCCTTTGCTTGTGTTTGTTTTTGAGACAGGATGTCTCCATGTAATCTTGGCTAACATCCTGGAACTCACTATGTAGATCAGACTGGCCTTGAGCTCACAGAGACCGGCCTGCCTCTGTCTCCTTTGCTTGGCTGTTTAACTGTTTAGAACTATACAAATGCTGTAATAAACACCCTTAGGTGAGAGCTGAAATAAATAGTGCTTACTGTGTGGTACAGTGAGATACACAAACTTGGAAGAGAATCCCTGGGGTTCTTGGAATAGGAACAGGGATGTGCTTTTACAGTGTATGTGCACAGCACACCAAGAAAGTTTGCCTACCAGGAATTGTTGTGAATGTCTCAAAGGCATTGACATAAATTCTTTACCTAATGATAACAGTTTGTCCTTGAGGCTAATTAGCTCAGAGGCAATAAGTGAGGACTTAACCAGATTTTTCTGGGATAAATCTACCTACCCTGTGTTTTTTGCCTTTCTTGTCTATAGAATCTGTGCATCTGGATTGTTGTAGTGATTAAATAGTGTCACCAGGACTCCAAACTGCAAGCATGATGGTACACTTAGGTTTACACCATTTAGGAAGTGGAAGCAAGAGAATTGTAAATTAAAGACCAACCTGGGCTGAATATAGTGAGACCATCTGTAAAAAGGAAACTCTTGGGGCTGGAGAGATGGCTTAGCTTTTTAGAGTATTTGTTGCTCTTGCAAAGGATCTGGGTTTAATTCCTAACACCCACATGGTGGCTTACAGTCATCCATAACTCAGGTTCCAAGGGACCTGACTCCTGGCCTCTGGAGGTACCAGGCATTCAAGTGCACATACATACATGTAGGGAAAATACTCATACATACAAAATTAAATATTAAAAAGAAAAAAAAAAAGCTTGGGCTTCAGAAATGGTTCCTTAGTCAAAAGCACCTACTGTTCTTTCAACGGACCAACTTTGGTTCCCAGCACACGTGAAGCGGTTCACAAAGCCCCAGGACATCTGATGTTCTCTTCTAGCCTCCCCATGTGCCTGTATATATAATTAAACATAACAAGCAATCCTTGAAACACAAAGCTTGTTAAAGTGCTTTTCATAAATAATATTAACTATTACTTTTACTACTCCCACAAGCCACTTGCTTTTGATTGATAAGAAACAGGGCTTTTTAGGTTTTTAAATTTAAGTAATTATTTGTATTAGAAAGATATATTTGCCAACTATGAAAGATGCCTTTTGAAAAACAATGTAGCAGCCTGTACCAAGGGCCATAAAAAAAATTTAGGCCTTTACAGAAAGTCTAATGTTGAGGAAATAAGCCTAATAGGAGAGTGTGTGTATATAGTATGCTCGAGATTGCAGGTTCCGTTCCCAGCACCAAGAAAAAGAGAAAAGAAACCAAAAATATGCTCAAAAGGGTTTGTGACATTGAAGAAGCTTGGAGCTGGAGAGATGGTTCAGCAGTTAGAGCACTTGTTCTTGCAGAGAATCTGGGGAAAATAAAAAAAACAAAAAAACAAACTAACATCCCAAGTTGCTTCCTTAGGACATGTCTAGTATGGGAGTGGTGATGGTTTTGCTGCTGAAGCCATCCCTAAGGAGGTGCAGACACTGGTTAAAACTGAGATTCTTTTCAATCTGGTATAGAGTCAGTGCTTTAGAAAACGTCGAGAAAGGTAGTGGTAAGTAGTTTCTTCCCAAATTTGGCACATTTGCATGTTTTCAGAATATTTCTTGAGTGAAGAGAGACTTCTGTACCAGTTTCTGTAGGTGTTACTGAAGAGCAGGTATTATGTTTTTTAAAACCCTTTTTGTTTTCCTTAACTGTTACTGGGGACAGATCACAGAGCTTTGTGCATGCTAGGCAAGTGCTGCCATATAACTGAACTATGCTCCCAGCCAGGACTTAATTTTGTACGCTGACTCTGGAAGGGAATTCACTATGGCAAATACATGTGTTTACATGGTGTAAATGCAACAAAAGCAGTGGAGACTGTGAGTTGATGCTTGTGACTTTTGTAGTACATCTTTCATTTAAATGGTTCTTATTGAAGATGGCATGTGAGGACTCTTAAAAATGTGGCAAGCATGTAAGCCCTTTACTTGGGTATGTGTATATATGTTCATATGTGTGCATGTGGAGGCCAGAAGTCGACAGTCAGTGTTTTCCTCAAAAATTGTTCTTGAGGAAAGATGGCTGTTATAGTTACTTTTCCATGTGCAGTGACAAGACACCTTGATGAAGGTGACTTAGAAAAAATGTTTATTGGGGCTCACGGTTTTAGAGTATTGGAGTCCTTTATCATCATGGTGCGAGCATGTCTGCAGCTTATATGTTGATCCGCGGGCACAAGGCAGGGAGGGAGAGGAAGGGTTTGAGAAACTGGCGTTCAAGTCACTCTAATGGCTCAATAGTTAAGAGCACTGCTCTTCCAAGAGGACCCGGATTTGATTCCTAGTGCCCACATAGTGTCTCACAGCAATCTGTATGTAACTCCATTCCTGACAGTTCTGACATCTTCTGACCTCTGCTGGCACAGGACACACAGCACATAGACATGCATGCAGAGCACCCATAGAAATAAAATAACGTTAAAGAAAATCACTCCACCTTTTGTTTAACTTAATTATTTTGTAGAGCCCAGGGGATCACATTGCCATAGCATGCACATGGCAGTCAGAGGAGTGCTCATGGGAGTGGGTTCTTACTTTCACCTTGATTCAGTCAGGATCACTCTTGTTTCTGCTGTTTCAGAGTAGTCCAGGCTAGCTAGCCCTCAAGCTTCTAGGTGATTCTTATCTTGGCTCTTAATCTCACTATAGGAATGCTGGGGTTACAGATGCCACCACATCCAGCTTCTTAAGGGCCACAGGGATCAGACTCCGGTCGGCAAGCTTGCACAGCCAACACCTTTCCCCATTGAGTAACTTCTCTGGCTCCTCCACCTTCCTCTTTATTCTGCAAATCCCTTGGATCTTCCTGACTTCCCCTCCCCTGTGCTGATCCTCAGATTCTTTAGGCTCTGCCTGACTCACAGTCACTTTAATGGGGCATCTCTTTGACCCATTATTCTTTTGATTGTTGTGTTTGTTTTGTTCTCACAATAAAACTTCCTTAGAACAGTGAAAAGAAGAGTGGAGGGCTGTTTGGAGACTAGTTCAACTTGAATTTTCAAACGCATTAAAATGGAATTTATCTGCTTTTAGTTTTGGTTTCATTTATTAGAGACAGCGTCTTTTTTTTTTAATTCACTTTATATCTTTGTTGTAGCCCTATCCCTCCTCTCCTTTCAGCCCCACCCTCTTCCTTCCCGGCTCTCACCTCCCCCTTTCCTTGTCTTTCTTTATACTGGCAAATCAAATAAATCCAGGGCCTTGTACATACTAGCCAAGTTCTACTTTCCTTCCCTCCTTCCCTCTTTTTCTTTCTGAGTCAGGGTCTCACATACAGCTCTGGCTGGCTAGTGTGGAACTTGCTATATAAGCCTTGAATTTAGAGATCTGCCTGTCCCTGCCTTCCTAGGGCTGGGATTAAAGGTGTGTGTCAGATGGGTGGTGTGGCATGCCTTTAGTTGCAGCAGAGTCAGAAGCAGTCAGATATCTGAGTTTGAGGCCAGCCTGGTCTTCAGAGTGAGTTTACAGGACAGCTAGGGCTATACAGAGAAACCCAAAAAACAAACAAACAGATGTGTACCACAATACTTCCCACCCACCCCCTTCCAAACTCACTGCACACCTGGGTTCTTTTTCCGTTTTTCTTTTATTATTTTTAGTTGTTTTTTTTTAATTGACCAGGGTACAGATGTGTGTGGTCAAGAGGATAACTTTATGAAGTTGATTCTCTCCACCATTTACATTGATTTTGGAGATAAACTTAGGTCATAAGACTTACATGGTAAACATTGTACCACTGAGCCATTTAACTAGTCGGGGTTTTTATATTTTACATCCCTTAACCAGGGAGCTATGCAGGATGTGAGCAGTTGATAAAGAGTGTGAGGAAATGTGTCTGTGACAGTTGTAACAAAATAAGGCAGCAACAGAACTTTCTTCAGAGTTAAAAAATAAATTCAGATCAGTTATCTTAAAACGTTCCCCAAAACATATTATGGATGATGGTGCATGTGTGCATACACACATGCACAAAGTATATTTAGGATATCATATAGACATCACAAAGTACAATGGTAAAACATTCGTAATTCTTGAGAATACAATGAAGGAAAAGTTCATTATAAGGGAGGGTGGTGTATACATTTTTGACAAATATCAGTATAGAATAAGACTTTTCTTGAGAATAATTCTGTTTCTCTCTTAAGGTACCCAAGCCCACCAATGGGTTCTGTCTCAGCACCTAACTTGTCAACAGCAGAAGAAAATCTGGAATATGTACGGACTCTCTATGATTTTCCTGGGAATGATGCTGAAGACCTACCCTTTAAGAAGGGTGAGATTCTAGTGATAATAGAAAAGCCTGAAGAACAGTGGTGGAGTGCCAAGAACAAGGATGGCCGGGTTGGGATGATTCCTGTCCCTTATGTTGAAAAGCTTGTGAGGTCCTCACCACATGGAAAACATGGAAATAGGAATTCTAACAGTTATGGCATCCCAGAACCTGCTCACGCATATGCTCAACCTCAGACCACAACTCCTCTACCTACAGTTACCAGTACTCCTGGGGCAGCGATCAACCCTTTGCCATCCACACAGAATGGACCTGTTTTTGCAAAAGCAATCCAGAAGAGAGTACCTTGTGCTTATGACAAGACTGCCTTGGCATTGGAGGTAAAAATCTGTCATGATTGGCTTTTGAACATGGGTTTTCATTTAAGTTAGCCATCCATTTAAAATTACTTATGTTCTTGGGAATTAAGCTGGGGATGTCAGAAGATATTAATGTCTTGTCCTTTCCTAGTTGTTGTTCAGCCCAGGTTCTCAGCCTGTTTGCTCTCTTTTCTGCTCCCAAAGCCTCATAGGTAGTTGGGTTTGTTATCCAGCAGGGAAAATGATAATTAGACTCATTATATCAGCCCTTGCCTGTTACAGATTTTGTAAATTATAATAGCATGAAATAGAAGTTGAACATTTTTATTAACAAGTCACTGTCTTTTGGTTTTTTGAGACAGGGTTTCTCTGTCTAGTCCCAGCCATCTTGGAATTTGCTCTATAGACCAGGCTGGCCTTGAACTCAGATATCTTCCTTCCTCTGCCTCCTGAATGATGTCATCAAAGGCGTGTGCCACCACTGCCTGGCAGTCATTGTTGGGTAATGTGTGCCCTTCTGCCAGCCCCAACAGGTTTTCTTTGTATAGCCTTAGGTGTCCTAAGGATTGACTTTGTAGACTAGGCTGGCCTCACATTGATCTCCATGCTTCTGCCTCCCTGAGTGCCGGGACTAAAGGTGTGCACCATTACGCCCAACTCAATCCTTGTCTTTTAACTAAAGACTTTTGCCAGCCTTAGCATTGTTTCTGTGGCCTGCTAAATTAAGACAAAAAGTCCTGAAGGTCAGTGTTAATGAGGAAGTATTGGAGAGGTTATTGTCTCAAAAGTGTGAGGTTTTAAGACAAAGTCTTTTATGTAGCTGAGTTTGGCCTCTACTATACTATGTAGCTGAAGCTAACCAGTGTCCTACATCCTCCATCTCTGATTTCCAAGTGCTGGATTACAAGCATGCTACTGCTCTTACAAAAAATAGACAGACTTGGGGGGTCTTTTGTCCTTGTACATAAGTGTGAGGGTATACATTTACTTGTGTGCTGTTGCTCAGCCAATCGGTTTTTTGTTTAGAAACCACCAGTTGGGGTGGACTCATTGGCCAGTGAGCCCCAGGGAACTGCCTTTTTCTCCTGTGCTGCTGGAATTAAGTGCATCATCATACCCAGCTTCCCCCGCCCCGTGTCCCTTCCCCCTCAGGCAGGGTTTCTCTGTATAACAGAGTTCTAGCTGTCCTGGATTCAATTTGTAGATCAGGCTACCCTAAAAAACTCAACAGATACCTGCCTGCCTCTGCCTCCCAAGTACTGGGATTAAAGGTGTGTGTCACCAAGCCAGCTTTTTTATGTGGGTTCTGAAAAAAATCACAACTAAAATATATTCCAAGACTTACTTTATTTTTCAGATCTGCCTATTATTCATTTTTTTTTTTTTTAATCTCCCAGGCCCACTATATGATTTGTGCTTAGAGGCAGGACTGTCCAGTATTTGAAAATAGCTTGGTCTACGTAATTCCAGGCTAACCAGGGCTAGGAAAATAGCCCAGCTAGTAAAGTACTTAGTTGCCTTGCAAGCATGAGGATGTTCATTTGTTGTTTTGTTTATTTTGTTCAAGACAGGGTTTCTGTGTTTAGCCCTGGCTGTCCTGGAACTAGCTGTGTAGACCAGGCTGTCCTTGAACTGAGTTCAAGGAAGCCAACCTCTGCCTCCTGAGTGCTGAGATTAAAGGCTGTGCCACTAGTGCCTAGAGTGGCCTTCAGTTTTTATTTTTTCTCTATCTGCATATAAATAGCATATAGATAGCTTACAAAAATTAGTTATAGGATTAGAGAGCTAGCTCAGCACTTAAAAGCATATCTTGGTCTTATAGAGCACTGGAATTAAGTTCTCAGCCTCCAAGTTGGGCAGCTCACAGCAGTTTGTAATTCTAGCTCCAGGGGGATCCAGTGTCTAGCTTCTACAGGCACTACACACACATAACCCATAAGAGGTCTTGTTTTGTTTTTAATTAGCTATAATTCATTTATATGTAACTTTCTAATAATTATCTAGTTATCTTTGGGCCAGGAATAATATCTAAGTGAGTTACATGTAAAATTTGTTTCAGTATAGTATAGTCTTACAGGGACCAGGATTGAGGAGGGACCCAATTGTGTTTAGAGCAGAACAAAAACAGAGTAAGTATCAGGCAAGGTGGCACATGCCTGTGACCCCAGCATTCAAGAGGCTGAAGGTAAGGGTTTGACGTCTAATTGACTGATTAGGCTTCCACCACCAAGTGCTCTTACTCTTGCTTTTCTAGCTTGGTTCTGAGTATGGTAGCACATACTTTCAGTCCCAGCACTGTAGAGATGGAGGCAGGATTAGTAGTTGGAGGGCAGGCTAGACAGTAGGAGACCCTGTCTCAGAGAAACAAAATAGAATCAAATACACTCATGTTTGCATTGTAGTTTCAGCCTTTTGAGATAGTTGTCATCTTAGAATAGACATTAGACCACTGTCTGTTGATACTATGATGAGAGCTTTCAGGTATGTTTGTTGAACTCTGATCCTGTTTTGTTTTTTTCACTGTGCATCCTACCCTGGCCTCAAACTCTTAACTATCCTCCTGCCGCAGCATTCTGGAGTGCTGAGATAAGAGAATACACTAACCATGCCTGATTTGATCTTTAATTCTAAGGTACCGTTTTAGTGATCAGTGTCTTCTGTATGGGTGTACTCCTTGGCATGTGCAGAGTAGGGTTGAAGGTGTTACAGAGGGATGGCCTAGAGAGCTTTCTGAGTAAGAGCCACATCAATGATGTATATTTTAAGATAACACACATACTTGGCCATTACACATCTCCCCTGGGCTCTCAAACCCCATTTCTCAAACCCCAACTGTTGACCCAGCTGTCATCAAACCTTCATCATCATGGGCTTTATTTGATGCCTCACTGCAAGAATGTGTTAGTGGAACCCTCTATAGAAGACCTTTGCTGCTCCACTGAGGATGACTGAGCTGTTGTCTATAACATAAGAAATAAATGTTCCTCTGCTTATGCTGTCTTCCAAAACTATTTGGATAGTAACGCCTGTCTGATCTTGTTTAAAAAAAGAAAAAAAATTCCCTTGGGACTGTTGCAATTAGGTTATTAAGGAAAGTAGTAAAATTAAGTTGAAGAACACTGGGAAAAGTAGGGCAAAATGTGCTTAGTAATTGGAACTTCCTTATTTTGCTGGGTAACAGTATCATGGTGGCGTTGGTGAGCAGTGTTCTGCATTATTTTAAAATTTTTTGATGTTTTTTCCTGTAAAAATAATCTTTGAGGGTGGAAATGTAGCTTAGCCCTCAGTTTGATTACCAGCACTTCAGAGTTTAAATAAAAAGTTGTCTTTGGATAGATTCTCTGCAAATAGAGACAATTTTAAAAGTGTCAGCTATTTTCCTCTTGCTTCTTCTCAAGAAGTGAGTTCATTTGTGATATGTAAGAGAAGTGGGGATGTGTGTCCTCGCTTCATGAAGACAGCAGAGCTAGCCAGCTGTATTGGTCCAGGCCTATAATCCTAGAGTCTGAAGCAGGACAGTAAGATTAAGGACAGCCTGGACCACTCAGATACTGTCCCACAATTTTTTTTTTTTTAAAGAAGAAAAGATAAGGTACGAATGGCATTAAGTGGTAGTTTCAATCTTCAGTATGAAAGAAAGGAAAAGGAAAAAAGACATCACAGGTTCTCCACTGGCCTCAGTGGACCCACAAAAGACTGCTTTTCCTAAAGACCTTATATGTGGGTTTGTGTACATGAGTGTAGTACTCCACAGAGGCCAGAAGAGGGTGTCAGTTCCCCTGGCCCTGAAGTAACAGGCAATTGCAGGGCATCTGACATGATGTAAAGCATTTTGCTGAACCTCCTGAAATGAGATTAACATTCTTGGCATTGCTTTAATTTGAAGGATGAAGCAATCAGTTTCTCAGAACTGGTTTTAGGGATTGTGCCTCATTATTAATATTAAATTTCACAGAACATGCCTTATTTCCTTCTAAAGGTACTCTCACACATTCTAGTATTTGCTAATTACTAAAAGGGGAAGATCCAGTTGTGATGGTGTACACCGGCACTTGGAAGTAGGGACAGGAGCATCAGGAGTTCACGTTGCCCTGGGTTCCATGAGTAGGCTGTTTCTTAAAAGAGAAAAGGGGACAGTGGGCAGAGAAGTTCTTAGCGTTGTGGACATTTTACTTGTCTTTGACACACACACACTTTCGGATGTTTGCTGGTTTGAGTTTGTATCATAAGTGTCTAACTGGAGCTTGAGTCACAGATTGCTTTATGATAAAGGTTAAGAAATGGGGTTGAGATAGTAAAATGTATGCTTTGCAGTGATGAAGGCCTGAATCTGATCCCTAGAGCCCACACTAAAAGCCGTGCGTACAGTCCCAGAGATGGTGAGATGAGAGTCAAAGACAAATGGATCTCTGCAAGCTCACTGGCCAGCTAGTCTAGTCCTGGTGAAGTTCCAAGCCCATGTGAGACCCTGGCTCAAATCACAGGTGAAAAATGCCTGAAGAATGGCTCCCAGGATTGTCTTCTGACCAACACACACAACTGTTAGGATTGTGCAGCAAAGTTACATGGCAGGTTCACAAATTACACCACGAGGCTGGTTCCACGTGGTGGGAGGTTTTATTAAGGGAAGGGGAGAAGATCACAGAGATTGTCTCTGGGCAAGGTAGGAGAGAGAGAGAGGTAGAGGAGGTGGTGGTGTGAGTTCTTTTATAAGGTGACCCAGAGCATGTGCAGGTCGTTTCAGGTGGCTTCACACATGCCTTATAGCCGGTTTGTCAGGTCCCTTGGGGCTGGCTGTAGAAATGCCTGCTTACAGATCCCAACATTCCTCTCTTTTTATTTTATTAAAAAATGAGCTAGGAAGGGGGTGATGGTGGGGAGGCCATAAGGGCAACCTTTGCTTTTCAAGCTACTTCCTGCTGATAAGGGGCCTTATTATTCTCAGGGTATAGCTGGTCCCCACCATCAGGGTTGATTGAAAGGTCATTGTCATCTCTTTCTGTGGGCAGAGGTTGATAATCTTGTAAGAGTAACTGATTAATGGTTTGGTTAGAGAATTTTTGCATTTGTTATTGGAGGAATGTAGAGAAGAAGTTAATAAATCAGGGTGCAAAAAGTAAAAGCAGAAAGATGAGAAGGAGAGGTGTGAGGAAGGGCAGAATCTATTTCCATATGGGGTTTTCGAAGGCCCAAGAGCTAGAGGCCTCGAGCTGTTCCCTTCGCTTTTGTAGATTTGTCTGGAGTTGTTGGATTTTGTCTTTTACTATACCCGACTGGTTGACATAAAAACAGCATTCCTCCTGGATGAAGATACAAAGGCCACCTTTAGCTGTGAGGAGCTCCAGTCCTTGTCGGTTTTGAAGTACTGCTGCCGTCAGTGAATTGATCTGTCCTTGGAGAGTTAGTATTGTCTGAGCCACTTGCTGGCGGTCCTGGATGAACTGGGAAGAAAGCTGGTAATACAAAGTTAGTGAAGTGGCTAGTCCTGCTGTCCCGGTCCTGACAGCTGCTGTGATTCCTGCCACAGCCAAGAGGGGCAAGATTTGAATTGCCCTCTATCTTGCTGGGCAGCTATTGAGTCCACGACCGGGATTGGTAGGGGCTCCTTTTCATTTATCACCCCCAGCTCGGGGAAGAGGAGCACCAGCATGCAATCTCCTAACCAACCAGCAGGCAGACAGTGGTAGACTTGAATGCCACAAAGAATCGAGGTATTATTAGCAGTAGGGCATTGGGGTCGAGATGAGGTATCAAGGATTATAGTTTTATTACAGTCTAAGGAACTTAGCATTCCTACAGAGTGTGTCCTGGATGCCTTGAAACAGCTTGACACACCAAAGAGGGTGATATGAAAAAGTAGGAGGTTGTGGCAACATCAGAGTCAGGGCAGTTAGTGAATGGTGAAGTAAGGTTACTTGACAGAGTGACTGGAGAAGCTGTCAGCGGTAGTTCTCAGTTGGTCCTAGGTGGGATATACAGCCAGCAAGCTTTAAAATGGCTCAGTTGGGTCATATTAAGGAGCTTGTAGGCCAAGGTCAGAGTCTGAAGTAGGAGACGAAATGTATTATTATTAAATGTATTATGTATTATTTAGGGGGAGGGATGTCAGAGAAGCAATGACCTTAGAGGAGTGTTTAATTACCTTCTCTACTTCTCCCACCCCCAGGGATTGGGTAATATACTGGGTGGGATCCTGTAGCTGAATGACCACAGGGGAATGGTGCATAGTGACTGAGGGGTTTTGGACATCACAGACTTGGGGGTCCACTTGAGAGGCTGGGAAAGGAAGTGACGTGTCACACTTGTAGGTAGAGTAGCTAGGAGAAGGAGGAGAAGAGGATGTTGGTGAGCTTGGGGTCAGGCGAATGGGTGGAGTAAAGGAGATAGAGGCTCCCACTTTGGCTAAAAAGTCCCTTCCCAATAAGGGAACTGGACAGATTGGCATCACTAAAAAGGAATGAGTCAAGGGAACACCCCTGAAAATACAGTTGAGTAGTGGAGGCTGACAAGGCTGTCCCCCAACCCTGATGATAGAGGAACTAGAAGAGATTGGTTCCCGATACTCCATCAGGACTGAGTAAGTGGCTCCGGTGTCCACAAGGAAGGAGATGGACCGCCCTGATACCATGATAATTACCTATAGCTCCCTGCTAGTGATGGCAGTGAGCAGGTCAAAGGAACCCAGACACCTTTAGTCGTCCATAGCCAGGCCTAGGATATTAACTGGAGGGTGATCTGGGAGTAATGCCCCCATATCATGGGAGAAACGGTGGCAGTCAACATCCCAGTGTCCCTCTTGGTGGTATTTTGGACATGACCCTGGTGGCTGGTGGGGGTTAGGACAAAACTGGGCCTAGTAACCTTCTTGACCACATTTGAAACAGTACCTCATGGTCCTCATGCCTTAGGAGGCAAGGGAGCCTGGGTAGTCACTGAGGCCGGCCGGATGGCCTTGGCCAGCATTTGGTATTTTTGCTTTCGGGCTTTCTCAACTCTCCTGTGGTACACCTTAAAGGCCAGTGCTAAGATTTCTGCCTGTGGAGTCAGAGGTCCCCTTTTCCAAGCATTTAAGCCTAGCCCTGATGTCGGGGTAACTCTGGGAGAAAAAAATAGGTTATCAGAAGTTGCCTACCCTCTGTACTTTTGGGGTCTAGATTATTATGTTGTAAGAGGGCCTTTGTAAGGTGCTCTAGGAATTGAGAAGGGTTTTAATTCCTGGAGCGTCTCATAGTTAACTGGCTTGAGGGCAGCCTTGTGGAGACCAGGCAGGAGACTGATTGTGAATTGATCTCTAGCTAAAATGAGATCTGGGTTTTATAATTCCATTGTGGATCCTGGTCAGGCAGTGCCTCAACTCCAACCAGGTGTGCTGCGTTTGTTTGGTGAATCTCATCTGCATGCGTTCTAGACTGTTCCGAAACTTGCCTGTGCCCCTCAGATAATAGGTTGTTGGTAAGAATCATATATATATCATGGAAGGTAAGACTATAAGATTGAGTGAGATAATGAAATTCTTTAATGAAAATAGGATTAGAGGTATAGGATTCTAGTCTCTTTTCTACTTGAGAAAGTTCAGTTAATGAGAAGTGAACATGCACCCTAACTAAGCCATCCATGCCGGCCACCTCCCACAAGGGAAGAATTAAGGCTGGTTTACGCTGAGTAAAAGAAGAAGGGGTCTTCACTACACAGCAAGAGCAGGTAGCAGGGGGGCTAATAGCTGTTGGTGGGGTGAAAGTGGGCCAAAGTAGGATGACTAGAATGGCCTGTTGCTGGGGAAGGGAGTTGAGGATGCTGGAGAAGCCAAAGAGGAAGAAGCAGAGGAGGAGGGAGAAGCCAGAGGTTGAGAACGGCAAGGCAGAGGTTCATCTGCAGGGTCAAACATAGAGAACTCTTGAGGTTGAGACTTTATGGCTAGAAGAAGTAGCTATAAAGTAGGAGAGAACAGGAAGGAGAACAGGAAGAGAGCAGAGAGAAGGTTTAGAGCAGAGGAGAGAGATTGCTTGAACATAAGATACCTCTTTCTATTTACAAAATTGCTGTCAGTAATTAAAAAGATCCCTTAAAATATTGGGATTTAATGTGCTGTTATTCGGCCAATTTGAACCATTATCTAAGGAATATGTAGGCCAAGTTTTATCACAGAGGTGTAAGAGCTTAGAGGCCTTTAACTCAGGCTCCATGCGTAGGGTGTTAAAAATTTCCAGAAGACATCCCAGTGTGGATGCTGGAGGAATGGAACAATAGGCAGTTCCCATTGGAGTCAGTGACCTGCCAGAGGCAAGGTTTAGCTCAGTAGCCCATAGGAGACACGGTTTATCTCACCCATGGGAAAAAGGAAGCCCTAAATCGAAGTCAGCAAAAAGGGTCATCCGAGGCCAGTGAAGGCTGTAGTTGGGGGTTCCTCCGTCTCAAAAAGTACCAGGAAGTTGCTGGACACTCAATGGTCAGTCTTCCCCTATCAAGAAAGACGTTTATGTGGACCAATGAGGGGAACTCACTAATCCAGCCAGTGTTGCTTGCATGCAGGAGGTAGCAATCTGGTTGCCGGAAAGTGGGTCGTGGGCGGATTTGAAATGAAATAGGTTTCCAGCAGCTCCAGTGGCGGTGCTGGCACCGAGAGCAACCACCATGCGGCGTGGCTGCTTAAAGCGCCTATTTGGCCAGTACACCAATGTTAGGATTGTGCAGCAGAGTTACAAATCACACCACACGCCTGCTTCCACATGGGAAGGGGGAGGGGTCACAGAGACTGTCTCTGGGCAAGGTAGGAGAGAGAGAGAGAGAGAGGGAGAGGGAGAGGGGAGGTGGTGCGAGTTGTCTTATAAGGTGACCCAGAACATGCACAGGTAGGTTCAGGTGGTCTGCTGGTAGTCTGTAGGTGGCCTCACAGATGCCTGAGCTGATTTGTCAGGTCCCTTGGGGCTGGACATAGAGATGCCTGCTTACAGATCCCAACAACAACAGTTTGTTATTCCTGGTGTTCTGCAGAAATCAGTCAGGAGAATACAATCTGTGGGTAGAGAATATTCATGATGACGCAAGCTTCATTAAGTTGTAATGATTCCTTGGGCTTAATCCAACATCTCTCAGATATTTTTACCTTCTGCAGTGTCTAACTCCACTGACCCCTTGTGCAGAATTAACTAACAAATAGGAACCTAGAATACTGTATTGAACAAAATAAAAGTTTTCTCTCCTTGTAGAACTTGCAGAGTGATTTAGTACTGGGCTGTTAGTTCTGTTAACAAGTTCTTGCATTCTGATTATGTATCAGAAACCATCCAATACATCCATTCCCTTCCTGTGCCTATGTAGCCTCATGTTTTGTTTTTATTTTGTTTTGGATATGGGTTCTTCTTGTGCTGCCCAGTCTCATCTTGAAATCCTGGGCCTGGGCTGGAGAGGTGGCTCAGCAATTAGAGCACAGACTGTACTTCCAGAGAACCTGGTTTCAATTCTCAGCACTCACATGGCAGTTCATAACTCTATGTAACTCCAGTTCCAGGGGATCTGACGCCTTCACACAGACATGCAGGCAAAACACTAATGCACATAAAATAAGAAAAAGAAAATCCTGGGCTCTCTGTTCATCCTCTGTCTTAACCTCCCAAGAGTTAAGACTACAGGTGCACACCCCACACTCAGCTCCAGGAAATGGGCTCACTTTGTATATGGCCTTAATGTTGCTCCTTTTGAATTTTTGGTTTTCTCTGGTTAGCGTTGTTTTCTGAATCTTTGGTAACTCTGATTAGGTCATTCAACACCTTTAGTTACTCTTCTGTTTCTGGCTATTTCACAAAAAGATTGATTTGTTTTGTTAATGTAAGACCACAATTAATTACATTGAACCTGCTGCACAGCTAAGGATGACCTTGAATTTCTGCTCCTCGTGCTTCCACCTCCCAATTGCTGGGATTATAGGCATGGACTGTTGGGGATTTCTGTTGCTGAAATGAAACACCATAATCAAAAGTAATTTGGTTGGATGACTGTTTCACTTATACTTGCACATCTCTCTCTATCATCGAAAGCAGTCAGGGCAGGAACTCAAACAGGGCAGGAACCTGGAGCTGATGCAGATGGGGTGCTCCCGATGGCTTGCTCAGCCCGCTTTCTTATAGAACCCAGCATCACCAGCCCAGGGGTGCCACTGCCCACAGTGGGCTGGGTCCTTCCTCAAAATTACTAATGAAGAAAATGTCCAGCCAGGTGGTAATGGTGCACACCTTTAATCCCAGCACTCGGGAGGCAGAGGAAGGCGGATCTCTGAGGCCAGCCTGGTGGACAGAGTGATTCCAGGACAGTCACAGAGAAACCCTGTCTCGAAAGCCAGAAAGAAAAAATAAATAAATAAAAGAAAATACCCTCCAGCTGAATATTATGGAGGCATTAAGAAATTGAGGTTTCCTTCTCTCATGACTCTAGATGGTGTCAAATTGACATAGAAACTAACCTGCAAGCCAAGTGTGATGGCACACACCTTTAGTCCCACACTCAGGAGGCAGAGGCAAGCCTGGTCTACAAAGTGAGTCCAGGATAGCCAAGGCCACATGGAGAAACGCTGTCTCAAAAAACCAAAAACAAAACAAAAAACAAACTACCACCACCAACAACAAATATTAGCCTGCACACCTGGTTTATAAGGTCTTAGGAATCAAAGGCAGGGCTTTGTGCATGCTAAGCAAGCACCTTGTACCACCCCCCTCAAAAAATGATTTTGGAAAGAAACATTTAGATATTTATACTCGAGTCTTCTGTGCCACTTCTTCCCTGATGTCTTTTGTTTGGTAGCCTCATCTGGCATTTTGTCCAAGTTTGATTTCAAGCTTGCTTATAGAATTTACCATCTTCCCTGTTAGACACAAACCAAGTGACTTGACCTTGCATAAATATGCCACTGTCTTCTGCTATACTTTGTGACAGCATAGTCTTAGACTTTCTTTTTTAGTTTCTTGAGACAGGGTTTCTCTGTGTAGCCTTGGCCCTTGGACCTTGTAGAACAGGCTGGCCTTGAACTCACAGAGCTCTGCCTGCCTCTGCCTCCCAGGTGCTGGAATTACAGGCATGTGCCCACCTGTCTTGGACTCTTACTCTGCTTTGCCAGTACTTATGTTATCATTCTATCTTTGCTAGCTCAAGTAGCTCAAGAACATCCTTTTATCTTTGATGCCTGTTCTTTTTTAAATTTTTTATTTTTATTTATTTTATGTGTATTTGTGTTTTGCCTGCATGTATGTTTGTGCACCACATGCACAGCCTGGTACTGGAAGAGACCAGAAGGTGTCAGATATGGAACTGGAGTTACAGGTGGTTGTGAGCTGCCATGTGAGTGCTAAGAATCGAACCTGGGTCCTCTGGAACCATGTCATGTCATGTCATAGATCCATGTCTCCAGGTCACATATATTTTTATTATTTTATTTATTTTTGAGGCAGGATTTCATGTAACCCAGCTGGCCTTGAATTCATTGTATAACTTGTGTAGACCTGGAATTCTTGCTGCTGCTTCCTCTACCTACCAAGTGATGGGATTACAGGCATCTAATACCATTCCAAGTTTATCATGATCTTTGTAAGATGGTCAGTGATGTTTGAGCTCACTGGCATTCCTAAGATGAACTAAAAATTGCTATTTACTCTCACTGGAGGTCATACGTGATTATATTGGAATCTCTTAGATTCTGATGCCACCCCTCCCCTTAAAGATGTAATCATGTATTTATGTGTATTTGTATACCTGAGTGTGTGTGTCTCTGTGTGTGTGTACCATATGTGTGCAGGGGTCCAGAGAAGCCCTAGAGGTGGAGTTACAGGCAGTTGTGAGCTGCCCAGTGATGATGTAAACTGAACTCAGTGCTCTGAAAGATTTGGATTATATCTCATCTCTGAGTCTTTTGAATTAGCTTTCTCAAATCCAATTGTACAAGTTCCCTTCACTGACTGGTTGAGAGTCTGAGATTCTATTTTGTCAGTTGGTTTCTTTTCATTGGTTGGAATTAGATTCACATTAACAGTGTTCTGGTTTTGTTTGTTTTAGAGAGGGTAGTCCTAATAGCTAGGGCACCCTGAGTTCACTATGCTTGTGCTTGTGTGTCTCCCTCCTGCCTTCCAGATTTGCCTTATACTTCTGAAAATCCGGCTGCTTCACAGCAGTAGTTGGGTTCAGCTGGCAGAGAAGTAGGATTGGAGTAGGGTCAGAGAAGAAGAGGGTCAGAGAAGACAGTTGGTGCCCGGTAGAAAGAAGATTGAGTAGCTGTAGAGAAAAGAAGGCAGTTGATACAGAGAAGAGATTGAGCTAGGAGAAAAGCTGAGCTAAGCAGAGAAGACATTGTTAGAAGACAGTTAGGAGAAGAAACCACAAAGAAAAAGCTACACTTGTGCTACCATGTGGAGCTTAACAATAATTCCTTCTTACTGCTTTTGCGTGCTGAGATGAAGCAGTATGCCAAGCATAATGAGGTTTCAGTGTGATAGAATAGTCAGTGTCACAAAGGAACACAGAAGCAGCAGAGCAGGCAACTCTCTTTGTATAAAGGGTGGGCCAAATCCCAGACCAGGCTACCAAGCAACTGGATGGGAAGTTCACTTGGTTCTTATTTTAATGCATATAGTAACTGTTTTCCTCCCCATTGGCTGGGGCTGGGAGGAGGGGAAGGGTCAAGGTTAAAAGGTGTGCATAAAAATTTTTACAAGGTGGGGGAAGAGTTACAAAATATTGGCCCTGATGACAAACTATCTTTGATAGTTTCTCACAAGTAGCATTGATTGTATTTTTCAGTCTCAGTGATCATCATGAATTCCAGTGGCTGAATAAGCTGTAGTTTATATCCACATTGCATTGGGTCCTGTCCATATGTTCATCATGAAGTTCCTGACTCATCCCTGGAGGCCCATACAAGCTCACAGCTTCCTAAGGCTGCTTTTTCTTGACTATAACATTCCAGTAATGTGAAGCTTTTTCCCTAAGGCTTAACAATATTCAGTGGCCAGTAGTCACCTCCTTAAGAACCTCAGGTGTGTTGATGTATGAGTGCCCAGGGCCCGTGGAATTATCCTTTGAATTTTCTATAAGGACTGACCAGGCTCTACTACTTACTTGTGTTTGAAATAGGTCTTGCTATGTTGCCCAGGCTGCTTTTAAGTCCTAGTAGAGTAGCCAGCAGTTCAGGTGTCCATCCTACACTTCTGTCTTGAGTATTGTTTCAGTCCTTGTTTGTAGTTTGCAGTTCATTTTAGAAATTTTATTTTTTTCTATTTCTTTAGTGCCAAAGGTTTTTTTTTTCTTTCTGTGATCATGTCAAAAGTAGAATGTTGGCTGGGCGCAGTGGTGCACACCTGTAATTCCAGCCTTCAGGAAGGCAGAGACAGGCGAATCCCTGAGTTCAAGGCCAGCCTGGGCTACAGAGCGAGTTCCAGGGCATCCAGGGCTACACAGAGAAACTGTGGGGGAAAAAAAGTTTGTTTCCTGGATGTTGATATACACCTGTAATCACTACGTACTAGAAGCTGAACCAGGAATTAAAAAATTCAAGGCTAGCCTGGGTTACATGGTGAATTCCAGGCCTCTCTTAATATCGTAAGACCTGGCTGCCAAAGAAAAGGTGTGTCTGTCAATACAGGCTGTCACCCTGAAGCCCAGGATGCTCTCAAGATATGCAGTCCTCCTGCATTAGCTTCTTGGGTGCTAGGATTATAGTGATGGAATATCATATCCATTACTTCTAAAAAGATGTCTTTAGAAAATCCTCCAGATACTAAAGCCTGGGAATATTTCAGTGACGGCAAGTGCTTGCCTCCTTTTATTTATTACATTTATTTGTTTGTTTGTGTGTGTGTGTGTGTGTGTGCTCCATGTAATGTGTGTGGAGGTCTAAGAACAAGGAGTTGATGTTCTTCTACCATTTGGATCCTGGGGATGGAACTCAAAACTATCTAGCAAGTGCCTTTACCTAATGAGCCATTTTGCCACCCCAGGTTCCCAACAAGGTGTCACTGTGTAGCCCTGGCTGGCCTGGAACTCATAGAGATCGGTCTGCCTCTGCTTCTCATATTTTTGATTTAAAAAAAATTCTGTTAATAAATCATATTATCATTGGAGCAATCAGAATTGATTGTTCCTCAAAGGATTTTGTTTCCCGATATCTCAGTCTGCCATACTAGTGTAAAGATTTGGGTGTCTTCTGACCCATGTAAAAAGCCAGGAATGAGTCAGGCAGTGCTGTCATATGCTTTTAAGCCCAGCACTCAGGAGGCAGAGGCAGGTAGAGATCTGAATCTGAGGACAGCCAGGGCTACACAGAGAAACCCTGTATTGGGGAGGAAAAGAAGAAGCCAGTAATGGTGGCATACGTTTGTAATCCCAATGCTAGGGAGAAGGAAATACCTAGATACTTGGGGCTCCCCAGCCAATCTAGCCTAATTAGTGATCATATAAAAAGAATGTTTACTGAGACCTAGAATGCCCTAGGTCTGCCCTAGGTCTCAGTAAGAAACTCCATTCCAAAAAGCAAAGTAGATGGCTCCTGAACAATGACACCCAAGATTGGCCTCAGGCCTCCATGTATATATGTGTGTAACACACATAGAAATACATGCCAAAAAGAGGAGGTGGTTTTTCTTAGTGTGCACATAGGATGAAAGTACTCTGAAATTGATTTGGTAATTTTTAGACAGTCTTACAGGTAATATATAGCAGAGCCATGAGACTTTTTGTGTCAGTCTTACATTCACTCACAGCCCAGGCTGATCTCAAACTCTGCAGTCCTACTTCCTTGGCCTCCTGTGTGCCAGGATGATGCATGTAGACCAGCACACCTGGCTTTATTATTGCTGCTGCTGTTGTGTGTGTGAACATGATGAGAGGTAGCCACATACATGCCACCATGTACGTGTGCCAGTCAGAGGACAAGTTTGTAGAATCGTTTTTCTTCTTCTGTATGGACTATTTTTTTTTTCTTTGAAGTAATATCTATTCAACTCTTTGTAGTTAAGAGTGCATTCTGCTTTTGTAGAGGAGAGGACCTGTGTCAGGTGCTTGTGAGTTTCTGCTCCAGGGGGTCATAACACCTTTGAGCTCCTTAGGCACCAATATTCATGTGTGCATGCCCACATACAAACACACAAGTAAAAAATAATAAATAATAATGGTAAAGGGGAATGAGCCTGTAGCTCTGTGGTAGAGTACTGGTTTAACATGGCAGAAGCATGTCTCTAGTACTTGGAAGAACAAGTTTCATTCTGCCCCAGACCTGCCTCCTAGCCTTTCTATCCCATCTCTATAGGTCTAAGTTCCTCTATCAGGGCTGTTGTAGGTAGTTATTAATATTTACTATTGGTTTATCTTCTGGTAATGCTGCTGTTAATCCTCAGCAGCTGTATAACCAAATCACCACACAGAGACTGGGTTTTTAGTTAACCTAGAACACAGTGCTGGGCAATATTTACTCCCTCCTAAACCTCCAAGCCCTCATTTTCCTAACATTTATTTCCCACATTATACTTGCTTTTTGTGAAATCTTAGGTTTGGTTCATGCTCCAGGTCCTCCAAGATCTCTCCTCCAGCTCTGCTCTCCTAGCTCTCTCCCTAGCTCTTTCCTCCCACTCATCTCTTGCCTTCTAGCTCCTCCCCTCTTTCCTGTCCTCTGGCTCCTCCCTGCTCAACATTGTGTCTAGTTGCTTTATTTTGTCCTGTTTACACAAGAGTTGAGACAGGATGCTTAGAATGAGTATCACAATGCAATATCTGGATTGAAACCAGAGTTGGGGGTGGGGTGGGGAGAAATCAGTATTTAAATGAACAAGGGTAAGGTGTATACATTAAAAAAACAAACAAACACATTATACCAACATAGGGCCATTGCCTGTTTCTCATGTGTTCTGTAGCGTTGACTCAGATATATATATATATATATATATATATATATATATATATATATATATATATATATTAATAAGTGTTGTTGTTTTGTTATCTGACACATAGTCAGCAAACATTGGCCACATTGGCACTGCTGGATGTTTGCTGTCTAACCTCAACAAAGATAGGCAAGTTGTTTAAGGATAAGAAATGCCTTAGGTTGCTTAGGTAGTATCCTGCTGGAAAGTATAAAGTGAGTGTTTTTCATTGTCTTGCACACGCTGTTCTGTCTTGTTGTCTTTTGCCTGCCGAATCCATTAGAATGATTTATTAGACACTGTTTTTCAGATCTTCCTCATCCACCATTCTGTTTGCTTTTGTGGATTTTTTGGAGGGAGTTGTTTGGTTGGTTTTGGTTCTTTGAGACAGAACTTTGTGGAATCAAGGCTGCTGGCCTTGAACTCACTCTGTAGCTGAGGCGCTCCCTGATTTCCTGATCCTCCTTTCTTCCAATTTCCAAGTGCCAGATTATAAACACTTTGTTTGTGGTTTTCATTTTTCTTCAACATCTGTCATTCAGAAATGCCATTTTTCTTGTATGTTGTTTCCTTCCCTGCCCTTTCTGGTGCTGAGACTCAAACACTGGGACTTAGGCATGTTAGACAAGTCTTGTATCAGCAGGCTATATACACTTCTCCCCCTAGCTCCCCTAGATCAGTTTTGGTAGAACTCCTGTTATTGACAAAATTGAAAAATGCCACTAAGAGCCAGCTACATGGCTCAGTGAGTAAAGGTGTTTGCTGCCCAGTCTGATGGCCTAAATTCAATCCCTGGAACCCACTTGGTAGAAGTAACTGACTCCTCAGAATTGTCCTTTCCACACATATGCCCTCCATCCACATGAATACATATGTCCACACATTTTTTGGGTATGGGTGTTTAACCTGCATGTCTATTTGTGTACCACCTGCATGCCTGGTGCCTTTAGAGGTCAAAAGTAGATCATGTATCCTGTATCCTCTTGGAAGTTCAGTTACAAATGGTTGTGAGCTACCATGTGGGTGCTGGGAATTGAACCTTGGTCCTCTGGTAAAACAGCAAGTTTTGTTAATGGCTGAGCCATCTCTCCAGACCCAATGAGCCTTTTTTTTTTTTTTTTTTTTTTTTTTTGAGGTCTTTACAAAAAAAAATTATAATGGGCAGGAAAATTTGGGCAACAAAACAAAAAAAATCCAAATGTAATCAGTTCAACATTCAGTTGATTTCTAGCTTTATTTTGTTACAAATGGTGGTAGATTTTCTTTTTTTTTTTTAATTTGTTTAATATGTCAGTGGTAGCACACCTTTGAATATATTTTTTATGATATGAAATCGTGATTAGATTCACTTTGGGCCCGTAAGCATCGATGATGCCACCTTGAGCTGTTCCCTACCTTCTATGAGATAGTTACTGGGGAAAGCAGCACAGATGTCAACTTTTCTGGGGATGGATTGGGGGCACAGGGTCTCACTACTTACATAACTCAAACTAGCCTGCCTTTCAGTCTGAGTGCTGAGCTTATAGTTGTAAATCATCACACCAGGCTCAGCTCTGAGCTCCTGAAGGCCAGAGAACAAGTTCAGTGGGCAAAGGCACCTATCCCAAGACTGATCAGGATTTCAGCTTTTTGAAATTATATAAGTATAGTAAAAAATATATTCAGCGGTATGCTACCGCTGACATACTAAATTATCCATGCCACCAAATCTAGCCTTTTTTCATGCATTCTGGAGGTGAAACTCAGATCCTTACATTTGTGTTTTGTGGTGGTCTTTTAGTATGAAATGCTTCACGAGTTTGTGTTATCTTTGTACAGGGGTCATGCTAATCATGTCTGTATAATTCAAGTTTTTAATAAATATACTTTCAAAGCAAAATGATTTCATTTTTTGAGACAACATTTTAGTAAGCTCAGGCTGGTCTTAAATTTGAGATCCTCTTGTCTTGATCTCCTGTGTGCTGGGACTGTAAGTACCATATACTCAGCTACTTCCCACCTTCCCATCTCCCCCCAGACAGGGTTTCTCTGTGTAGTCTTGGCTGTCCTGGACTCACTTTGTAGACAAGGCTGGCCTTCAACTCAGAGATTCACCTGCCTCTGCCTCCTGAGCGCTGGAATTAAAGGTAGGTGCCACCACCACCCTACACGTCCCACCGATTTATTCAGCTTTACAGGCACATTTTCAAAGTCAGATGTGCATGCATGTCCATCCATTAGTAGCACTGGAGGATACGGCTGCTCTGTGCTCAGCTGCTTCATGAACTCTTATTAGCTGAGAAGTGTCCTGGGTATGTTGGTGGCATCTTGTGTCTTTGTACTACTTGATTTTAAGGGCCAAACACTGAAGAAGAAAAAAAAAGGTTAGTCTTAGTTTTTATATAAATAGTGTTTGTGATTTAATGTAAACTTGTCTTTTTCTTGTTTGCACAGTGATGCTAATTTTGTCTTCTTTATCCCTACAGGTTGGTGATATTGTAAAAGTCACAAGGATGAATATAAATGGCCAGTGGGAAGGCGAGGTGAACGGGCGCAAAGGGCTTTTCCCCTTCACACATGTTAAAATCTTTGACCCTCAAAATCCAGATGACAATGAATGATTGCTGTTACTGTCCCTGCTGCTGCCTGTTCTGCCTGTCATAGTCTCCTTTGAAGTGGGAAGCACTCTCTCACATGCAAGTTTCATCAAGCTGCTGGTGGCCTGCTTTCCATACATTGATGGTCTCCTGCACATTTGGAATGCCTCCAGCAGCTGCCTCTTGGCATTTGTATCATAGCCATGCTGTCAACGAGTAGCTGATTTTAGAGTTCTTCTGGATTATAAACTGGAAATACTGGTGGAAACACAAGTAGAAAGAATTTAACATAGAAGGGTCTTCCTTCTCATCACTGCCTTGTCTGTACTTGAGGCTGCCTCTGCTGTGCTTGACATAGAGAGCGTGAGCCTGCTGACATCTGCATGGAGAGGGTGAGCCTCCGCAAGGCCTTGCTGTCGGTGCTCCACAGAGCAGTGGCTTTGCCACCAACTTGGGTTTTTTTGGACAACAGAAGAAGTAAAGCTCCAGACCACTTTGTCCTGAACTTCTGAAATCTGGCTTGTTTTGGCTTTCGTTTGTTTAGTTTTGTTTTTGGAAGACTAATTAATTAAGAGTTGTGTGTTCTGAACAGATTTTTAAATAGTAGGTTGGATTTTTGTGATAGTCTAAGGAACAATACTTGTCCCTGAGCTTCCAAGCTGAAGCTGCTGTACGTAACTAAAAATATGAAAAGACACCCTGAAGTAGAGGCCTTTATTTTATGGTTGCCACAATACCTTGTCTACCATGTGGCAAACAGTGCACACAAGCAGCAGTCGTGGTGTGCCGTGCTGTGCTGTACTGTGTGCACCAGTGGAAGCACCAGTGTGAGGGTGTGATCTGTGAAGCCTGTTGCTGTCACTGTTGCCACTGACAGGAGCTGAAAGGTGGCGTTCTTGGTCAGTTCTGTCTAGCTTTTCAGTGAGTATACCCCTTAAGAACTAAAGTGAAGCTTATGGGATCTGGATTCACAAGTTAAGTTGGGTCACTATGTCTTACCACAAAGTCCACTCAGCCCTTCCTGGCCATACCCAGGCTGCCCAGGCACCTTGAAAGTGGTGTCTCTTCTGCTTCCACAGCCTAAGTAGAGCTAGACAGTGCTCCTGAGGGGGAAAAAAAAGACAGGCTCTGGAACCCTTAACCTATCTCTCATGATCCATTTGCATGCAAGCCAGATGCTACATGCGTGTGTCTGATCCCTTACCTACACATGGCAAAACCTGAGTTCTAGAACCTTTCTGTAGTGTGCTGTGATTCTGCTAGACCCTGATGAGGACAAGCCTCCACACAGAACAACTCAGCAGACCTAGAAATGTAGTAGTGGCTCAGTGAGGGGCTCTGGCATTTACAGGATATCTTCTGTAACTACGGCCCTGGCTCTGGAGGCTTCTTAGGCTTTGAGAACTAATGGAGTATATTCAGGTGACAAAACCAACAAAACCATTTGTCCACTATGTCACGCGCCTTTAATCCCAGCACTCAGAAAGGCAGAGGCAAATGGATCTCCAAGAGTTCAAGGTCTATGTAGTGTGTAACAGGATAGCCAGGCCTACATTGAGAGACCTTGTCTCAGAACCCACCCCCACCCCCACCCCCACCCCCAGAAAAGTATAAGGGTGTTTTGCCTGTGTATGTGTATGAATATCACATGGGTGAAGTGCTTAATGAGGCCAGAAGAGGGTGCTGGATTCTACGCAAGGGCAGCAAATGCTCATAACTGCTGAGCCATCTCTTGAAGCCCATTAGTTTCTCTTTAAATCAGTATTCCACCAGGCTGGTGAGTACTGTATTAAATGTTCATGTGACAAAATAATGGTCACTAGGAGTTGGTATGTGGGATGCCTCCCTGTGTGTGGCTTTCCAGAAAAAAGTGGTAGAGATGAACTCTTTTTTTTGTCTCTGAAAGCTGCCATTTCTAGACAGACCTGTTGAGTGGGCTTACTCAAGAGTTTACACCCCAGCGCTGCCTGGAACAGTGAATGCTTGCCTTCTGGCCAGTGACCTAGTTCAGCCCCAGGCCTTGATAGCTGCACTGCAATACGTGCTTTGTTCATGAAGGGCACAACCCCCAAGGAATCACACCCCAATCCTGGGGCTTCTATCTCACGCCTTATACATGCTGGATAAACCCTCTGTCAAAACCCTGAGCTATTTTTTTTTGTTGTTGTTGTTTTAAGATTGGGATCTCCACAAATTGTCCAAGCTGGCTTCAAAATTTCCATCCCAGCCTCACCTGAAATTACAAAGGTTTGAGTCACCACACCCAGCTCTTAAGGTCTTAAAACTACATTTAACTGATGGGCTTGGTGCCTTTTGATTATAGCAGCTTGCTCAGAACAAGCAGCCACTTTTGAGAACAGGGTTTCCCTTCTCCCATACCTGTTGACCACCAAGACTCCATGTGGAGTCCATGTCCATAAGCCTGGAATTTGATTTATAAAATCAATTAATTTGGCCCCTGTAAGTGTTTACAGCTTCCTCAGAGATCCAGAGCTCGAAGTAAAGACATTTCTCAGGATATTTGCCAAAAGTAGTACTTTCCTGACTTGGAAGCTCATCAGTTTCTAATCAGAAAAAGTTTCATGCTGATAGTGGCATCTCGCCAAAGTCCCACTCTTCTGAGAAGACAGTTGGCCTCAGAGGGGAGTATGAGAAGACACTTGGCCTCAGAGGGCAGAAGGGCTTTCCTCTTGCCGTCATCACCGTTGCATGGTGTGCTCTGCGGTGCTGTAGGAAGTCCTGAGATGACGAGCCCACTCACTATGGCTGTTTCTTCTGAGAAGCTGACAATTAGGTAGTCGATGGCATTGATGGCTAGATTAATCCTGTTTTCTGGGCAGGACACCCACCCCACCCCGGGGCAGAAGGCATCCTTGTTACTTCTGCCTGCTTTGATGCCACCTGCTGCAGGCTTAACAGGGTGCACTGCCTTCGGTTACCCAGACTCAGAACCCTCTGTGCTCACCGGAAGAGACTCTGTGCCCTCCCTTGGAGCTGCACGTTCCTGGCACTGTGCCAGCCGTCCTCTACAGCTGTTTACAGACAAGATGGGCCAAGACTGATGGCCACTGCTCTTGTAACCTTTGCTCAGAAGAATGATGAGGTTTTTTTTTTGTTTTTGTTTTTAAGGGATGATGTTTTGTTCCAGGTGTTTATAATTTAATCTTTTAATATTATGTTCATTAACCTCTTAAAATGAGTGAATTCTTGATTGTTTTAACACAGTACCTAAGACTAATGCTTTTTGTGGACTCCTCACCATGGGACCAGAGAACCATCTTCCTGGTAACTGCTGTGAGTGTGAACACTGAGCTGCTTGTGTGTTCTAAAGGAGCAGGACAGTTCTCTGAGACAGGAGGAACAGTGGCCTTGCTTCTAGACGGTCTTCACTGTGTGTTTTAAAATGACATAAAACTCTTTTGACATGTATAACTTAAAGATCATAAGCATCAGGCAATAATATTTTCTGTGTAAGCTTTTAAAATTATTTTTGGGGATCATAGCTTGTTTTATTTTGTGCTATAAAATTAACAGTATTAAATGACTTATATTCTTAGAATACATTGAGTGTCTTTTCTTAACAGATTAGTGCCTTTTTATTTTTGTATTCCATTTTACGTTACTGGTCCCAGCATCAAAACCCTTGTTTCCATGGCCTGTTTGTACATTGTCTCAATAAAACGTGCACCAGCCGGCAGTGGCAGCAGCCTCGGTGTTTCAGTGTTTCCTCAGTCAGCTCCACCAACCTTCCCAACAGTTACACTGTGCTGAAGCCCTCAGTACTCCTCATAAACCTACTCATGCTGTTCTTTTTTTCCCTCACCCAAAAATGACTGCTTCCTAACGTGGGAGCCTCCGAAAGAAAGTAGCTATTCTCTGGGTTCAGTGGGTGCTGTGCAAGAGCCTAGCACTTAGACTTGGCATTCTGAGCAGGAGGTGCACAGGTCTGCACACGGTGAACACTGCTGTTTTCCTCCCAGTGCCTGGATGTGAAGGCTCTGCTCTGCTAAATATTTGCTGAGCATGAACTAACCATGAGGAGCTCGCTCAGTGGTCAGGGAAAGCCAGTGGTCAGGGAAAGCAAGTGACCTGTCTGATGTCTGCCGCCATTCCTGTCTGTATATGAATCTCCTAGTAAGCTTTGAGGATCCTTGGGAAAGGAATGTGTGTTGTTGGCTTCCTTAAAAGCATCACAAACTGGTGGTGGTGGTGGTGCACACCTTTAGTCCTAGCATTCAGGAGGCAGGTGGATCTCTTGAGTTCAAGGTCAGCCTGGTCTACGGAGTGAGTTCCCGGACCGCCAGGGTTCCCCAGAAACCTTGTCTCACACAAACTACTTTGGCTGGGGTCACAGCATTGGAACATGGCTCCAGTAAGCACATTTCATTTTTTACGAACATATTCTTACGCCCACTTACATGTGCATTGAGATATTCAACCTCTTTGGCGTTGAATCCTCCTGCCTTCTGGTGCTGGAATTGTGTGCATGTGCAGGTGTACTTGCCAGTCTGCTCTGTACATGGCAGTGCCTTAGAAGGTAATGAGAAACACTGCCCTGTTGGAGGCCTACCTCTGAAGTACCTAGACCCTTTAGACCTCAGCACCAGCAGCTATGATGTAGATCCACCACAGTTCTGAGTGCTGGAGGTTTTAGAACCACTGTACCGGTGAACAGCCCTCTCTGGGCCCAGCTCTAGAAATTTCTGGGCAAGGAGCTATAGTCTATTTAATGCCACGTGAATTAAAAGATCTAGGTCCCTAGAGTTCAAACTGGCCCTTCCCTTGGGAATACCAAGGCCAAGGTGGCTGGGTCCTGGCCCTGTGTTTCCCAGCTGCTCACCGCCATCTACTTCAGGAAGAACCTGTCAGTGAGCTTTGGGCCTGGGCATCATCAGCCCAACAGCATGCAAGTAAGGCAGGAGCTGTGCTTAGAGCTGCCCTCCCAACATACATTCCAAACCTATGCCGAGTGCCTGAATCATCTGGACTTGAACCACAAGCCTCACTGGCCAGTTTGTGTGGTGCCCACTTGACAGGACTCATTGTGCTCTTACTCTCCCAGACCTCATCCACCTAGCCTCAAGAAAGAGCCACAGCATCAGTGATTGTGCCCTGCCTCCTAGGTGTGGCCATGGTAGACATCACATCCTGGAAGGACAGTATAACCCTGGGCTGGGGTCAGGGTGGGAGAACCCCAGAAAGGGTTCATCCCTTCTGGCACTCCCTGTTGCTCTCCATGTGGTTGGAATGGGGATCTGGTGGATGGAGTAGGAGGCTGTGTAGTTGTGTTTTCTACTTTCTGTCCAACAATTCCTTACATCAATATCTTCCCATCTGGAAACTCACACCAAACCAACCTCCAAGGGGTGCCTGTGTCATCAGTTCCAAAGCTAGCTGCTGGGACTAGATCACTTTTCCTTTCTATCTGTATCTTTTTTTTTTTTTTTTTTTTTTTTTGTGGAGGGGGGATGGTTCGAGACAGGCTTTCTGTGTGTAGCCCTGGCTGTCCTGGAACTCAAGAGATCTGCTTGTCTCTGCCTCCGAGTGCTGGAATTAAAGGTGTGAGCCACTACCACCCTCCCTGTCTTCATTATATCCCTACCACCTTTTTATGAGGTAGGGTCTCTCTGTAAAGCTCTGGATACTCACTTTTTTTTTTTTTTTTTTAGCTTTTTTGAGACAAGTTTTCTCTGTGTAGCACCTAGCTGTCCTGGAACTCGCTGGCCTTGAACTCATGGGGATTCTCCTGCTTCTGCCTCCCACGTGCTGGTCTTAAATGCAAGCACCATCACTGCCCAGCTCACTCTGTCATAAGGAGTGCACCACCCACCTAGCTTCTCCCCCTCTCTCCCTCCCTCTTCCGTTTCCCCTCCCTTTCCCTCTCTTCTTTCCCCCCTTTCTTTTTCTTTTAGATAGCACCCACTACCTCAAACTTCTGGTGTCCCTGCCTCCACCTCTCAAGTTTGGGGATTACTGACAGATTTGTGCAACCAAGCCTGGTCCACTCGCTGCTTCCCTTGTTCGTGTTCGGCATGCCCTCTCACAACGGAGCTGCATCCTGGCCTCCAGCTTTTTCTTGGCTTAGAAGAGAACATTCTGTACCCTTCTGCTTAGAGACAAAGAGTGAAGAGTGGAAAACACTGAGGTGCCCTGGGACTGGGGAGCAACATGGGGTTCCCCATTTTTCCAGGCCATAAGCTGACCCTGCACTCATTACTTAAGCAACCAAACCTTCTTCCAGGGTATACATTGTGTCAGGGCCATACACAGCCACTCCAAGCCACCTCCCTGTGTTTTGTATTGTCAGGACTCTAGGATGTGTCACTTTGCCAGAAGCATCCCCAGAACAAGATTAAGGCCCTCAGGCTGCAGGGCTCAGCCTCTTCCTGGGTCTTCCTGAGTTCTCTTGTCACATGAGCCATCCTCAAGTTGGAGGGCCTTTCTGAGGGTGACTGTCCTAACTAGTCTTTGGGTTTAGTGTTTGCTCTATGAAGCTTTTGCCACATTTGCCCTATGGGCAGCAGGAACCTGAAGCCTGGTGCCTTAGGCCCCAAGGGTGCCATAAATGACTTAGCCCATGACAAGCTTTCTTCCAATATGGCCATCCTCTTCACAGCCACTGGCACTAATGTCCTTCCAGTTTCGTCTTTGACACCTCAAACTCAGCAGCCCCTATTCCACTTCCTGAAGTACTTCCTACATGCCTGGTGCTGCACCTGTCTTGTCCTGCCAACCGTCCAGGGGAAGCTGCATCAGAGCGGTTCCCATTCCCACAATACCTTGTACCCCAGCACTTGGACTCAGCTTATCAGTTCAAGTCCCATCCCTGTCAACTAGCAGCAATGTACTCCAATGGGGAGGGGTCCCTAACCTCTCTGAATCTCAGTTTCCCCATGTTCTGACTAGTTGTGAAGAATATATGCTAGTCAGCCTTGCTGGTGTATGACTAATCTCAGTTACTCAAGAGGCAGTTGAAATGAAAGCTCAAGGGCAGCCTGGGCAACTTAGTGAGACCTTGTCTCAAAAGGAAAAATACGAAAACAGCCAGTGGTGGTTGTGCAGTGGAGTGCATACCTTTAGTCCCAGCACTCTGGAGGCAGGCAAATCTCTTGAGGTCTGAGCCAGCCTGGTCTACAGATTTCCAAAACAGCCAGGTTTACACAGAGAAACTCTTGTCTCAAACCAAAAAGAAAAAACAAAACAAAACAGTTAAGGATATAAATTAATGGCAGAACACTTATCTAGCATGCATGAGACCATGGGTTGAATCCCCATAATTTCAAAAATAAAAAAATAACAAATAGTAAGTCAGCCTTCATATGGTGGTACATTAGCTACTCAGGAAGCTGAGGCTGAAAGATTTCGAGTTTAGGAGTAAGATAAATGGCCTTACTGTGTGGTTCCCAGCATCCAAGTGGCATGTTAATTCTAATTCTAGGAGATCCAATGCCCTCTTCTGGCTTTCACAGACACTGGCCTTCACAGATACATGGTGCACAAACAGATGAAATAAACTTACATGAAATAGAAATAAATGAATATATTTTTAAAAAGATTTCAGGCACAATGTGATGGCAGACACCTTTAATCCCAGCACTCTGGAGGCAGGCAGGCATTCCCAGGTCAGCCCAGAGCTACACAGCTAGACTCTGGTTTAAACAATTCAGTTTTGAGGCTGTAGCTCTCAAATGCGCAGGCCCTGGGTTCAATTCCCAGTACCTAGTATAGTAATGAACGCATGCCTATGTTCTCAGCATTAGGGAGCTAGAGGGAAGAGGATCAAGGTTATCTCCAATTACAGAGCAAGTTTGAGGCCAGCTTAGGCTAAATGTAAATAAATAATAAATGCCTATAAGTAAATAAATAAATAGGCAAACAAAATTTCCCACAAAACAATCTTTTCTTTATTTTTATTTCATGTCCTTTGATCATATACCTCTCCGATTCTCCGTTCCCACTCTACTCCTACCCCCAATGGCCAGCATATCTCCTCCTTCCCTGCATATCCGTTTGTGGTTTTGTTTTTTTTTTTCCAACCTAATGATTCTAATTAGTGCTGCCTGTTGGAATGATGACTGATCTTTTCAGCTTGCGCTTGCTCAGGATTTGTGCGGTCACCATATAACTGCAGTGAGCTCCTGAATGCACTGACTGCATCATGTCCAGAAAACAGCACTTCACAGCGCTCCTCCCCGCCCTCCAGGTCTTACATTCTTTCTGCGCCTCTTCTGTGTTTCTCCCCGATTCTTGAGGGAACAGGGATTGACACAGACATCCTATTCAGGTTGAGTACTCGAAAGTCACTTACTCTCTTCACTAATTGCTGGCCGCTGCAGAGAGCAGCTTCTGTGGCCTCTGTGTATAAACATAAATACTTAGAAGGCAATCTGATATGTCCATTTAGCAAGGCAGCAGTAATAGGTTTTCCAAGGGCCTATCACCTCCTTGCCATGGGCTTTTATAGTACCAGGCATGAACTCCCTCCTGAGGAGCTGACCTTAAATCCAATAGCAAAGTGTTTGGTTACCCCATGATTTCTGTGCCACTATTTCAACAGTGGGCAAAGTACTGTAGCATCAAGTGTCCAGCACTGGCCCAGACTGCTGATGGCTTTTCTTCCTCAGCAGCCTTCTGTCTCTAGGAAAGCTAGCCAGCAGAGAGGAAGTTTTCAACTCAATTCCAGCTTGATTTCTCCATGTCCTTTGATGAAAATGTGCAATGTCCTCAGCAACAGAGCTTTACAGTTGCGGTGAGCAAGCAAGAGTGGCATTAGCCTATCATTTTTTAAAAGTGCATATGAAGTCACAGCCTTGGTTGTTTTTCTTCCTAGGGTGAGGCTAGGGGTACAAATCATCAAGATGTGTGTGAGGCCAGCTGGTTTGAAGTCAAGGGCACCATGCCCCAGCACACGCATACCTCCAGTGATGGGACTCTTCCACGGAAGGGCGAGCGGTAGAAAAGACCTTACTCCCTGCCAGACAGAGAAGACTGTCCTGAGTCCTCTGGGAGCGGCTGCCAACATGGCTGCTTCCAAGGTGCAGGTTCTGCTTCTGTGTTCTGAGCAAGATTCAGGCCCTAGGACCATATTTCCATCTGCGTAATGGGTTGGCTCGCTCCGAACAGACCCTTGAGGGCCCCATGTGTTTAGCAATAGCAAAATACTTCCCTAAAATACTGCCACTGGGTCGAGTGCCGGAGAGACAACTTCTAGTTAATCACAATGTCTCAGACATGGAATGAGATGGGCAGAGCAAAACAGTGGAAATATCCAGAAAAAGTGGTAATCCGGCCTGGGCACGCTGGCCACAACCGGCTTCAGGAAGAGAGAGCACAATGACGAGTCCCAAGAAATTCTCCTCAAATACAGGGTGGAAAAGAGAATGTAATAAAACGTGTGTGGGAGTGGGTTGAGATGGAGTTAGGAGGTCTAGGAAGAGGCATGATTTGGGACGTTTCATCCAGAAATTCAACCTCCATCCCCTTCCGGCGAGTACCGATGGTTTGGGGACCCACACCCGGAGCGCAGTGCCTCAAGGGGTCTCGAGGTGACTCAGATGCAGCCCCGCAGCCTCCCCATGCCCCACCACCGGCAGGAGGCAGAAAGCCTGACGTTGACCTGACTTTTGCTGGGGGGCGGGGCGGGGCGGGGCGGACGCCTGGGGCTCCGGCCCGCAGTGTAGCCGCAGCGCCGGCCCCGCCTCCGCCCGCTCCGCCCTGCAGGCCGGCCGTAGCCGGGCGCGGATTCCGAGCGCGCGCCCGCCCGCCCGCCAGCTCTCCGCGTCCGCCGAACCAGGTGAGAGCTCTTGGCCCTGTCCCGCACCGGCCCTGCGCCCTGAGCCAGCACGCTCGCGGATCTTTACCGTGACGGCCGAGTGGGGCACTCAGGAAGCTGCGGCGACCCTGGTCCTTGCTGCTGCACCCCAGCACCCCTTTTGGCTCCCCGGAGCCCTCCCTACCTTGTGCGGGTCGGTTGGTTGGCTGCTGCGTCTGGGGAGGGAACCGCAAAAAAGCCGGTAAGGGTGCTGGGAAAGGCTTCCCAGACCGAGGAAACTGCACGTGCCAAGGCAGGGAGAGTGGACAGGAGGTTGACGTCAGGGCCCCCAAAAGGTGAATCACAAGCTGAGGCGCTCAGAGGCAGCAGTCCCCAGGGCACCTGAAGCCACTGAGGGCCTAGGCTAAGCAGAGGGAAACAAAAACAAAGACAAAACAAAAACAAAAAAACCCAAAACGACCTCCCATTCGACACACACCAGGAGCGAAGAGTGCCACCTGCAAGGGGAAAGAAGCTGGCTTCCAGTTGGTCTGCACCCAGGGAGGTCCCGGGAGCCAAGTGGGAGCCTGGGGAACCTCTGTCTGTGAGGTTAACTCAGAACCTGTTTCAGGTTGCTGGAGGCCCTGGCACATGGACACAAGCCCCTGATGTGTGTGCGCAGTGGACAATGCTAGTACTTTTCTAGGCAACAAAAGTCAGAGTTCTCTCCCCGCAGGCCCAAGAAACTTTGCATTTGAGTTGGAATCCCTGGCTCTAAGCTAGCCTGGTACATCATAGGTGGAAGGCATGGTTCCTACCAAATCTCCCACTGGGCCTGAGGCCCCAAGAATAAACTCATGGGCATCCGGGAAGGGAGGGACCCCAGATTTAAAAAGACCTCAGGCCCAACAGGTGAGGCTGAAACCAGGCCCGAAGGAGGTGAGCAGAGCCGAGGCACAGGACCTCTGAGACGGCTCTCAGGTGCTCAGGAAGGGAACAAACAGGACAGCTAGCACCTGAATTTTATAAACATGCCTTGGTGACAAGGGAAAAAAAAGGCACGTACATGGCTTTGGGCTCTTCCTCACCTGTAATTTGCAGCTAAAGAGCCTGCAGTGGCTTGTCCTCTCCCATCCCCTCCTTCCTTCTTGGCCTCTAGCTCTCTCCTGGGGTCTGCACTAACCAAGTGAGTCTCAGGACCACTTCAGCGTAGACTTCAGGAAGAATTTCCAGGTGTAACAGAGCTGATGGTGGGGCAGAATGCGGAGAGATCTCTTGTAAACAGGGTAGTTTCACCTTTGTTCTGAGCCTTCCAAAGTCCACACCTCCTAGAAGGCCCACCTTGAGGACGCCATGTCTGCAGTGATCTGTTTACCAGGTACTCTTGTCCTCCACTTTGGAGCCTCAGAGTGATCTAGATATCTCCCAGGGCCCTGCTCATTTTAGGATTTATTAGAGTGAGGAGAGGGGGTGACCACACAGATACCCCTAATAGCTGCTAGACCTTGATGAGACCTTGGACCCTATCTACTGCGGCATGACCTCAGCGCTGCACAGCCAGCATGGGGGTTGGGGGAACTTATGGCTGCTGGGCACGAGGCAGAGGCAGAGCTGTGTGATTGGTTTCCCTCTCCCCCAACCCCATCCATCCTGGGCTGGCTGCCCGCTCTTTTCCCCACAGAGCTGGGTTTCCCTGGGGACCAGTGGCTTGGCCTAGCCCCACACTCACATCCCCCTCCTGGCCACAACTCACCATAGAAGGGGGGCTGTACCCTTCTGGACCCTGACCCTCCCTTCCCTGCTCCCCAAGGCCCAGTAGTCTCACGCTATTGCTAGTCTGGGAGCAAGGAGCAATGACTCCCCCAAAAGGAGGTAGGTGACTAGGGGTTGCTAGTCAGGGTAGCGGCCAAGGCTGCGCCAAGACCCTTGTCACTCTCAGGGGAGAAAGGAGGACCCTGGTTACCAGTGTTTGGTGTAGACTTGATGGTCTTACCTAGGAAAATGGAGAGTCCCAGAGTCCCCAGACTTGTGGGACTTAGAAAGGGGAAGTCTGGGCCTAGGGTCTCTGCAGTTGCAGGCTACATGGAGAGTGGCAGACACTAGGAGACAGAGGGTCTCCAACAGTGCATGCAAAAATAAGGGGAGTGTGAGGTTCCTATGCCTGAAAGTCTCAAAGGGAGACAGCTGATATCCAGAGCACCCCACAAATGAGTTCTGAGCTGTCCATGGGGGACTCTTCCAGGAGCCCCCAAGGATGCTTCTGACTCTACCCACACCTGCATCAGTGTTAGGACCCAGTATCCTATCTCCCCTACAGGTTCCAAAGCTGTCCAGCGGGTATGGCAGCTACAGTGTCTCTGAGGGCCACCGGGGGTCCAGCCCTGCAGGGGACATCCTAGACCTTGGACAGCTGGACAGCTTGCCGTCTGTGCTCCCGCCAGCCAGGCCAAATCTAAGGCCATTCACCATGGGCGGCTGCTTCTCCAAGCCCAAGCCAGGTACCTCCCCTTCTCTGACAGCCTCCCCCTCCCTCTCTGCACTCCACCAACCTCCAAAGTAGGTCAGGCTAGGAAGGAGCCCAGAATGTTAATGCACTGTAAGCAGGAGGGGTAAAAGCTCTCCTGGACGCCTCTCCCATGGCAGCCCCTCCTTATCTGGGACTTTGGGTGTTAGTGGTGGGGACAGCAGCTGATCACTCTTAGAAAGTGGAGTCTAGAGGGTTCTCCTATGCTGACTCAGGGAAGAGGCTCCTTCCCGCAGTGCTGGAGAAGAGAGGCTCCAGGGATATTCTTAGCCACAGTACGACCTCTTTGAGTCTCAGTGTCCCTCTCTACAAAATGGACCAGGATGCTGGATCTCTTAAAGTGGCCAACAGGGTATGATGGGCAGGTCTCTTTACCTCTTCTCATCTCCTGCATTATCTCATATGTTATCTTGGCCTCTCTGGGCCTTCACTCCTGTTTTTGTTTTTGTTTGTTTGAGTATTTGGGTTTTTTTTGGCGTTTTTTTGTTTTGTTTTGTTTTGTTTTTGAGACAGGGTCTCACTGTATAGACCAGGGTGGTCTCAAACTCACAGAGATCCTCCTTCCTGTGCCTTGCAAATGCTAGGATTAAAGACGTGCACCATCATGCCCTTCTGTCTTCTCCAATTATATAGGAAATCCTCGCCCTCCCTGGCCCTAGAAGCTCGAGTCAGAGGAGGGTCGTTCCAAGGTACCAGAGGACTTGGATCTGCCCTGCCACTGCACTCAAGTCTTTGGGTTCTCTGCCCGTCTACCAGTTTCTTCTTCTGTAGTCATAACCTCCAGGAAGCAGGACCTGTAGCCGTGACAGGCATGCAGAAACTGAGGGCTCCAGAGCCCAGCCAGTGCTCCACCCACCTCCACCCAACTTGCCCTGGCTAGCTCACCCCTGCCAGCTTGCTCAGCTCTCCTTACCTGATACCCATCAGCTCGGTTACCTTGGGACTTTTCTCCCTTTCTTGGGTCTGAGGTAGGACTTGCAGGAGGGAGCAGAACTGTGACCCCTGATGGTGTCAAGGGGGACTTCCCTTGCTGGTTTGACTCTGTGCCAGGGCCTACAGTCTCTCCCGCAGGCACCACCTGTCTTTGTCTCAGTTTCCCATCTCAGAGTGGACAGGGATATGGCAGCAAGATTCCACATGAGTCCCATACTAGGGACTGCTTCGCTAGCAGGAGGCCATGAAAACAAGATGCCACCTATAATTTCTTTTAAATAACCCCAAAGATCTGGCCTAACCAGGGACCCCTGACTCCAGCACTTCAGATCTAGAGTGAGCCACTGTCTTCTGATCCATCTCTTGTCTGTCTGTTTCATTTTATGATTTTTTTTTTTTTTTTTAAGGCAAGATCTCATATAGCCCAGGTTGGCCTCAAACTCACTATGGATAATCCTGAACTTGTGATCCTCCTATCTCCACCTACTTAATTCTCAAATTACAGGGGTGTACCGTTATGATTAGTTTTATTTAATACTGGGGATAGAACTCAAGGCTTTGGGAATGCCAGGCAAACACTCCACCAATTAAACTATATCATAGACCCTTGTTGATGTTTGTTCTTTTAAAGTTATTTTTGTTATTTTAAATTGTGTGTGTGCGTGTGCATGTGAGCCTACATGACTATGTGTGTGCATGTGAGTGAGGCACATGCAGAGTTCACAAGAGTTAGATCCCCTTTGAGTAGCATTATAGGCTGTTGTGAGCCACCTGAGGTGGGTGCAGGAACTCACACTTGGGTTCTCTGGGAGAACAGTATGTGCTCCCGCCCTGGATTTGTTTTGTTTTTTTGTTTGCTTGCTTGCTTGCTTTTTAAAAAATACTTATTTTTGTATTTTGCATATGACTGTTTTGCCTGCATGTGGATAAAGCATGTGTGCCTGTAGAGGCCAGAAGACTTCTTCTGGTCTCCTGAAACTGGAGTTATAGATGATTAGTTGTAAGCCATGGTGTGGGTGCTGGGAATCAAACCTGGGTTCTCTGCAAAAGCAGCAAATACTCTTAACCTCTGAGCTCTGGCCCCTCCTTTAAAGACACAGTTTATTATGTAGCCCTAAATGACCTGGAACTCAGTTTGTAGAGCAGGATGGCCTTGAATGTGCTGTGAGTCTCATATGTGCTGGGATTACAGGCCTGAGTCATCATACCAGTTTATGTTTTTAAAACTTTGTATTCTAAGGGAGAAGAGGTTTATTTTGGCTTACAGTTTGAGGGGACACATTCTGTCATGGTGAAGGCCTGGCTGTGGGTGGCTCTGTGATGGTGAGAACATTCAATAGCTGGTTACATCTCTGTCTTTCCTTTCTCCAGGATGTTACTGTGTTATTCTGGCTGGTCTCAAGTGTTGACTCAGAGGACTCTTTAACCTCCTAGCTGTGTGGCCAGTGCTGATTACCCCCTGTGGTCCTCCACGTCCACATGTAAAATATGGGGTGGCTGGCCTGGCTCTAACCCTGCCGTACAGGAAGCAATTGCAGATGTGATTTCTTTTTTCTTCCTTTCTGAGGTGGATTCTGGGTTGCAGCCCCAGGCTTAGGCTCCAATCAGGGGTGAGGCTCAGGAAGCTTCAGGTATGAGAGTAGAGTGTGAACATTCAGCAGTGGTCAGCAGGGGCTATGAAGAGCCCAGAGCAAGAAGAAGGCTTTTGTCTAAATTCTCCCCTCTCTCTGCTAGTCGTTGTGGCTGTGTCTTAGTGATGTCAGCATTTGCCTCCTGAGTCCCTTCTGTCCTGTTCTAGAGCATCTTTGCTCTTGAGACAAGGTTTCTCTCTATGGAGGCCTAGCTGAACTGGAACTTGCTATGTAGACCAGACTGGCTTTGAAGTCACAGATAACCATGGGCTTCTGCCTCCTGAGTGTCGGGATTAAAGGTGTACAATTCCAGGCAGTTCTTTGTTCTTTCTAAGACTTTACTTACCTACGTCAGAACTGGTAGAAAGTGGCTGAGAAGATGGCTCAGTAAATAAGGTACCCACCACCTAAGTGTCAGGACCTGGGTTCAGATCCCTAGAACCCACATGAAAGCCAGGTATGGTGGTGTGCACCTGTAGCCCTGGTAGTAGCCTACTGGGGGTAGGAAAAGACAGGGAGTGTAGCCAAGTGGCTAGACTCTGAGGTCTGGATCCAGTGGGAGATTTCCTATCTCCAAAGAAAGAAAGAAAGAAAGAAAGAAAGAAAGAAAGAAAGAAAGAAAG
>NW_026591497.1:64881-109977 GCF_907164565.1 Psammomys obesus | reverse complement strand
AAGAAAGAAAGAAAGAAAGAAAGAAAGAAAGAAAGAAAGAAAGAAAGTTGGGGGGACTAGGAGGAGTGGAAGGAAAGTGATAGTCCCTTGACAACAGCTACTGGCCTTCACATGCCCTCAGATAATGTCTATATAACACACCCCTATATTCTATAACATACACACACACACACACACACACCTGCCCCCATCCACACTAACGGGAAGTACATGTCTCTTCATCTGGCCATCTAACCACCGTCTATCAGGGTTTTGTTCTTTAACATGTCTTCCAGGAAGCTCAGAGCTCTCTGACAAATCTGTTATCACAGCTAGCACGGGTAGCTCAGCAGTCAAATGAACGTTGAACCTGTGAGAGGCCCTGGGTTTAATCCCTAGCATGGCACCAAAACCAAACGAAGCCAAATAAAAAAACAAACCTGAACAACACTACTGCACAGTCTCAAAATGGAACCTTTGTTCTAGTTACATGATCCGCAAATGGGCAGGTGCCCTTCATTCCTCCCTAACCCTTTTTTGAAGCAGGGTTTCACATGGTAACCCAGGCCGGCCTGTAATTCACAATGAAGCCCAAGCTAGCCCTGAGCTCTCTATCTCAGCCTCCCTGATCTCATGGCAGTTCTCTATCTCAGCCTCCCAGTGCTGCTATTACAGGTGTCTGTCACTGCTCCTGACAGCTCATCCCTCCTCTTTGAACCTGAGATAGAACCCAGTACCTTACCATGCTCAGTGTGACTCCATCAGCCATCTCTGCCATAACCTGCTCTCTCATTTTGTGACTAAGGTGTCTTGAGGCTCAGGAGGTGAAGACAGTGTCAGCGGGCTGACTTGGCTCTGTGGGTGGCAGAGTCCTCCTCCTAGCCTTCCTTTCTGCTGCTTCTCCAGACTTAATTACTCCCCAGAAGAACATCAGTGAGCATGCCTTGGAACCTTCTGGAAGGATTCAGAGAATAGCAGCCTGACTTGCTGGCTATCTGGCGTCCTGCTAGGTTGTTCCTGTGGACTCCCACAGCTCTCAACACTGATAATCAGCTGAGCCTGACATATTTTTCTTCTTAATTCTTCCATAAACATTCTCACACCATTACATAAAGTATGTTAGAAGGAGTCCCCACCCCCATATGACAGCCTCCACAGTGTGGCTGTGTGCACATGCATCTTCTTCACCATGCCCGGTCAAAGAGCTGCTCTTTGCCTTTGTCCCCTGCAGTAGCTGTGCCTGAGTGGGAGGCTAGGATACCTGGATGTGGAGGGGGGCTTGGCTCAGGATGCAAGGATCAAAGACCCATGCAGGGCCTACAGAGCCAGAGTATACAACTATGGGAACTGTACCTGAGCAGCTGTGTGTATGCTAGGCACTGTTGGAGGGATGGGGTCCAAGTACAGGCCAGAAAATGTGACTCAGAAGCAAGGCCTTGTATCCTTTGTTTTTGGGGTATTAGGTCTGAGGTGAAGGGGTTCAGAGGTAAAATCAGGAGAGAGGCTTTGATGCCTGGGGGGATGGAGAGAGGAGCTGCCTGCTTCCAGATAGCCCATGCTGTGTCAGCAGCTTAACTTTCTCCTCCTTGGCCTCCTCCCTACTGTAGCAGCCCAGGAGACCGGATTACGGCTGCTCAAAATTTTGTTTATTGTTCCTTTCTAATTAAAAAAAAAAAAATACCGCAGGCATGTCATGGGGATTTTGGGAAATGCAGAAAAGTTCAAAGAAGAAAATGTCAGTCTCCAGCTACCTCCTCCTGCTATCCTAGAGTAGGACCCATGGACACTATGCAGCCTCTGCATAGTTGCCTGACCTGCCCCTCTGAGCTTCCCCTATATACCTTTATTGATTTCACTGCCAGGGCTTCAGACCCTTTACACAGAGACATGAACCACATGGGGTTCGGTAAATGCTGAATAAATCTCAAACTGATGGGACATAGCTATATTGAGAAGTTGAAAGCCAGGAGGTGGTGGCATACGCCTTTAATCCTAGCAGAGACAGGCAGATCTCTGAGTTCGAGGCCAGCCTGGTCTACAGAGTGAGGGAGTTCCAGGACAACCAGGGCTACACAGAGAAACCATGTCTTAAAACAAAACAAAATAAAACAAAAACAGAGAAGTTGAAATTAGGGGCTGGAGAGATGGCTGTGCTTCTAGAGGAACCAGGTTTGATTCCCAGTGCCCACATGGCGGCTCACAACTGGCAGCTCTAGGAGACCTAATGCCCTCTTCTGGTCTCGTGGGCACCAGGCACACACATGGTGCCCAGATACACATGCAGGCAAAGCACCCATATACACAAAATAATTTTTAAACATTTATTTATGAAGGGCTGGAGAGATGGCCCACAGTGGCTGCTCTTCCAGAGGTCCTGAGTTCAATTCCCTGCACCCACATACTAATCACAACCATCTAAAACTGTTGTCCCATTGGATCTGATGTCCTCTTGTGGCATGCAGATATACATATAATAAGTAATTATTTTTAAAAATTGAATAGATAAAAAAGTTGAAATCATGTCCTGTACTTTACCTGTTGCGGACTCTGATCCCATGGCTTCACCTATGCCAGGCCATTCTGCCACTAAGCCATGCCTTGGCCTGAGTACAGTTTTTTCCCAGGTTGCCTTCAAACTCATTATGTACCTGAGGAGGACCTTAAATTCCTGATCCTCCTGTCTCTACATCCTTAGTGTCAGATCACGGCTGTGCACTATCACGCCTTGTTCTGGCTTTTAAAAACCCTAGTTTATCATTGTTACTGCTGTTGTTGCAGTTCCTCGGATCTGGAGCCTGCACATGCTTCACTGCACCACTGAGCACTAGGCAGTCATTATCGGTGACCCAAGCAGTGCCTGCCTGTGATCAGACCGAATGGGAGGTGAAGCAGGAAGATCAAGAATTTAAAGATGTCAGTGGGTGCAGGTGGCACACGCCTGTGATCCCAGCACTCGGGGAGACAGAGGCAGGCAGATCCCTGTGAGTTTGAGGCCAGCCTGGTCTACAAAGTGAGTTTAGGACAGCCAAGGCTACACAGAGGAACCCTGTCTTGAAAATTAAATAAAAAATAAAAGATGCCGTCAGCTATATATTGAATTTGAGGCTATAATAGTTCAACCGTCTAAGACCATCTAAAAAATAAACAAAACAAAATCCCCAAAACAATAAGAAATAGTTAAAGTTAGAAAAGTTTCAAGGACAGTGATGTAGGAACTCTCCTTGTATTTTGGGTTGGTCTGGGACTCACAAAAGTCCTGTTCAGCCTATGGAAAGCTGCTCAGCCTATGGAGATTGCAGGTGTGAGCCACTCTGCCCAGTAGAATAGTGAACTCTGTTCCCCACTGTCCAGAGTGACTGCCTGTGAATTGAGCTGCAGATGTGTCTCCAAGCAGGGACATAGTTTTTGTCCATCATTAGATAGAAGAGTTGGCATGGAGGTTCTTTCCTTTAGACATTCCTAGACAAAAAGAACGATTCTGTCACAGGTTCTGTGACTCCCTCACTGGGCTGGCTGTAGCTTAGTGGTGGAGTGCTAGCCTGACCTGAGCAAGGCCCTGCTTGCCTTTGCCTGGTTTGTGGGGTGGGAACAACGTTGGTTCAGTTAGGAGTCATGGCTGCTCTGTCCACAGTGGAACTAAAGATTGAAGTGGTACTGCCAGAGAAAGAGCGGGGCAAGGAGGAGCTGTCGGCCAGCGGAAAGGGCAGCCCCCGAGCTTACCAAGGCAATGGCACAGCACGACACTTCCATGCTGAAGAGCGTCTGCCAGCCCCACAACCCTATCCCAGCCCTCAAGACTGTGTAGAGGCTACTATCTGCCATGTCAAGGACCTTGAGAATGGCCAGTGGGTGCTGGGCTGCCAGGGTGGTGGCAGGGCTGGAGGTGAAGGGCATGGGAAAGGCGGGGGGGGGGGGGAAGGGTATGGGCTATAGCAGTGGTCTGAAATGGGCTGTGCCTCTTGGCTCCCCGGGGTGCAGCCTTTGTGTTTCAGCTGCTCTGGGCTTCCCAAAGACTGGGGCCTGGGAGGAGGTACTTACAGGAGAACATGACTGGCTTCTGGCTTGATCTCTGAGCACAGCCCCTCCCCAGGATGCGGGAAGTGGAGCTGGGCTGGGGGAAGGTGCTGCTGGTGAAGGACAATGGGGAGTTTCATGCCCTGGGCCATAAGTGTCCGCACTATGGAGCACCCCTGGTAAAAGGTAAGAAGACATGAGGCATACATGGAAGGTGGGATATGGCCATCCATGCCCCTAGGGGGATTCCAGCAGGCCCCAGGGCCTGTAGCCAGTACCAAGGAGCTGTAGAGTGAAGTCTCTGCTCACGCTCTGGCCTGTCACTCATTTGCCTCTCCCAGGTGTACTGTCCCGGGGCCGTGTGCGCTGCCCCTGGCATGGTGCCTGCTTCAATATTAGTTCTGGGGACCTAGAGGACTTCCCAGGCCTGGACAGTTTGCATAAGTTCCAGGTAGGGCTGGGAACATGGTGGTGGTGGGGACTGTGGTGTGGAGTCAAGGACTGAAGTATTTCAGAGTTTGGTGCTGATGCTGCCCTCTCAGGTGAAGATCGAGAAAGAGAAGGTGACTGTCCGGGCAAGCAAGCAGGTACTAGGGTGACTCAGGTCACCAAGGCCCAGGTTTGAGAGGAAGGGTTTCGAGCAGGCTGGGAGGGTATCTGGGAAGGAAGGGCATGTAGCAAAGCCCTTTGGTGGAAATGAGCCTAGTGTGGGAGGGGAATGAGGGATCATAGGGTGGATATGAAGCTACAAGCTGCCCCCCTACCACCCCCAGGCTCTGCAGCTGCAGCGAAGGACAAAGGTGATGGCCAAGTGTATCTCTCCAAGTGCTGGCCACAGCAGCAGCACCAACGTGCTCATAGTGGGTGCAGGTTGGTGCTGGGGTGATGAATGAAAGGTGAAGCCTGGAGGGTGGGAGAGACCTTGGCCTTGGCCTATGGTGCTGTCCTTCAGGTGCTGCTGGCCTGGTGTGCGCGGAGACCCTGAGGCAGGAAGGTTTCTCAGACCGGATTGTCCTTTGCACACTAGACAGACATCTGCCCTATGACCGTGCCAAGCTCAGCAAGGTAGGAATGGGATGGGGTAGTCCCTGGGTCCTTATTCCTCCAGGTTACTGGCACATCCATGTGGAGCTTTGGCTGTCATGGATTGGAGGTCTAGCTGACTTTTTTTTTTTTTTTTGATCCAGTCTCCCAGGCCTGTTGATGGTATTCCTAAGACATCTGGGTTTGTGGAGTTCTGTCCTATAGCAGAGTGGCTTCATCTTCCCTGGGTTTTGTGTCCTCTATAGTAAAATGAAATGTCAAGAGTCTGATGCATATACCTTTCATCTTAGCACTTAGAGGTAAAGACAGGTAGACCTCTGTGAGTTCAATATACATAGCTAGTTCCAGGCCAGCCAGAGCTACAAACTGAGACTCTGTCTCAAAAACAAAACAAAACAAAAAGAGAAAGTGGAATAACTACCATCTCACCATCTGGCCCTGACTCATGACCACGTTTCCCAGTCCCTAGATGCACAACCTGAACAACTGGCCCTGAGACCCAAGGAATTCTTTCGGGCCTATGGCATTGAGATGCTCACCGAAGCCCAGGTATGAAGGAAAGGGTGGGAACGGGCGATGAAAAAGCTTCAAGGGAACCAGAAATAACATGAGGGCATGAGTACCCCTGGAGGTGTGGTGCGTGCTTGGCCTTCTGCTCGGGCCTGGGACCCAGCAGCGAGCTTTCTTCCTGGTAGAGTAGTAAGGGAGATGGCCTGACCCCAGCTAAGACAAGAGAGCCTGGGGACTTGGAAGCACAAAAATAGCTTTAGGGTTTAGGGGATGCCTAAAGTTTAAAGAGAGGAGCACAGGCTGTGGGGCTGCACTGAGGTTGTTGCACAGAGACATAACTTCCGGGTCCTGGGGGTCTTGTGGAACTCTAAAGTGAGCAACACAAGCTTGGGCTGAAGTCTCACTCTGCCCACTGGGGGCTGCAGGTGGTCACAGTGGATGTGAGAAGCAAGAAGGTTGTGTTTAAAGACGGCTTCAAGCTGGAGTACAGCAAGCTGTTGCTGGCACCAGGAAGCAGGTAGGGAAATGTGCTGCCCCTACCAGGCACTAGGCAGCTGGCTGTCAGCCAGGTTGGGAACCTCATTAATACCGATTAATCTTAGCCCTAAGACCCTGAACTGCAAAGGCAAAGATGTGGAGAATGTGTTCACCATCCGCACCCCCGAGGATGCTAATCGCGTGGTGCGGCTGGCCCGGGGCCGCAATGCTGTTGTTGTGGGAGCAGGCTTCCTGGGTGAGTAGCTTCAAGGAGGGAGGCGGTGGTTAGCTACCAAGCCAGTCCTAGGATGTGCTGGCCCCAGGTGTCAGAGTGCCAGCCTTGCCACTCCCTGCCCACCACCCAGGGATGGAGGTGGCTGCCTATCTTACTGAGAAGGCCCATTCAGTGTCTGTGGTGGAGCTGGAGGAGACGCCCTTTCGCAGGTTCCTGGGGGAACGTGTCGGTCGTGCCCTTATGAAGGTGAGCCTGTTTCAATGCCTGTCCCCTGGTTGTCTGGCCTGATGCCAGGCCAGAGTCTCACCCATTGCCCATGTGCCTTCCTTGCTTGCACAGATGTTTGAAAACAACCGGGTGAAGTTCTATATGCAGACAGAGGTGTTGGAGCTGCGGGCTCAAGAGGGCAAGGTGGGCTTTTCTCTCCGCTGCTGCTGTCTGTGTCTCTCCCTGTGCTCCACCTGCTTACCCACTCCCTCCCCACAGCTGCAGGAGGTGGTGCTAAAGAGCAGCAAGGTTCTGCGGGCAGATGTCTGCGTGGTAGGCATTGGTAAGTAGGTAGACAGGCAGATGCTAGTAAACGGAATGTCCGTGCTCACCCTCAGATGACCGCAGGCCCTTACTTGAGCCTCAGTTTCCCCATCTGTAAAGTGAGACTTCATTGGGAAAGGTGTGTACCTAGCTCAGCGCAGGCCTCTCAGGTGACTACCACTAGCTGAGACATAGGACACAGACAAGTCTCTGGTTGGTTCCTATGCCAACATAGTAGTTTGGGGTGGAGCCAAGCTGGAAGGTGGTAACACCGGGTTGGAGGAGTGTGGCTATGTGTCCCCATCAGAAGAGTTGTATCACACCTGTTGGTGCAGATAGTTCCTGCAGATGGGGTACAGGGAACAGGATGCATGGAGACCTCAGGTGGGCAGCTTATGGGTGATTAATCTGGGGCAGGCAGGTACAGCAGGAATGGAGAGATATAGGACAGGGGAAAGGAGGGACCAGGATGTAGATGCATGGCTTCTGTTCTGTTAGGTGCGGTGCCTGCCACAGGCTTCCTGAGGCAGAGTGGTATTGGTCTGGATTCCCGAGGTTTCATCCCAGTCAACAAGGTGGGCTGGATGAAGTAGGTAGGATGCTGGGTGGAGCAGGGCTGGAATCCCTGTCAGCCCCCTGTACCACCCACAAAGCTCTGGCTCTCTCTCCACAGATGATGCAGACCAACATCCCAGGCGTTTTTGCTGCTGGTGATGCTGTCATCTTTCCGCTTGCCTGGAGGAACAATCGGAAAGTGAACATCCCACACTGGCAGATGGCTCATGCCCAGGGTATGCCCAGCCCTGAGGCAAGTTAAGGGCTTGAAGGCCATTCCAGGGTCTCAGCCACCTTCAGGCCCATTCCCTAGTTGATGATCTGGGGTCTAAAGTTCAAGGCTTGGTGGTGGCTTGTTAAACAAGTCTTAGCCAATAATCAATCAGTGTATAGAAAGGCCTGTTTCCAGAGACCCTCTGTATACCCTCTCCAGTCTGTTTGTCTTTTCACTATGCTTTTTTGTTCTCAGGGTCATATATTTGGCAGAATTTCTTCTTGGCCACAGAGAAGGAGAAAGGATTTACTTAGTAGATTAGCTTTTTACTCAGGGCCTGTCTCTCTTGTACCACTAGACTACCTCTGTGAGCTCAGTTGCTTTATGAATCCCTGGAGGCAGTTATATATCCCAGACTTGGTTGGATTGTTGTGCCTTTTGGGGAATTGTCTCCCCCAACATTTGGTAGCCACCAGGTTTTCTGAGCCTCATGGACTATGGACAACTGGTCTCAATCCCTAAGCTGCATGTACCAGTGTGTTAACCACCTCAAGGCCCTATAAAAGACCTCATTTCTAGTCTTGGACAAAGGACTTCTCTCTTATGTCTACTGTCCCTTTCTTCTTCCTTCACCATCATAGGAAGGTCTGATAATAATGCTATCTCCCAATTCCAGGATCTGTTCAAATTCAAGGTCTAATGTTGCTACTAGAGAAAAAGGAACCTTGGCCAAATATAATTAGGACTTAGGGCTCTTCATAGATTCTTCAGTGTATTCAACTATGGATTCAGACATAGCTTTGGAAGTGGCAAGCCACCTGTGCTGACTCTGCAGGTGCTACATGTGGCTGCCATCTCTCCCTTCTGGCCTCTGTGCTCCATTGTCTTCCCTCTTTAGACCTGATATGTCTGATTAGCTTTCTGTGTACACAATTGGGAAGTAGCTCACAACCCCCCAGTAGACCTTTCAGATGTACAACACATCATTCAAAGAGGAGTAATGTAAGTGGATCTCTTGGGGCCAAGTATTCCTTTCTGCACCAGTTGACTGCATCCAAAGGTGGGCTCTTTGGATGCCTTTTCTGGGGGAGCTCTGGACAACCACCATGCCTGTCAAGGGTCCCCAGCGTGGGCTGAGGGCAGGCAGTGTTGGGTGGTGAGGGGAAGGGTTGAGCTCTCACCACCCTGGGTCTTTCAGGGCGGGTAGCAGCTCAGAACATGCTGGCACAGGAGGCGGAGATCAACACGGTACCCTATCTGTGGACTGCCATGTTCGGCAAGAGCCTGCGCTACGCGGGTAACTAAAAGCCTGTCCTGGGGATGGGGCATAGCCTATAGCATTTAGGGGGTAGGGACTGAAGGTGCTTCGGGATTAAAGTGTGGGGGTTGGGTCCAATGTGAACTAAGAATGGGCAAACAAGAGCTGGCTTGGCACAGGTGTGGTTGTGTACTGTAATCCCAGCAGTCTGGAGGCTAAAATGGGAAGATCAGGAACTGGAGGCCAATTTGTATTAAATGTTGAGACTTAGGTGGTGGGGCTAGGAACTACTGAGGAGGCGTAGAGGGTTAGTAAAATGGCTCAATGAGTGAGTTCTTGCTGCCAAGCTGATGATCTAAGTTTGATTCCCAGGACCCATATAGTGCAAGTTGTCCTCTGACCTCCATATGTGCATGTGCGCACACACATACACAAACAAAATAAATACATGTAATAAAAAAAGAGTAGGAGTAGGAGCCAGGCATGGTGACATAGAACTTTAATCCCAGCACTCAGGAGGCAGAGGCAAACAGATCTCTGAGTTCCAGGTCAGCCTGATCTACAGAGTAAGTTCTAGGACATCCAGGGCTACACAGAGATCCCTGTCTTAAAAAGCCAAGAGAGGTGGGGAGGGAGGTTGGTTGTTTAGACAGGAGTTAGGAGGGCAGGCTAGGGAGCCTATGAAGACTCTGTCCCCTTCCCCAATTCACATGGGCACCCTCCCACAGGCTACGGAGAAGGCTTCGATGATGTCATCATTCAGGGGGATCTGGAGGAGCTGAAGTTTGTGGCTTTTTATACCAAGTGAGAGCAATGGGATGCAATGGGAGCATGGAACAGCGGGAGTGCTGTCGGGAATGGATAGTGTTAGCAAAACAGGAGGGGCTTGGCTGAAAGGCAAGTGAATGGCAATGGGAGTCATAGCTGGGCAGGAGACATTACAAAGGAAAGACGAGGAAGCAGTAACAATCCTTCCATGCGTCAAACAATACTATGTCTTCTGGATATTTCTTTGAGGTGAGCGTTGACACCGAAGGGTAGGTATTTACAACGAGAAAAGGTAATGCTAAGGCTGGGCCCATCCCTGAGCTGTGCTAAGGGCTGGAGCTTCCTACAGCAGCTGATTTTGCTGAGACCAATGGAGGGCTGGGTGTTCAGGACATCCTGTTCCTTCCCAGCACACCAGGTGGATTGAAGGGTGTTGGGATCTTTAAGAAGGACCACTGCTGCTAGTGGTCCTCAGGCTCAGGCTTCTTCTCTCTATAGAGGTGATGAAGTGATTGCTGTGGCCAGCATGAACTACGATCCCATCGTATCCAAGGTGGCTGAGGTGCTGGCCTCAGGTCGAGCCATCCGGAAGCGGGAGGTGGAGTGAGTGCGGGTGTGGGAGGTTTTGGGGTTATGTGTGTGGGTGTCCTGTGTAGGATCTATTCAAGTTATCTTTGCAGCCTGTTGCCCCATAGTCCTGTAGAGCTCTTCTCCTCACTTCTAGTTCCCATGGCTTCTGGGTAAGATGGGGGATCAATTTGTGGTTTAGAAGCTGACAGGATGTGTTCACAGGGAGACAAGTGTATGTCCCAGAGGGGAGCCATTCCTGTTGGGTGGAGGCAAAGCCCACTACTTTGAGTGAGCCGAGCCTGGAACTTCTGACCAATGTGATTTGTGCTAAGCTTGGCAGAAGCCAGGTGGGGAAACAGTGATGTTCCCAGATGTGCTGTACATAGAGAGGTGGGTAGTTTCCTGACATCTGGAGGCAGTGGACACTAGCCATTACCTTCATCCCAGCATGGTGCCAATGAGTCCCCCATAGCTTGACCTGTGTACAGAGAACGTCCAGGACCAGGGACAGGGCAGAGGTGATTTAGGGGCCGAAGGCTATGTGACAGGTGGAAACAGTGAAGACTCAGAGTGGACCTGATAAATGACATGCTCATGCTTTCTTTGGCCTTCTGTTTTTCCCTCTTGCCTTCACAAAGGTTGTTTATGCTGCACAGCAAGTACGTGTGTTCTGTCTTTTCTGTTGACTGTTTTGAGCCTTTCTTCCCCCAGTCCAATGATTGAGCCCTCCTACCCTGCCCAAGTCCATTCCCTACGGGATACCATGCTTTGACACAGATCAGTTCCTGCTGCTGTCTTTGAGTCATTTGTTCATGTTGCCTAGAGTGGGGAACCTACCCTCTTCTGTCTTGACCCATTCTCCTCTTATTCCTGCAGAACCGGTGACATGTCTTGGCTCACAGGGAAAGGATCCTGAGCTTTCATGTGATGTGGACTTGGGCAGGCCGCTGGGGGTACCAAGGTCAGAGACCAAGTCCTGGGGCAAGTGCCAATCTCCAATTTCCCAGGATCCCCCAGGGTGGAATCTGAGTCCTCCCAAGACTTGCCTTCAACTGTCTGCCTCTGCCCAAGAGAGGCTACTGCTGCCTCCATAAGATGGTCCATTCCCAAGGCCTCAGCTGTCACTGACAGCTGGTTTTAGAAGAAGGACAGGCTCTGCCTGTGTCCTCTATTAGGACTGTTTTCCCACAAGACCCTGCAATATTACTAAAAATTAAAACAGATGTTTCTACAGATCTGTGTCCCAGTGTAATTGGGCCAATACTTAAGAGGGAGTGCCAGGTATGATGTGACAAATCTGTAATAGCAGCGCTCAAGGCAGATGCGGGGGGATCAGAATTTTGAGTACATCATGAGCTACATGAGATCTTGTTTTAAGATGAAGATGGAGATATGGCTGTGTGGTTAAGTGCGTTGTCTGTCCTTCCAAAGGACCTGGGTTCAATTCCCAGCACCCACATGGCAGCTTACAACTCTCTGCAACTCCAGTGTCCATGGATTCTGAGACTTTCATACCAATGCACAGAGAATAAAATGAAAACTATTTTAATTTAAAATTAAATTATTTAAAAAAAAAAAAAAAGCTTCAGAAGCCAGAGGCAGCTTTTGTCTTTGCCCACTTAAGAGAGATAGGATCTGGCACTAGAGACAAACTCCATGCTCCTCACAGCATCCTGAGCTGTTGTTATTATCATTTAAAAATCGCAGCTGGGAGGTGGTGATGCATTATTGTTAAAAAAAAAAAAAAAAAAAAAAAAAACAATCAGAGCCAGGCAGTAGTGTTGCACACCTTTAATTCCAGCACTCAGGAGACAGAGGCAGGTGGATCTCTTTGAGTTTGGGGCCAGTTTGGTCTATAGAGTGAGTTCAGGACAGCCACAGCTACACAAAGAAACCCTGTCTACGAAAACAAACACAAACCACCATTTGTTATCCTCACAAATAAAATCACTCAGCTAGATTACAGTAACCACTCAAAACCTAGCCAATCCCACTTTATATATTGCGGTTTTTTGTTTTGTTTTGTTTTTGTAGTTAGGATAGACATTGTGAAGCCGCTCTTGACTCTGCTTCTACTATTTTACATTTATATGGACTTAACACAAAAAGAAAAAAAAAGTTGAGACTAGAAAACCAATTAATTAGCTTTTACCCATTTTCACGACTTCGTGTTTCTTTTTGCCTGAACTTTCTGAATCGTCATTTCACAGGCGAAGAAACGTTTCAGCTGGCATTAGACCACAACTTAAAAACAGTGTGTGGTGTAGCATAGTGGCACAATGCTTGCCAACCATGTCCTGAGTTCAAAGCCCACGGCAGAAAGGGGGAGAAATTGATGAAGTCCCTGCCCTTAAACAGGAAAGGAGAACCCAGAGGTTCCCCTTCATCAAGAGTCCCAGATAATAAGAATGAAACGGGTAGAGGGGAGCGCAAACTTAGGTTGAAGTGCCTGCAAACCGGAAACCTCATTCTGGAGGTGGCAGGGACCTTCCGGGAGATAGCAAAGACCTACTGCAAGGCATGCCGGGAGCGGTAGCCCGCAGTTGCCAGGGGAATACAGGTAGCTTGCTGTGGCCAGGCCGCGTTTCCCAAAAGGGTAAACCCAAGCTGAGACTTGGTCAGAAATGTTTTCCAGAATGTACTGTGCTCACTGATAAGGTGAGGAGCCCCGCCACAAAGACACTCTACAGCCCGCTGAGTCTAGGGGAGCGCGAGGTTTGTCAGGAACACACGCCCAAAGTGCAAACTGGCCGGAAGTGCTACGTCGCCGGCGCAGGGCTTTCTGGGAAGTGTGGTCCTTCGGCTTGGCCGGGGCGGTGGCGGGTAGCCCTGAAATTTGGGCGGCCCATAGGGCCTTCAATCTGGGATGGCCGGATCCGGAGGCTCCGGAGGCCCGACTGGACCTGGTCCCCTGACGGGAGGGGTGCGCTCCAAGGTGGCTCCGAGCGTGGACTTTGACCACAGCTGCTCAGACAGTGTCGAGTACCTGACGCTTAACTTTGGACCCTTTGAAACAGTTCATCGCTGGCGGCGCCTCCCGCCCTGCGACGAATTCGTGGGCGCTCGGTATGGATTCTGAAGGCAGTGGGAGTGGGCACGAGAGCAGAGGTTCCAGGACGAGCCCTAGGGACGAGATCTCATGTGATGTCGTGGAGTATGGATTGGTCGTTTCCGAAGCTGAGTTCCCATAGTAGTGACCCTAGGGAGGCCGACCTCTGGTATTTCTGAGGATCCAGTTTGGGTGTGAGGTATGGGCGGGGAGTCTGAAGGGTCCCCGGTGTGTCAGGCGTCTTTGCTGTCTGATGGAATTGAAGGATCTCTGTATATCTTAGCAGTTGAGAGGTTTTATGCAAACTTAACGTGGCAGCCACCGTGTGTAGTGCCATTCTTGGGGTGCAGCAAAGGGAGCCCCAGTCTCACCCTCCTTCATTCCTTTCTTTCTAGGCGTAGCAAACACACAGTCGTGGCATATAAGGATGCCATCTACGTGTTCGGTGGAGACAACGGGTGAGTTTGCCTGTTTTGATGGAAATGGTGGCAGGGGACAATGACAAAGAGACAGACTATTGTCTGAGAATGGGAGTCATTAGCCATTCCCTGTGAGCTTGTTTCCCACTCTGTATGGTGCACTTGGTTCCCAGGATATTATGAGGAAGATCCTGCCCCTAAAGCCCTCTCACCCCAGTATTCAGATGGCAGCACTTGCTAAGTACATGGAAATAGTTTTGTTTTGAATGAGGAGATACAGCCTTGGAAGAAGCATGTACCCTGTCGTCAGCCCCGCCTGGCACTTTTCTTCTTTCCCTACGCTTCTCTCTAGGCTTTGCCACATGCTTGCTTTGTAACCAGAAGGTATGAAGAACATGTTTTGTTGTTGTTGTACATCTACTTATGTGTGGGGGTGGGGTAGGGGAGATGAGACAACAGCTTTCTCCTACTGTGGGCACCAGGGATTGAACGCAGGTTTCCAGACTTGGTGGCAAGTGCCTTCACTTGCTAAGCCATCTCACTGCCTCCAAAAACAATTTGATTGATGCTGTGCATATCTTGCTTCTGGTAGAGATTTCCCTGTGTTGCTTTAACCTCCTGGAAAGTAACCTTCCTGGAAATGACCTGCTGTTCTGGTGAGCACATCTTCATGCACACAGACTTTTACCAGTTAAGCTGAGGTTATATGTTTGCATATGACTCCCTCCTCTTAGGCCCAGAAGCTGGCGTAAAGCCCAGGAAGGGCACTATAGCCTTGGTCCTGTAAACTGCTTGGGGTAGCTGATCTACAGCAGGTGAGATTTTTCAGGACTCTCTTAGGACATGCAAATTTGGCCTTGATCCTCTGGCATTTAGCTCATCTCCACAGTCCTTTCTCCAAGAGCAGTTGGTGATCCATTTGCAACTGCAAGTCAGAGTGAGTTCCTCCTTAGTTCACGGCTCTGTAAGTTCTATGTGTGAAGCCCAGTCCTCACAGAAATGGCCTACTTGTCTGTGCTTTCTTGTTTCTCAGCCAGCCTTCTGGATACCTTTCATTTGGATTGTTCAAACACCTTGCTGCCCTGCCCTTTGCAACCTGTTCTTCCCTTGCACACTTCTTGATTCCCTTCTAATGTTCCTTATGGATGAGGCCTTTGTGACCTCCCTTGCCTCTTACTAGTTCCATTTGTCCCCCAGCCTGAAAGTGTTCACCATGATCTATTTTCTCTGCTAAGATAAGGCCATATCTTCTCACTTCTCTATACCATTGCCTAGATGTCCTAGTTAGCACGTACTGAGTAAAAGGATGAACCTTAGTAAAAATTCCCCACACCAAAAAAGACTGGTGTCTAGCCTAGGGGTAGTGGGTAGGAAATTAGGATCACTGTCCTCAGCATTTTCTGTAGTAGGTACACAACTGGTTGGTGATAAGCAAAAATGTGTTTGGTGTGCAGTTTGTAAAGAAAGTTAGAGAAAGTTTAATTACACATCTATTTGGGTGTGACTTACGATAAACCAGGGCAGCCTCCATCAACAGAATGGAAAGAAGGATTCCTCCTGGGCAGTAGTAATTTTGCATGTTGGAAGGTAGGAGCATCGAGGTGGGGCCTGGTCAGTTAAGTTAGACTTCTTTAGGGTTACAGCAGGAGAGCTTCCTCATATCACCCACTCAGACTATAGTCTCCTGTTTTTGGGAAAAATTGTTAGGTTTTGGGACCATCTGCTTTAATGCTTGAGTTTATGAGGCATTTGGCCCCAGTATCCGTTCTTTGAGGGCTTAGTATAAGAACTTAGTTCAAACTGGTGGCCTTCCATAACTTTTTTTAACAAGTGCCACTGAGTTGAAGTAGGGGTTAAACTAGGGAGAGCAGGAAGTAGGCATGATACCACCTTCTAAGTTTGACTTCCTGGCTGTTTGGCCGTGTTTCCTCTCCCATAAAATGAACTCAGAGCGTATCCACCTAGCACAGACTGAGCAAGGCAGGGAGGGATGCCCTGCAAAGGCCTGGCTTGGTGGGAGTGCTTGAGATCCTGTTAGTTCATCTTTCTTCTTCCACATCAACAAGTTGGTAGTAGGCCAGTAATGTAAGCTGGCCCATTGAACAGTGGGATTATCTTTAATATGTCCTCATGTCAGAGGGCAGGCAGGTAGAAAAGCATGCAGGTCTCCTCTGATGTTTGAGCCAGAATGTCATTGTAATGCAGACTTGGAAGGGTTAAGTGTAGGAGCAGGACTTCTGGAGGCTGGGGTGAATCCCAGTTCATGCTCTCAAACCAGCCTTGAGTGGGCTGCTGGTGGTTGATCAGGCTGGCTATGCCTGTGTGGGAGCCCTAGTTGCCTGTATCAGCTGCTCACTAGTTTTGAGCTTTGGACATTGTTGGGTTGTCTGACAGATCAGTGAGCCTGGCCCTGGGTGCATGCCCTTGACTATCGTCAAGATCCTGGTGAGGTAAGACCTTGCAAAATAGCCTGACTCCTGCCACCCTCTCTCTGACTGCCTTTCAGAAAGACGATGCTCAACGATCTTCTGCGGTTTGATGTGAAGGACTGCTCCTGGTGCAGGTGGGTGGCCTCTGGGATCCAGGATTCCACCTGTCCTCCTGAAGAGCAGCACTGGGCCGGATTCACTGCATGATAGAGTCAGGTCATCATGGAGGGCCAGAGAGAAATGTAACAGATAAAGAGTCTCAGGTGGCTTCCCTCCATCTCATGGCTTTCTGTGAGAACGAGTATCCTAAATCCTGTGAACTAAGGGATGTGTTTGGTCTAGTTGGTGGTACAAAGATTTTGACTTGGGAGGGACTTTCAATCAACAGAATTTGTCCTGGGTCAGGAAGTGCTGTGGGATCTCGGATAGGGCATGGACAGGCCTACCTCATTAGTTTTCCCACAGTGCCATCTCAAGGCTGGCAGCAAGGTTTCTTGTCCCACTCTTCTCTCATAGGGATAGTTGTCTACCAGTAGATCCCACACAGGTATTGAGCATTATGCAAACTATGAACCACATCCTCAGCCATGTGTCCTTGGGCAGGAACTACCTGCCTTTTTTGGGTGCCATTTATTTGTGTTTCCTGTAGTGGTTCTGGTCTGGGAGCAGCTTACAGCTGATGGGAGACACAGACCTGAGGGTCAGCATGTACTGGGCTTGCTAGCTCCATCTTTTGCTCCCACAGGAGCACAGTGCCACACAGCCCCTGTGGTGCATGGGGTGGTGTCTCTTTTGACAGAGGAGGATGCAGGGTTTGGAGATCATATGACTGCCCTGGCCACTCAGCCAGGCAGGGCATCTCCACTGTGCACTGTTTTAGTGAGGGTTTCTTTGCTGTGACCAACACCGTGATCAAAAGTAACTTGGGCAGGAAAGTGTTTATTTCAGCTTGTACTTCATGTCATAGTCCATCACTGAAGGAAGTCAGGGTAGGAATTCAAGGCAAGTATCTGGAATCAGGAACTGAAGCAGAAGCCATGGAGGAATGCTGTTTACTGGCTTGCTTCTCTTGCTCAGCCTACTTTATTTCTTGTTTATGGTTTTTCAAGACAGGGTTTCTCTGTAGCCTTGTCTGTCTTGGACTCCCTTTGTAGACCAAGCTGGTCTTGGACTCAGACAGAGATCCTGCTGTGTCTATCTGAGTACAGCTGTGCACCACCATGCCTGGCTACTCAGCCTAATTTCTTATATCACTCAGAACCTGCCCAGGGGTGGCACCACCTATAATGGACTGGGGCCTCCCACATCAATCACTATATAAGAAAATGCCCATAGGCTTGCCTACAACCTGATATTATGGAGACATCTTCTCTGTTGTGTTTCCCTGTTCTTAGATAACTCTAGCTTGTGTCAGGTTGACAAAATAAACAAACAAGCGAAACCAACAAAACCTCACAACCTCTGACTGGTCTCCCTGGTAGCACTGGCATGGCAGCTTAAGGCATTTCTTTCACACTTGATCTTATCACAACTGCTGCCAGTTCTTTTTATTTCTTTTTTCTGTGCTGGATATAAAATTTAGGGATTGGTGCATGCTAGGCAAACACTGTACCTCCAAACTATAGCCCAGCAGTTTTTTTGTTTGTTTGTTTGTCTGTTTGTTTTTGAGACAGGGAGTCATGTATATCCCAGGCAGGCTTTGAACTTGCAGTGTAGATAAGGATGACCCTGACCTCTTATCCTCTTCCATTTACCACCTGAGTGCTGGTATTTGCTACCATGCCTGGTTTATGCAGTATTGGGTATCTAACTCAAGGTTTTGTCGAGGCAGGCTAGGCAAGCTTAGTGCAGACTAGCTCTTGACCAGTTGAGTTCCATTTCCAGGTCCAGTCCTCAGTTAATTTTAAGCATTACTTTGCCTGGCCAGTGAGATGGCTAAGCAGGTAAAGGCACTTGCCATGTAAGACTGGTGACTGGGTCCCATCCTCAGAACTTGAGTGAAGGAGAGAACCACCTCTACAGAGTTGGCCTCTCTCCTGAATATGTCCATAGTGGCACACACATGTATGTGCACACACACACAGTAACAAGCCAAAGTGAAAATCCCTTTGAAGACTTTGTTAGTTAAAAGTCGCTTCTCATGGTTTGCTCAGCCCACTTCATTTATTTATTTATTCATTCATTCATTCATTCATTTATTTATTTATTTTTATGGCTGGAGAGATGGCTCAGAGGTTAAGAACGCTGGCTGCTCTTCCAAAGGTCATGAGCTCAATTCCCAGCAACCACATGGTGGCTCACAACAGTCTATAATGAGATTTGCTGGCATACAGGTATACATGAAGACAGAACATTATATACATAATAAATAAATCTTAAAAAAAAAAAGGTGAACAAGCTAGTCAGTGATGGTGCACGCCTTTAGGGCATACCTTTAAGGCAGAGGCAGATAGGTCTCTGATGAGTTTGATAACAGCTGTTATACAGAGAAACCCTGTCTTGAAAAAAACAACAAAGAAAAATTCCTAACACTGCAAAAATTCACATATAGTCAGGTATGGCAGACACTTAACATTCTAGTTTTGAGAGGCAAGCAGGAGCCTCGCAGATCTGAGACTAGCTTTGGTTACATACCAAGTCCCTCTCAAACAACAAGCAAAAATAAATTAAGTTGAGCAGAGTGGTGTATGCTCACAGACCCAGCATCCTGAGACCAGGATCAAGTCAAATTCTGGTATCTACTTGAAAAAGCAAATTGTAAAATACCTTCAAATGATTTCATTAAAAAACAAAACAAAAGCCTGCAGCTAGGCATCACCAGTGGCTCTCACCTTTAAAGCCAGCACACAGGCAGGGCTCTGTGATCTGAGTCTATCCTGGTCTACATAGTAACTTCTAGTCCAGCCAGGATTACATAGTAAGATCCTATTTAAGGGAAAAAACAAAAAACCGGCCATGGTAGCCTTTTAATCCCAGTACTTGGGAAGCAGAGGCAGGTGGGTTTCTTGAGGCCAGCCTGTGTGTTTCAGGACAATCAGAGCTACATAGATCCTGTCTCAAAAACAGCAAAACAAAAAAATTGCATGAGAGGCCTCTTGGAGGTGTGCAGTAGAAAAGCTCAGAGCAGGGCCTCCCTCCAGGCAGAATATGCAAGCCTGTTAATGTCCGTTCCGTTGGTTTTCTCCTGACTTGATGTTTTGAAGGGTTCTATGAGAGAAGCAACACCCTTGAAATACAGAAGTAAAACAAAGCTGGGGCACTGGCATACATCTCATCTCTTGGGGGGTACTAAGGTGAAAGATTGCTTGGGTACCATAGTGAGAACCTGTGTGAAAGAATTAACAAATTACTGTAGTCATGGGGATGCCTCCCTCTAATTCCAGGGTTCAGGACACTGTGATAGAAGGATGATAAATCTGAGGCCAACCTGGACTACATAGCAGAGTGGGTTACATGCTAGCCTTTGCTTCTTAGAGCAACACCATAGCTTGAAAAGAAAAGGAGAGGGAGGCAGGAAGAAGAAAGAGGAAGGAGGTGGGAAAGGAAGGGAGAAAGGCAAAACAGCATGGAGGTATCAAAGGCTATAGGGCTTGGACTGCCTGTTTGACCCCTCACTGACCTCACCCTGTGCCTCTTCCAGAGCCTTCACCACGGGCACCCCTCCAGCCCCTCGTTACCACCACTCAGCTGTTGTCTATGGGAGCAGCATGTTCGTCTTTGGTAAGCAGCCTGTTGCCCTCCTGGATCCTCAGACTTCTTGCCTCCCACCCCCTCCCCCCTCTATGAGGCTCTGAGCAGTGCTGGGTTCTCTTCCCAACTAACTGTCCACTGGAGCCCTCTGAAGGGACTGGCTGTGTCCTCTCTGAAGGCTAGACCAAGAGACATCAGTGTACATATCTCTGTATCCCCAGGGCCCAGTGCAAGGTTAATTTGAATGGGCAGGTACGGGGGGGGGGGGGTGTGTTTATACACGTTAACTAGGGCCACCACATTTCTACCCAGCCCAGCCCACATTTAAATACTAAAGTAGTACCCTAGAGCTAACACTTTACTTTCATTCTTTTCACCCAGGGGGCTATACTGGAGATATTTATTCCAATTCTAACTTGAAGAATAAAAATGACCTCTTTGAATACAAGTTTGCAACTGGTCAGTGGACAGAGTGGAAAATTGAAGGGCGGTAAGAGATTTTGCTGAGAACATTTACAGTAAGAGAGGCCTGATGGTCTTCAGCCTGGAATGTGCCTCTTGCCATATTTTACACGGGAGCCTATGTCTGGGAGACTTTCATCAATTGCTTAATTTTCATCATTGCTGAGTCCACTGGGCTGTGTTTAGGCAGGGTGTTTGCAGCAGTCAGGAAGCCAGAAATTGATGCTAAGTTCTCATTGCCACAGCCAGTTCCCGGGTTTGCTTCTATGGGCTGCTTTGTGAGTACACTCTTCAGCATTCCCATAGTTGCTGGGAAGGTGTTGTACCTGAGTGAATTAAACAGAATCCTTTTTTTTTTTTTTTTTTTTTTTTGGATCACCAGATTTTGTGGTTGTATTTTGTTTTATTTATTTTCTCAGCACTTGGGATGGAGCTGAAGGCCTTGCTGGTACAGGCAAATTCTCTACCATTAAGCCGTACCCCAGGCCTACATTTGATTCTCCCCACCTCCCCATCTTTGAGGCAGGATCTCATGTAGGCTAGGCTAGCACTGAACCTGTTGTAAATAGCTGTGGATGACTTTGAACTCCTGTCCATGACCTGAGTGCTGGGGTTACAGGTGTACCAAACCATGCCTGTTTTTGTTTTTGTTTTTGTTTTGTGGTGTTGGCAAGCAGTCAAACCCAGGGCTTCTTGTATGGTAGGAAAGTAGCCTGCAAAGAGCCACATTCTTGCCCCTAGGGAGTTTTTATTTTTTTGTCTTTGTGTGTTTCTTGTTTGTTTCGAGTCAGAGTCTCGTGGTCTTGAATTTCTTCCTCCATTCATCTCCCTAGTGCCCAGAATTATAGACATGTACCGTTATGCTTAGTTTCAACTTCTGAACTTTTTTTCATATCTGCTGCCCACGCCTCTTGTGCTGCTGTTTGCTTCTAGTGCCTCAGCACTACCCTCTAAGCTCAGTTGTCAGGTAGATGTATCCCTAGCTCCTGAACACATGACACATGGAGCCCTGTGCTTCAGCCTGTTCTGATGACCACTTTCCTCATTAAAAAAAAAAAAGAAAAAAATATATTTAAAAATATGTGTATGAAATACACACATATATTTATATACGTGTATGTGTTTGAAAAAAAATTTTTTTAATCGTGTTTGAGTGCTTTGCTGGCATGTATGTCTGCATTGCCACATGGATGCCTGGTGCCTGAGTACAGCAGAGGAGGGCATCAGATCCCTGGTATTGGAGTTACAGGGATGGTCGTGAGCTGCCACACAGGTACTGGAAATTGAACCTGGGCATTTTGAAGAATAGCCTGTGATCTTTGGTGGTGAGACTTCTTTTCCTGCATTCTTCATTTTTTCCCTTGTGTTCTAGGTTGCCGGTTGCCAGGTCAGCTCATGGGGCCACAGTGTACAGTGACAAACTCTGGATCTTTGCTGGCTATGATGGCAATGCCAGGTGGGCGAATAGCTGGCCCTGTGCCCTGCCTCTGCATGTCCTCAGGGGCAGAATACACTCTCTTGGCAGCTGGGTGCTCATGGGGTTAGTCACCCTGCTAGGTTCCGAGTTTCTCTGGAAGGCGTGGAGCCTTTGGAAAGGAGCTCCCAGCCATGTTTGTGATTCTTGGGTTTTCTCCGATGAGGATATTCGGAACAGCAAGAGGGGTCTGGAGGCAGGAAGCATCTCCACTCAAGTACAGCTCTGGGTTGCTCCCTGTGTTACAGTTTTCTCCTTATTTACTTATTGTTTTATGTTTTGCTTTTGTTTTAAGACAAAGTCTCTATGTAGCCCTGGCTGTCCTGGAACGCTCTGTGTAGATGTGGCTTGCTTCAGACTGACAGAGATCCTCCTGCCTCTGCTTCCTGAGTGCTGGGATTAAAGGTGTGGGCCTCCAAGCCAGGCTTCCTCATTTTAGAAAAATAATTTTGTTGTATTTGTGTAAGAACCACAGCAGCACATGCTCATTTTAAACTTGAACATTGCAGAAACTAAGAAAGGCATAGTAGGGCAGTGGGTTTTATGAGATCTGCTGGGGCCGGGTGCAGGGATTTGATCTGCCACCTTCTTCCCCTGAACTTCCTGTCTCTTCAAGAAAGACGGCACAGGTTCCTCTGACCCACATGGCAAGTGGTTCTTCCCTGGAGCTATCCCTCCCAGCCAGGCTCAGCATCCTGACTCCTCTGTCCTGATGCAGGTTGAACGACATGTGGACAGTTGGCCTCCAGGACCGAGAGCTCACATGCTGGGAGGAGGTGAGGGGTGTAGGGAGCATGGTACAGGTGGGAAGTCGGGTCATGGGGGGCTGGGTCATAGCATCGAGAGGTGAGGAATGAAGGAAGCAGGTAAGCAAGTGAGGAGGTATAACAGAAGCTATCTTCCCCTTACCAAGGCTTAGCCCCTTTCCCTCCTTGACCTTCCCCAAGCCCAATTCTGTTATTAACTAGAGACTCCAGCTGGGCTGGGAATGTGGCCTGATTGGTAAGAGAGCATGCTTGAAGCTCTGGATTTGATCCCAGACCCACATACGCTGGGTGTGGAGGTGCATGCCTGTAATTCCAGCACTTGGGAGGTGGGTCAGAAATTCAAGGTGATCCTTGGCTACAGAGTGAGTTTGAAGTCACCCTGGGCTACATAGAGAGTTCTAGGTTAGCCAGATCTGCACAGTGAGACCCTCTCCAAAATGAATGAATGAATGAATGAAAAAAGGTAATAGCATAGCATCTACACATCCCTGCCTTTGATCCCTAGCAATGAAAGCAGAGTCAGAGGAAGAAAAAAGCTCCGAGTCCTGGAAGGGCAGAGTGCCGCATGTGGCAAATGTGGCTTGTTCCAGTCAGTCCTCGTGTGAACGCAGCAAGGGCAACATTTTGTTCATTGCTTTTCCTGGAGCTTTCTTTCTCTTGTAGTAACTATGTTTTTAGCCCCGAATGAAGCTAATGATTTTAGCCTCAGCTGATCAGAACTGGGCCCATGTGGGTTGCTGTGATGTAAGCTCTTTGTATTCATTCATTTCCAAGTGTAGAATAGTGTAGCCTCAGGCTTTTGAGGCCCTGGCTGAGTTGTGCCCCTACCCCAGGTGGCCCAGAGTGGTGAGATCCCCCCATCCTGCTGCAACTTCCCTGTGGCTGTGTGCCAGGATAAGATGTTCGTGTTCTCAGGACAGAGTGGAGCCAAGATAACAAACAACCTCTTCCAGTTTGAATTCAAGGACAAGACGTGAGTTCTCGGGGTTTAGAGACACACTTATGCCTGTGCATGGTAATTTGTGAGCCTTTCCTAGTTCCCACTCACAGCAGGAGCAGACATCCCAGTATTTGGCACCTGCAAGGGTTCTTGAGTTATGGCTGTAGCTCAGCAAGACATGGCCTGAGTGTGAAGGATACCCCTGCCCTGTGTATGGCTTGCTCATTGCCACTGCTAACACATGTGCCACTGCCAACCAATGTCATGTGATAGCAGAACACAGGCAAGTAAAGTAGTTCTTCTGGCTGCTGGCTACCTTATAGTGGGGCTAGCCTCTGGCATTGGAAGTAACAGAGGAAAGGGAATAGGCCTTGGGAGGGGGCTCAAGAGCTGCCCCACAGGTCACGGTAGAAAAATGAAATCCTAGGTGGAGGGAATTAAGTACTGGGGCAGGCATGAAACCAAATGGGATAGCTTTCGTTGTTTTCAGTCTTCAGCTAACTTAGCAGAAAAGGGGATCTGATAGAAGGTCCTGGGAGCCCTCAAATGGCAGAAGTACTAGAGGTGCCTGGGCAACCTTCTTCCGGGTGGGGACTCTACAGTTTGGGCAGTGAGCAGGGCAGCTCCATTCCTAGAGCAGACTAATAGAGGCTCCGCCCTATCACTGTCGTCTGCTCTATGGTGATGGGAGGAAAGGGAGTTGGTTAGGGCCCCATGGTAGGTTGCATGGAGCCAGTTCCTGAGCTAAACAGGTCAAGGGATGCTGGATACACAGGCCTGTGTCTTCCCCTTAGACCATGGGCTAGCACTACCAGGGAGGCTTCATAGGAGGACCTTTTGTGAGGAGTGTGTGGAGAGTAGAGCCTCCACCCCAGTGTTGCTCATGCATGGTCTTGGCCCTAGGTGGACACGCATCCCTACTGAGCACCTGCTCCGGGGCTCCCCACCCCCGCCACAGCGGCGCTATGGACACACCATGGTGGCCTTTGACCGCCATCTCTATGTGTTTGGGGGTGCGGCGGACAATACACTGCCCAATGAGCTACACTGCTACGATGTGGACTTCCAGACCTGGGAGGTTGTCCAGCCCAGCTCTGACAGTGAGGTGAGTCCTGCTCTGAGTTCCCTGGGTTCCATATAGCCAAGAAGAGAACCCTCAAGGCCCGCCCTTCTACAGCCTTCAGTTTTTCATGCCTGTATTCCATCTTGTAGTACTGGGATGCTGTCCTGAAGGCCCCTGGGAAGCATTCTGACCACCCTCATGGCCTTACTCAATGTCTTGGTCCTCCTCTGGAACCCATAGCAAGCCCTGGAAGGGATGGTGGTGTATTACCCTCTTATGTATGTTTTTTACAAGGTTGGTGGGGCTGAGGTGCCTGAGCGAGCTTCCTCTTCTGAGGAGGCGGCTACCCTAACCTCAGAGGAGCGGAGCAGCTTTAAGAAGTCCAGAGATGTGTTTGGCTTAGACTTCGGCACTACCTCAGCCAAGCAGCCTGTCCACCTGGCATCAGAGGTGCGTGTCAGGACCCTTATTAAAATTCCAGTGCTCTCAGAAGCAGGAACTCTCCCAGTTGGGTGGAGCTTGCTCTGGGAGTCCTAGGTTTTATCCTTTACAGTCACTGTGGCACTCTGTTTCCCTGGGGTTCTGCACAATCGCCATGCCCTCTGACCCACCCCATAAGCCCCAGCTTCCAAATCTGCACCTGCAGGAGCACCCAGGCAACCTCTGTCCGAGGGCCTGGGATCTCTGGCTTTTCCTCTTTGTCCACAGCTTGGCCACAGCTAGATCCAGTGTGGGAGGCTCTGCCCCATCCCATCACTTTGTCTACTTGTCCTTCTCAGCTGCCCAGTGGGAGGCTCTTCCATGCAGCTGCTGTCATCTCTGATGCCATGTACATCTTTGGGGGCACTGTGGACAACAACATTCGCAGTGGGGAAATGTACAGGTTCCAGGTGTGTGGCTAGTGGTTCTGTGGGGCCTGCTGGGGTAAATGGGTCCCAGGGAGGCAACTAAGGCCCAGTGGGCAGGGTTAGGGCTGCATAAGGCTGGTGGGGAGGGCTGGCGTGCTGTAGGTCCAGGTAGGCAGAGAAGAGACTAGGAGTAAGGGAGCCTTAATACACAGTGAGGCAAGCAGAGCCTCAGCCTCAAGAGAAGAGTGGCAGGTGAGCTCACAGGACCAGCGAATGAGTGGACCAATCCGGGCTCAATGCTGGGGCCTCCAGGGAAATCATAGCAGCTCCTTCCCAAACCTGGAGAAACCGAGAACCCGTTGTTTAGGACAGGGGCCCTTGGCATAGTGGAGGCATGGATAAATCTATTTCAATGGTGGGTAGGGGTAGGATGGGGGTTGCCTGAATTTTTGGGTCCAGGTTTATTAGAAATGGTGCAGTCTGCCTAAAGCCTGGGAGCCTCTGTCAGAGAAAAACAGTGGAAGTGGGAGGCTTTCCTGGTCATTGCCCGGGCCGGACAATCCTCAGCCAGGCTCACCTGACTCCTCAGTATCCTAGAGCTGGCTGGCCTCAGGATGGCTTTTGTTGCGTGCTTACTGGTCCTCCCTCTGCAGTTCTCTTGCTACCCTAAGTGCACACTGCATGAAGATTATGGGCGCCTATGGGAGAGCCACCAGTTCTGTGATGTGGAGTTTGTGCTTGGTGAGGTAGGTGACTGACCTACATCAGCCTCACCTACTATATCTGCTGAGTTGGCTTTGCCCTGGCCTGCTGGCCTCTGTCCCCCTTTGCCCACATATTATTCATTCTTTATGCAGAAGGAAGAGTGTGTGCAGGGTCATGTTGCCATAGTCACTGCACGGAGCCGCTGGCTCCGTAGGAAGATTGTGCAGGCTCGAGAGTGGCTGGCCCAGGTAAGGTCTCCTTTAGCCCCTGTGACTGGAAATCTTTGCCCACTGTCTACTAGGGTGCCCTGAGCTCCATTTTCCCCACAGAAGCTGGAGGAAGATGGGGCCCTTGCTCCCAGGGAAGCCCCTGGTTCAGCTGTGGGCAGGGCACGGCCAACCCTGTTACGTGTTGCCATTCGTGAGGCTGAGGCCCGGCCATTTGAGGTGCTCATGCAGTTTCTCTACACAGACAAGATCAAGTACCCACGGAAAGGTCTGCCTGGGTTATGGGTGGTATGGACCAGGGTGGGTGGGGCTTGAGCCAGCTGAGCCAGACTAGAGGTGGTGCTCCTCGGTCTGTGACAGATGTGCCTGAGGCACGAGTCAGTCACCCTTGCTGATAGCAGTTCGCATGCAGTGCAGCTGCCATCCTACAGCCCTGACCCTCTTGTTCGTGGGTGGAGCTCTGGGCCGTGTTCGGGGTCTCCTTTCCTGGGGTCCCTAGGCTCAGGAGCTTTTTGGTGCAGGCCATGTAGAAGACGTGCTGCTCATCATGGATGTATACAAGTTGGCACTAAGCTTCCAGCTGTGTCGCCTTGAGCAACTGTGTCGGCAGTACATTGAAGCCTCTGTGGATCTGCAAAATGTGCTGGTTGTATGTGAGAGTGCCGCCAAGCTACAGCTGGGCCAGCTCAAGGTACAAGCTGGGGTTTGCCTGGAGTGCCTGCCAGCTCAGGCCTTCTTGGGTGGGGTGGGACATGTTCCTTTGCTCCCCACTACAAGCTCTGTTGTCCAGCCTAGGCCTGACCGCACTTGGCTGCTGTGCCTTGTCTGTCCAGGAACACTGCCTGAACTTCATAGTGAAGGAGTCCCACTTCAATCAGGTGATCATGATGAAGGAGTTTGAGCGCCTCTCATCCCCACTGATTGTGGAGATTGTGCGGCGGAAGCAGCAGCCACCCCCTCGAGCACCCTCTGATCAGCCTGTGGACATTGGTAGGGAAGTTCTCTTCATGTCCTGGGAAGTGGTGTTGGGAGACTTAGGAACCACCTATCTGCCAGGCCCTGTGTGACCCACCCAGGCGCTCCTGGACAATGGTACTGGGAGGGACAGAGGCAGGCATGGCTCAGAGAACTCAAGGTCCCAGTGAGCCTGGTTACCCATGAAACCCACTCCTCAGGGTGACCTGGCTCTGCTTGGCTGGTCAGGTCTGATATTTTGGGGTCCAATGAGGCAGCTGTAGCTGCTTATCACTGGGTACTTGTCGTTCTGCCCAGTGGAGAAGACTGATAGCACATTCACTTCCCCAACTCTCTTTGGGGCTTGTACTGATTCCTGCCACTGCTATGAGAGGCCAAAAGGTGCGCCTTGGAGAGGTATCCAGCAGGAGTGGGTGCTGGACAGAGGGCACTGTGGGAGATCAGGTATTGGTGCTGTGTCTGTGGGGGCCAGATCAGCAGTTTCCAGGTGAATGAACTGAGGATTGAGGGAAGGAGAGGCTACACAGAAAACAAGGTAGCCTCTTCATTCAGGGTGGAAGGAGGAGTCCTCTCAAGATCCTTCTACACCCCCCAGGCACGTCTTTGATCCAGGACATGAAGGCCTACCTGGAGGGGGCAGGCTCAGAGTTCTGTGACATCACACTACTGCTAGATGGCCACCCACGGCCAGCCCACAAAGCCATCCTAGCTGCCCGCTCTAGGTGTGTTGAGGGCTGATGAGGGAGGGTGGGGCAGGCCTTGATGCTGACCTTTTTTTTCCTGAGAGCTGGGATCTACTTCCCTGTTTGCAGCTACTTTGAGGCCATGTTCCGTTCATTCATGCCGGAGGATGGGCAGGTGAACATCTCCATTGGAGAGATGGTGCCCAGCAGACAGGCCTTTGAGTCCATGCTACGCTACATCTACTATGGCGAGGTCAACATGCCCCCTGAGGACTCGCTGCATCCTTTTACCTGTTCGTGCTTCAGGGGAGCCACTGAGGAGTCTTAGACATGTTTGATTGCTGTCGTGTTGGCTGGGTGGTCTAATTCTAGAGTGTCCAGTGCTGGTGCTGGGACTGGACTATTAGTCTCCAAAGGCTCCAAGCAGGTGGGCACCTAGAGGAGCTACTTGGTAACTAGTACAGTTGAGTCTTGAGCTTTACAACTCCCTGGGACAAGCAGGCTAATTATCACTGTTTAACAAACAGGGGAGTAGACAGTGATGCCTTGTGCTTTCTGTCAGTAGTGTTTAAACCTGAGGTGCAGGTACATGATAGGGCCAGAGGGCTTGGAAAAATTCTGTGAATGTGTACATGGGAATGAGAGGATTCACATTTCCCTGGATCTCTAATTGGCCCTTTGAGCCTGAAATGGTTCAGAACCAGTTTAGAGAGCAACCCAGCTGGACTTGGTCTGGAACTCTGTTCTGGCAGTACCCTCCCCAGAGGACAAGGGTTGTGGCAGGATGAGTGCATGCAGGTGAATACATGTCCACTGACTGGGCAGCTCCTTAACTTGTATCCAGCTACCTGTTTGCAGCCCCCTACTACTACGGCTTCTACAACAACCGACTGCAGGCCTACTGCAAGCAGAACCTGGAGATGAATGTAACGGTGCAGAATGTGTTACAGGTAGTGCCTTAGTACTTCCAGGCCACTCCTTCCTCGGGTGAGGTGGGCAGTGCCTCATGGTTCCTGCCATTGCAGATTTTGGAGGCGGCTGACAAGACACAGGCGCTGGACATGAAGCGACACTGCTTGCACATCATTGTACACCAGTTCACCAAGGTCAGGCTCTGGCCCCAGTATTCTAGGTCCTAGCCCTCCCCAGCAGGCCTGGGCACCTCTTGGCAATTGCCCACTGTCCTCAGACAGCCAAGCCCTACGTAGGCTGGACCCCAAGACTCAGCTGCCCACCTTGGTCCTCCTGGGAGTCTGGTTTCATCTGGTTTTGGTCATTTGTGCAGGTTTCTAAGCTGCCAACACTGCGGTTGCTGAGCCAGCAGCTGCTGCTGGACATCATAGACTCCCTGGCCTCCCACATCTCGGACAAGCAGTGTGCAGAGCTGGGCGCTGACATCTGAGGGTCTCGGCTACCTGTCTGCAGAGTGACGACACCTAACCGATTGGCCACATCTCTACCTGTGGAGTGACCACACCTGTGGGGTCAAGGGTCCTCAGCTTCTACAGGGGACTGAGGTGTATAAGAACTCCCAAAACTTCATTGAGGACACAGGCCCCATGGGGAATGGCAAGTGAAGCAGACTGTTTCCAGCTGGCACCTCTCCCAAGGAGACCATGGTTCGGGGATATCACTGAACAGTAGAGAGACAGGAGAGTGAGTGGCTCTGTGCTAGTGTTGTGGATCTAGCATAGAATCCTGCTGTCAGGGGATGAGGGCTTGCAGGTTATGCTAGCAATAGGATATACTCCATTCCTTACCCAGAAGTTATGAGTAGGAACTAGTGACAGTGGGCTGATCCTACAAATGAACTTTGGAAGGTTATGTTCCCAGTCTATGGGGCAGCAAGCATAGCTTAGCCCCCTACCCCAGAGAGGCTGCATGTTCTGGCCCACCCAATGTGCATATTTGGGCCAGGGAGAAGTCAGCAGAGATGATCCTATGTTTGTGTTCTGTGACAGACATGCCTCCATTACAGCTGTGGCAATGCTACTTACACATTTGGCTGGCATAGTTGCCACAACTACTGGTCTGTCCTTCTGTAGCAACATGACAGTTCCATGGTTTAGGACATTCCCCAGATTTGGGTTTAGCACTTATTCCCTGTTCTAACCATGTTAACACATGGTGTCAGCTAGATGGAAGGGAAATTGCATGCCTCAGAGCTCTGGGCTGTCCAGGGTATCCATCCTTGATACCTGACCATGAACATCTACATCTCAACAGCACAGTAGACCTTTTGAGTACAGAAACCTACACTATGTCTTGTTTCCTAGAAAACCAGACCTCATTTTGGAGAAATGCTTGGTTCTTCCTGGCTTTAGAACACACATTGCTCCTGTGCTCCATTCACCCATGCTACAGGGCTCCAGGCAGAAAGGTGACCTGGGGGGGCAGTCCCAGCCAGCCAGCCAGGAAGTGGTCTGGTTACAAGATGTGCTGGAAGAGAGGAAGGTGCCCAACACAAGCTGAGCTCAGAAACAGCTGAGTGGAGGGTGCCGTGCCGGCTTGGTGGGCAGCCAGGCAGGCAGGATGTGGGCCAGCTGTGCTGTGAGCCATTCCCCAAGGTGGCCTTATCTAAACCTCTTGGGGGAACACGTGGAAGCTTTGGTCTGCAGATCTTGCTTCATGCTAACTCCTGTAATTGGCCCTTCAGTTCTCTCCTCTACATAGGAGGTGAATAAATATATACACCCAGGGCTCCAAAAAAAACCTTTGAGATCCTTGTGTACTAACTACAGCTAGAAACTCAATGGTGCTTGAGCTGTGTGGCCAAGGAACAGTAGGGAAAAGGGCATGTACTTGGTGATTACTATGGACACAGCTATAGTAAGAAGCCTAGGTTCCCAAGATAAACATAGTACCAAGCCTGACTGGAATGCTACATCCTAAGACTAGCATTTCTCTAGGCATGGCCTTGCAACCTTCAAGTGTAATATCCTATGTTGGTTTTGTGAGCAATGGGGCCAGGAGTGGGCAATGCAAAGGAACTGGCCTATGGACTGACATCTGATACTGGGCATGACAGCATTTGTGATTCTACCCAGAAGGCACTAAAGCAGGATTAGGAGCTCAAGGACACCTCTGGCTACAAAAACAGCAGCCTGGACTACATGAAACCGTAACTCAAAAAGGAGGGAGAGGGGACAGTTACACTCAGGAGTTGGCTTTCTTACCTCAGAACTTGAAAGAGTAACTAAACAGAGGGTCTGCAGAAAAAAAAAAAAATTTCCAAGGACAAAGAGGTTGTGCAACAGGGTCTGAGCCCTGTGGGGCTCTAGCCACTGCCCAGGGAGGAGCAGCACCCCTAGCTGAGCCAGACAGCAGGGTCTCTTTGTAGAATCCACTTTATTGTGGTATCTGGCCAGCCTGGTGGCTGCAGTTCCATGAAGCGCCTCTTGAGGTAGAGAGGCCAGAGACTTGGTGTGTCACTCTTATGCCATGCTGCTGCTGAGTTGCATAGCAAAGTCCTGTACATGGTCCTTTAGGGTCTGGCGGGCATCTGCCTGTGCTCGCTTCTCCCGTGCCCGTTCCTGCTGTAGCTTGGTCAGTCGCAGCCTAAGTCGCTGCTCCCGCCGCTTGCAGGCCTGCAGCTGGCGCTGGGCCTTGTCCAAAGCATCAAGAGCAGCTTCAGCTCTTCTCTTCCAGAGCAAGGCACTCCCCACTTGGTAGCTGTGCTCATTCTGGATGTAGGCTCCAGCAGGTGGTGGCAGCCGTAACATGTATGCAGATGGGGAGACAGGCCGAGGCTCAAGTGGGGAGGGGTGCTGCTCTGGTGACGGCTGGGCACTACAACCTGCTTCATCTGCTTGAGCACCTAGAGGGCCCAGAAGATCAGAGAAGGGGCTGTTAAGGCCAGGGTCCAGCCTCACAGTTGGAGATGCAGGCAGAGTGGCAGGTGCTGAGGCTTCTTCCACAGGAAAGCAGATGATGTCAGCAGGAGGAGGTGGAGAAAATGGTGTTGTGGCTCCTTGATTTTCAGAGCAGCTGGAGGGGAGACAGAAAGAAGCTGACTAGCCAACTAAGGGCATGCCAGGCTCTTCTCATAAGCCCATTTAGTCTCCCTAACATCTGAGCCCCCTTCACTGGGTCTAGGCAGCAAGAACCCTGTTCAGTGAAGACACTGGCATTCACCCTACAGTCCAGTCCCTCAGCCCGGGGATGAAAGTGGGGCATCCCCCTTACTGCAGCACATACCGCTTCCTGCATCGCCGGAGCCGGCTGACATCAGGCAGGCCAGGTGGATAACCATGCCCCTTGTTCTTGGCTGTTCGACGCAACTTGGTGAAAGACTCAAATATGGTGGGGACTGCCCCTTCCTTCAGCCTGTGATACCCACTGTGGGGAAAAGCAGCCCAGATGAGCTGGGGAAAGTGCTGCCATTTCCCCTGGAATCCCAGCGGAGGTCCCTCAGCTGGAGGCTGCAAGGCACACTGCCAGCAATAGATCTGAAGAATGGCAAGTTTGGTAAAAATCAAACACATCTTTCCTGTGAAGGAGCTTCTAGAGTTCGGTCCACCAGCAGGGATAGGTGGACCAGTCAAAAAAATAATAATTCTCATTTGTGCACCTGCTGGGAGAACAAGGTGCTAAACGTCCCATGGAAAAGCTGTTTCTCTTGTGTAGAGGCCAGAGGGTAACCTCAGGGGTCTCCCTTGATCACTCTCCACATTTGTTTTTAAAAGATGTAGAGAGGTATTCTGCCTGTATGTATGACTTTTCACCGTGCATGCCTGGTGCCCACAGGTCAGAAAAGGGCATTGGATCACCTGGAACTAGAGTTTACTGACTGTTGTAAGCCACTCTGGATGGGAAGAAGTGAACCCAGGTCAGCTGAAGGCGCAGTAGTGCTCTTACCTTCTAAGCCAGCACTATTTATGTGTATGGATGTTTTGCCTGCACGTAGGTATGTGTATCCACCTGTGTGCCCATGCCCTCAGAGGCAGGAAGAAGGCAAGGGCTCCCTTGGGTGTTGGGAGCTGAACCAGTCCTCTGTAAGATTAAACAAGTGCTCTAAACTTTTAAGCTATCTTGCTAGCCCATCCGCCTTTACTTTTACTTTTTAAAGACAGCTCCTCACTGGACACAGGGCTCAACAAGTACACTAGCTTGTCAGTAAGCCCCAGGGATCCTTTTGAATTCTCCGGGACTGGCAATCACATGTGGCTTTTTATCTGCGTACTTGACTCTGAACTCAGGTCCTCAGGCCTGCATACCAAGAGTTTACCAAAAGGGGGGGGGTATCTCTCCAGCCCAGAAAGGCTGTTTTTCTCTGATGTCACCAGCACGGTGATCCTGGGACCACGCTTTATTGTTCAGAACTGGAACGGGGCAAAAGCATCCTTGACAGTAGGTCTGCCTGTGAGCATGCCAGGCAGGTGTTCACGGAATTCACGAGGGCCAAGAACTGCCCCACCTGACCCACTACTCTGATGCCTCCCTCACAACTTGGCGTTGGCTAGCAGAAAGACCCACCTGATTCCCACCAGCTCAAAGCAGTTTTCCTCGAAGTGTTTGGAGCAGAAGTAGATGTACTCGGAGGCCGGATCCCATAGGCCTTGGCCGCTGGGGTCCAGCCGCTGACAGTTGGCCAGCCACAAGCCACGCCTGGGGTTGTCTTTCTTGGGAAGTCTGCAGAGCCACAAATCCGTGAGCGACAGACCGTTTGCAGCCCTGGGTTCAGGATGCCCAAGCGTCCCAGGCAGGAAGGAGCAGACCTCCCCGATACCCTTTCGGATTACTACCCACTAGGGGAAAAGAGGAAACTGCGGACGAGAGAAGGAACGGAGCCTCCTCGGCATCATCTACCAGGTATGGCTGGACTCGAGACTACTCGACCGCCCTTTACACCCTCCCGCTCCCAAGTTCAAGCCTCACTCCCACCTCAGGAAGGCGCCGGCTCCTGCGCGGCCTAAGGTGTGGCAACACCCGCGCCTGCGCTGCTGAGCCCTCGTGTACGCAAGCGCGCTGACCTGTGGAAGGAGATGCCGCGGTTGCGAGTCTCGCGCGTGTCACGTGTGCAGCAGCCGGCGGCGGAGCAGTGTCGCGGCATCTGGGAAAGGGGCGGGATCTGGGTCGTGGGCGGCGGTCGGGGGAGGACTGTCTTTACGCCCCGGCCGTCACTCCCTCCAGAGGCCTCGGGCCTGTCGGCTCCCCCGCGGCCCTACGCCGTCCCCGTCCCGTCCTAACTCGTTCTATAGTCTCCCGTCAGCAGTACTCACGGTCTTGCCATTGCTGCGCCGCCGAAGTCTCGCGATGGGTGGGTCAACGCGGAGGTTGGTAGCACCGAGACTCCGTAGCCGGTGGCGACTGCCCACAAGGGGCGGGACCGGAAGAGGCCTGGCGGGCGGGCCACCGGATGTTGGGAGTGCGGCGAGGTCCTCGCCTCGAGTTGTGATTTCTGGAGCCGTGGGGTGGCTCCGTAGCTTTGTTTGCGTATCAAAGGTAAAACTGCCGAGCGCCCGGCGTGGGACGAAGCAGCCCGGATGCGGTGTGTGGTACTACAAGAACGTCGTAAGCGGACACTGTGGTTGAGAAAGATCTACCACCAAGAAAAACCTGGGCTCTTGCTTGAAAGAAACCCGTCCAGGGCTGCGGGGTGGCTCAGCACTTCCTGCCAACCCTGAGGAACCCAGTTTGATCCCCGGGACCCACGTGGTGGAAGGAGAGAACCAACGCCCAGTAGTTGTCCTCTGACCTCCATAAATGGCACATATATATACACAAAATAAAATGTAAAGACAAAAACAGCCTTAGGGTAACGGAATTAACTGCATAAGAAGAGGGCCCGCAAACAAAGACCCTTCGCCTTCCCACCGCCAAGAAGTTGAATGCCAGGGTCTGAGCCCACTGGGATTTTGACGCTGTCCCAGGAGAAACCTGGGCATTCCCAGCGGGGCCACACAAGGGAGGATCTCTTTCTAGCATTTATCTTATTGTGACATCTGGCAGTCCTGGTGGGTCCATTTTAGATCAAGTTATTTAAATCAAGACCAGTGCTAAGAATTTACTCCCATACCTGGAAGTAGGTAGAGCATGCCGAGTGCATTCTGGCTACATGCAATGAATAAGGATGCTTACATTCGCCAGCCGTGGTGGAAAGCCAATGGAGAAATGACATGTGAAAAACTGGGTTTCTATAGCCCTTGAATGAAGCCCCAGCTACACTCTGTCCCAGCCTTCTCACAGGACAGGGTGACAAGCTACTTCCAGGCAATTCATGCGTGGTTCGAGGGAAAATAACGTGTGGTGTCATAATTCCCTTATCTACTTAGAAGCTTTTAGCAGCATAGAGCCAAGCCCATTAAAGTCTTAGAAAAACACACGTATTTCCCCTAGAGGAATTCACTAATTAGTTAACTGGCCCTTGCAAGAAAGGTGGTTATCGAGACCGGGAATTTTGTTTAAAAAACAAAAAAACACAGCACACAGTGAAAGTAATGCTTTCGTACAGAAACTACTAAGTAAAAGCTTCCAGTAATGTTAACGGTGGGGAGGAGATAAGGGAGGATTGCCAGGCACACAGCTGCACTTTGTGTTCTTCCCCTTCTTCAGCCTCTGACTCTGGAAAATCCACCGCCACCAGGTCCTCCCAGGCCTCAGAGACCACTCTTCTCCATTCCTCCTATCACCACTTACAGTGCAGAAAGGCCTCTCTGGCATCAGTGAGGTTGAACTTGTGATCTAGGTGAGCCTGGGTCTCTTCAGTGGCAATGGTGTGGTTGAGAATACACATTGCCTGCTGTAACTTAGAAGTCTCCCCCAAGGAACCAAAGAGAGGGGACCATCGCCAAAAAAAGGGAAAACACAGGCACATTTATATTGGCCTTATAAGTGACAGTTTAGTAAAAGTTGAGAATTGTGGACTCATTAAAACTACTTTGAACAATAAACACTACTACTATATTTTTGGAAATAACTAAGATTCAATATTCTTTAATCCTATAAATCTTCGTGTTTCAGATTCACCCACACAAGCATACACACACACACACACACACACACACACACACACACATTAATAGCGTATGTGCTTGAATAACATGTCAAAATGAAAACAGGACCAGTGAAATTATACACCCACACATATGAAAAGAACATGAAAAGAACAAGAGTTCTATCCTGGTGTATACTGTATACATAAAGGAAATGGAGTAGAAACGTAATTAATGCCCCAAGTGGTGGAGCACACCCCTAAGCCCAGCACTGGGGAGGCAGAGGCAAGTGGATCTCTATGAATTTGAGGTCAGCCTGGTCTACAGAGTGAGTTCCAGGACAGACAATGCTGCACAGAAAAACCCTATCTGGGAACCCCCCACCCCCACCCTGCCACATACACACACAAATTCACTTATGTGTAGAAAATACCTATTGTAATAGTAAACTCATGCCAAGAACATATTGGAACCAAAAGAGAATAACCAGGTGGGAATGTGCTCGGGTAATGGCCTTTCTATGTTGAGCAGAAGCAGCTAGCAGACAGCCAAACTGCCACCTGAAAGGCTCAGGGAGAAATGCACAAGGGTTTTTGCTCTGATCAAGAAATGTTCTCCCCTGACTTCAAGACCAGGCCAACTGGCCCTTCCAGGAGCAATGCTGTCAGCTTTCAGGGTTTCCATAGCCTTTGGGTACATACATGCCTAAGGTCCCTGAGCCAGCCATAAGACTAGCCCTCCCATGAGACTAAAAATAAAAGGCAGTCTGGACCATTAAGCATGGCAGGAGAGACTTCATTCTTAAATTTAAAACAATCGTTTTCTCCTATTCCCTTTTTCAATTAGAAGGAACAAGAATCCTTTCTGGATGTCTGTTGGCCTAACTGTCACCCACCCAACATTACATGTATAACAAGAGATATAATACACCTTGAATATGAACAGAATACTCTTTTCTCTCTAAGGGAAAAACAGCTGTGGGAGAGAAAGAGAGGATTTTAGCTTCTTAGTCTTCCACTCAGTTTTTTTTAAATTTTTATTTATTGAATATTTAGCCTATGTGTGTGTGTGCCTGCACACCAGAAGATGGCACCAGATCTCATTATAGATGGTTGTGAGCCACCATGTGGTTGCTGGGAATTGAACTCAGGGCCTTTGGAAGAGCAGACAGTGCTCTGAACCTCTGAGCCATCTCTCCAGCCCCTTCCACACACTTTTAATATTGTGCCACATTTTTATAATTTAAGATACCCTACTTTCTTTCTTTTTTTCCTTTTTTTTGAGATAAGGTTTCTCTGTGTTACAGCCCTGGCTGTCTTTTGTAGACTAGGCTGGCCTCGAACTCACAGAGATCTGCCTGCCTCTGCCTCCCTGAGTGCTGGGTTTAAAGGCACATTCTCAGTCTCTCTCTCTTTCCTTTTTCTTTTTGTTGGGGCAGGGTTATCATGGTTCAGGCTAGCATCAAACTCATTATGTAGCCAAGGGTAACCTTAAACTTCTGATCCTCCTACCTCTAGCTCCCTAGTCCTGAGATTACAGATGTGTGCCACCATGTCCAGCTAAAAATCCAAATGTTTCTAAACATGAAAAATAGACCTTCTCTATGTCCACACTGAAACTGACAGAAAGAGCTTATGAAGAGATGGCTCAGTGGTTAAGAGTACTAGAGTGGTGGTGGTGCCCAGCTTCAGTCCCATATGGGGATACCTCTGTAACTGCAGCTCCAGGAGATCCAGCACCCCCTTCTGAACTCCAAGAGCACCAAGAGTGCACACGGTGCACAGACATACCTGTAGGCAAAATACATACATATAAAAGAAACAAATCTTGGAGAAACATTTCAAGCAAAGAACTTGAAGCAAAGAGATTAACAGGGCCCCTTTGGTCCTGAAAGACTATTTCTGTGGGGATAGAATAAGCTGCAATTTATACTTCCTGATAAGTGAGATTTTTTACCCGCTCACAGCTTAGAGAAAACCTGGGCCAGGTACCACAGCCCTTGCCAACAGGGATTACCTTGAAGTCGTTACCTTTCCAATATCTCACTGACTGAGAAAATTTATCCTCTCAAATCCACAGGCTTGGTAATTATAGAACAGTAAGTCTCAAATGCCGGTTCTTCATGCCCCAGGCACAAACGCTGGCATTGAGTGAGTAAAGGTGATGGCTGCCGAGCCTGGAGCCTGATGACCTGAGGACCCATGTGGAGGAAGGACAGAAGTAACTTCTGAGAGTTTTCTCTGATCTCCACATGTACACCATGGAATGCAAACACACTCACAGTGTTACAAACATTTTAGAACAAAATAAACCACCATTTCTACCCATCCAAAGGATGAAGCTCTCTTTGCCAGGCATAGTGATGCACCCCTTTAATCCGAGAACTGAGGAGGCAGAGGCAGATGGGTCTCTGAGTTCAGGGTCAGCCTAATCTATGGAACAAGCTCCAGGATAGCCAGGGCTATGCAGAGAAACCCTGTCTCAGAAAACCAAAAATGGAAAAAGAAAAAAATAAATGATGAGGTTCTCTGGTGAGCAACAGAGAATAGCGAAATGAAACCAGAACTGAACTTATACCATCCTTTTCTTCCAGTGATCAGTGGAAAAGCTGCATGTAGGACCCAGTGTACACTTCATCTATAGAGAGACAGATATGTGCTCTGAGCATTCAGGGCCTACTGTAGCCACCAAGATGGACATACTCAAAGGCTGTTCAAGTCAACAAAGCACATACTGTACCTGTAGGTCAAATTGTCTCCTAGAAAATGCCTCTGTCTGTGGAGGATTGAATGAGAATGAACTTATAGGGTAATATATTTGAATGCTTCCTCCCTAGTTGGTAAAACTGTTTGGAAAGGATTAAGAAGTGACCTTTTTGGAGGATGTGTGTCACTGAAGGTGGGATTAGAGGTTTCAGAAGCCTATGCCATTCCTAATTACTTTGTGTTCCCTGCCACCGTGCTTTCTGTTTGTGGATCAGGATATAAGCTCTCAGTTATTGTCGGCCTGTCACCATGCTTCTGCCATGCTGTCCTCTAGAACTGTGAACCCCCAAATTAGAGGCTTTCTTTTATAAGTTGTCCTGGTCATGGGGTCTCTTCACACCAATAGAGAAGTGGCCTATTGCTGTGATAAGCCTGACCATGCTGTTCTTTGGAGGAACGTGAAAGACTTCGGACTAGGAAAGTCATTGAACACTGTAACTGGGGCTTAATGAGCCATCCTAGTGGGACCTTGGAGATAGCAGTGCTGAGAGCAATGTGGTCTAAGAAGGCTCAGTTCAGGAGCTTTCAGATAGGAACAATTTTAGCAACTAGGCTGGAGACCATTCTTGTGATATGCTGACAAGCAATGTGGCTGCTTTTGCCTATCCTGTCATGTGTGGTGTTTAGTGTGCTCATTCTTATGCAGATACACAATAATATACAGATACACAAGCAGGGCAAAGAGAAATTCAAAATGTAGAGCTTGAGGAGAAAAAGAGCACCAGGAATTGTAATACTGGGGCCAAGGCTTGTGCTGAAAGAGACAAGGAGAGGCCTGATCAGAAATGAAAAAAAGGGAAGGGTGACATCAGGGTTCTACCTCACTCAGTTAAGCTTCAACCTGTTAAAAAAATGGGGGGCAGGAGGCTAAGGAGTTATTGTTCCTAAAAAGCAACAGATCAAAACTGATTCAAATGTTATTCAAAGAGGGGGTCAGGTTTCATCCTAAGGGAACAACTGAACTTGGCAGCTTCTGCTACAAGGATCAGGCTTTATAGTCTTGAAAGATCCAGGAGTCAAAGGGTTAGGTTGTGGAATCTTCCTTTGAGGTTAAAGAACACGGGTTAGGCCAGGATAGGGGAGTTCTGCATGGAGGCTCAGAGAAGCCATGTGTGCATCTGTGAAAGCAAAGCCTGGATTGTGTTGGAGACACCAAAGTATTAGAGATACCGGCTCTGTGGGGTACATGTAAAGGAGAGCTGCAGATGCGGGGGAGGGGGGAGACTAGCTTGAGGGAGGAATAGTATGGTTGGGTTTCAGACCGGGGACAAGCAGCTGAGGTGCCTGTTTAACATAACAAAGCTGACCTGCTCTCCAGGTTCTCCCAGGTTCTCTCAGTCCCTAAACTTGGTAACATGGCATGGCTGGCATACCCCACCCACCCTCTACCCTGAACTTTCTTTTTTTTTTTTTTTATGTTGTTTGATTTTTAAAGAGAACATGGCTTGTGCAGAGTTTAAGAGATACATGTTTTGAGATCTGATATAAATTTTTTTTAAGAAAAAAAGTATTTATTACACAATATATTTCATATTGAAAACATATATGCTTGAGGAAACAATGCATCTGTTCAGGCTCATTGTACAGCTCCATGTAGAAGACCAACAAAATTGCAAGTGTACATTCCTTATTTGAGAAAGAGAGGTGAGACACTTACATTTCTTAATATGGGCAAAACCATTATTGAGACAGAAACCATTTTTATCTTTGGGAAACTTTGAAGTTAATTTTTTAGTAGGTCTGTGGAAGTTTCAAAGCAACTTTGAAATTATTAATTATATAGAGATTACTGATAAAGCAGTCAATGTGTGCTTGGGGAAAGAGTAAGAAACCACATATTTGTGATTGATAGCCCTTGTCTTTTGAGAATATATATATTTATTTTTATGGCTATATATATATATATATATATAGCCATAAAAATAAAGTAGTATGATGGGTTTTTTTTTTTCCTTAACTTTCTGATTTCTTAGTGTCAGTATCAAATTTTTCTACATTTGGAATTTGCATTGTGGAACAGAAGCAAACAGAAGCAGAACCACTAGGATAGATTAGTGCAAAGAAAATTGTAACCTGAATTTGTATCATCTATCTCCCTGCATTACTTTTTAATTAGTCACAGTTTTTCCCTTTGAAAATAGAGAACAATTCTCAGTTTTCCAATTCTGGATATTAAGGTGTTATTATTTGACGATTCATCTACTTTGACATAATAGTGACTTGAAAGGTACTAGGCAAAGGCACTTAACTGAGGTTGATTTCATACCCTGAACTTTCCAGCCCAGAGGCTCTTCACTATATAATCCAGACATTTTGGTCCCTCCCTCTGTCTCTCACTCTCTGCATTTATCTCTTCCTGAGTATATACATGCTTGCTCTTTCTCCCTCTGCTTCTCCACCCCACCCCCAATGTCTCCCTGTCTGTGATTTCCCTGTGATTTCTCATTCTCTAAGACCAGTGAACCCACCAGAAAGCAGGCCCCAAACAGACCTGCTTTTATACTTTTAATTTGGTTTGAACTGGTTTATTTCGTTGGTGGAGAAAACCCATTACATCTCACAGGCAGCACAGCTGCAAGGGCAGAGTCAGCTAAGCACTCTGGCTGCAGATGTGCAGCTACAGGATTTGGAGTTTGCCCTGCTGGATTTCAGTCTTGCTTTGGTCCAGTATTTCCTCACTGAGCCTCCACTCCTCCTTCTTAGGATGGTCTTGTATATTCTTTGTGACTGTATGTTAGAAATATGTAATTTGGCTGGGCATGGTGGTACATGACTTTAATCCCAGCACTCAGGGAGGCAGAGGCAGCCTGGTCTACAAAGCAAGTCCAGCACAGCCAAGACTACACAGGGAAACCCTGCCTCGAAAATCCAAAAGCCAAAAACCAAACACACACACACACACACACACATACACACACACACACTAAAAAGATGTAATTTGTTTTTTTTATTTGATTTTACAGGGAGGTATAATTAAAAGATTATCTTGCATTTTTTTTTGGCTCAGTTTCATTTATTTATTTTATTAATTATACTTTATTCACTTATCTTGCATCTTAGAAGAGACTTTGGACTTTTAAAATGTGTTGAGAGGGGACTGAGATATGGCTTAAGCAGTCCAAAACACCCACATGGTGGCTTATAACTGTCTGTAACTCCAGTTCCACAGGATCTGACACCTCACACAGATATACATACATGCAGGCAAAACATCTATGCATGTGAGATTAAAAAATAAGAAATGATTTTTAAAATAAATAGTGTTGAGATTGCGAAGCACTATAGAGACTTTTGCCTTATGATATGGCGGCAGACCTGTGGGATGCAGGGAGCTGATGTGGATTGAATAATGGCCCATAGGCTCATAAATATTTTGTCCCCAGTTTGTGGCCTTGGAGGAAGTATGTCACTGACTTTGAGGTTTCCAGAAGCTCACATGTTTCCCAGTTAGCTCCCCTCTGCCTCATGCTTGTAAGTCAAAATACAAGCTCTTAGCTCCAGCACTGTGCCTATCTGCCTGCTGCCGTGATCTCCACCATGATAATGGACTCCAGTCCTCTGAAACTGTAAGCCCCAATAAACTTTTTTTTTTTTTTTCATTTAAGTTGCCTTGTTCATAAAGTCTTATCACAACAATAGAAGAGTAGCTAAGATGCTGTGTGGTACATAAACCACACAAATGACTTGTTTTTTTTTTTTTTTTTTTTTTTTGAGAAAGGTCTTGCTATGTAGCCCAGGCCGGCCTCAAACACACAATCCTGTATGAACCCCTCAAATCCTAGGATTGCAGGCATGAGCCACCTCATCTGGCATACAAAAAGCAATTTATGGCTTATGATTGTAAAGTCACAGCATACATGCTAGAGGGACCAGCTACCTCCCTTGCACTGAAGGGGTAAGCTCCCTGGCATATACTCCACAGGAACACAGTTCCTACTCAGTCCTATGCCGAAGGGAAGCATCTAAAACTCCCTCAGACTCTGGGCAAAGACAGAAGATGTAACTCAGCTGAAATAATGTTTGACTCATATGCATAAAGCTTTGTATTCAAATCTCCAGCAGCACACAACTGGGTATGGTGTCAATTCCTGATTCTCTAATTCCTGAACGTGGGTGGTAGAGACAGAAAGACCAGAAGTTCAATGTCATCCTCAGGGCTAGAGAAATGGCTCAGTGAATAAGAGTGCCTATCTCCAAGCCTAGCAGGAATTCGATCCTGGGAACCCAGGAATGGCAGAACTACAAAACTTAGTCCCAAAAGTTGTCCTCTGAGCTGACCCACATGAACACCGTAGCACACCACTCATACACATAGATAGATAGACAGATACATACATACATACATACATACATACATACATACATACATACATACATGATATATATGTAGATGGATAGACATAGGTGATAGATATACATGGAGATAGATACATAGATAATAGATATGTAGATAGATGATAGATAGATATGCAGATAGATAAGTAGGTAGGTAGGAAGATAGATAGAACAAAGTCATCCTCAGCTATGTAGCCATTTTAAGTCAGCATGGGCTGCATAATTTCAATTAAGTCTCAAAAAAAATCCCATAAAAAAGGAACACTGTTGCATTAATTTTAAAAAAATATTTATTTATTATTTATACATTATTCTGCCTGCATGTATACCTACATGCCGGAAGAGGGTACAGGATCTCATTATAGATGGTTATGAGCTACCAGGTGGTTGCTGGGAATATGAACTCAGGACCTCTGGAAGAGCAGCCAACGTTCTTAACCTCTGAGCCATCTCTCCAGCACTTTTCTAATAATTCTCAATTGTCCTCTTGGCCTAGCCTAGAGTCATCTGAAAGAAGTCTTAGCTGAGAAATTGTCTCAGTCACTTTGGCCTGTGGGGTCTGTGAAGGATTGTGTTGAGTATTAATTTATGTAAGAGTTGCCCAACCAATGGTGGGCAAGCACCATTCCTCAGGTAGGTAGTAGCTGTACAAAAGGCTGGCCAAGCACAAGACAGTGAGCAAGCCGGCAAGCAGCATTCCTTCATGGATCCTGTCCCCAGGTTCCTGCCCTGATGACTTTCATCAATGATGGATTCTCCATCGCCAGTATAAGCCAAATAAACTCTTTCCTCCCCATGGTGATTTGGTCAGTGTTTTAGTGGAGCAACAGAAGGAAACTAGAGCAGAGATGCTGTCTAGAAAGAAAAAAAATAAATAAATAAAACAACAATCAAACTGGGCAGTCACCAGGCCAATTGCCATTGCCATCTCCTAGGTGGCAGTGAAAAGTCTGACTCTTTGATCTTTTACTGGAAATACCTTGGACTTCTAATATAGAGAAGACAAACCAATGCTTCATACTTACCTTTTGCTGCCTAAGGAGTCATTTAAGGTCTACAGAAGCCCCTGATCAAGATAGAGACAGCCAGAAGTGAATATCTCCACAGCTTGCAAAGTGGCTTTGCCCTATAGGCCAAGCTTTTCTGAGTCTCACAGTCATGAGCCTTCTGGCTTCTCAACCAATGATATCACAAGCATACAAATGTCCAGCCATCCTTTCTTCAGAGGGATTTCAGAGCCCATATTGGGCATTTCTGAGGGACTCTCACCCTCACACATAAACCTCTGTCCATGATCTGAGCACCTAAGATCACAGCGGACTCCAGAGCCACAAACACTGCTCTTGACATCCCCAGCTTCACCGAGAAGATGTTGAGTGAGCCATCCACGACACCAATGGTTTTATTGCTTGGCATTTCACCATGAGGTTAAATTCTGTGTCCAAGGCTGTGCAATTCCCAGTTGGCATTGCCCATCTAGTCACCTGCCTGCCTCATGTAGACAGAGACACATTCTCCATGACAACTAGAACATAAACAAGAAATTTATTCTTTTTGCTTTGTTTTGTTATTTGAGATAGGGTTTCTTTGTATATCCTTGGCTGTCCTGGACTCACTTTGTAGGCCAAGGTGGTCTCAGACTAACAGAGATCCACTTACCTCTTCCTCCCTGAGTTCTAGGATTACAGGTGTGGGCCACTGTACCCAGCTCTGAAACATATTCATTCTTAAGCCAACTGAACTACACAGTGTGAAAAGCACTATAATTTAGTATTTTTACAGTGCTTCAACATCCAGACTTTCTCAAAATTTATTTCCAACAAGATTTATTTCTATTACAGCTGACTTGTAGACAGATGTAATGGTGAAGGCCTGGAATTCCATGCTCATGAGACTGAAGCAAGATGGGGGTTCAGGTCAAACCTGTGCTACACAGTGAGACCTTGTCTCAACAGTATACACACACACACACACACACACAGAGAGAGAGAGAGAGAGAGAGAAATACTTTGTGACTAGCTTCAAACTTCCCATGAAGTCCCTGCTGATAGAATGTCTTTCTTTCTTTTTTTTTCCTCTTTTTTTAAAAAATTTTTTATTACTTACACTTTATTCATTTTATATCCCCCTCTTTCTTTCTTTCTTTCTTTCTTTCTTTCTTTCTTTCTTTCTTTCT
>NW_026591497.1:58965-64871 GCF_907164565.1 Psammomys obesus | reverse complement strand
CCTTCCTTCCTTCCTTCCTTCCTTCCTTCCTTCCTTCCTTCCTTCCTTCCTTCCTTCCTTCCTTCCTTCCTTAATATAGGTTCTTACCATGTAGCCTTGGAACTTTGTATGTGTATCAGGCTGGCCCAAACTCACAGAGATTTGCCTGCTTTGCCTTTTAGGTGCTGGATTAAATTCATACACCACCTCATCAGCTTGAATGTGTTGTTCCTTAAATTGTGAGTCAAAGCAAGCCCTTTCTCCCTAAAAACACAGTGGCCCCTCCCTGAAAATAGGGTCTCATTCTGTATCCCAGATAATCCTCCAGCCAGCAGCAACCTCTGGCTGCTGTGATGACGCATGTGAGTGACTATTACATGGTGGAGTTAGTTCCAGAACTTGTTTGCCCCCACACAAAAACAGCATTATTTTAAGGCATGGAAACCATGTCATGTTGTGGTAAATTTAGAAGTACGTGCTAATAATGTTTATTATTAGCCCTATAATTATTAGAGCAATATTATCTAATCCTTTATATACACAAATAACCACACAGAGGGACTAGAATTTATTTAATTAGCCTAGAGCACAATTCTGCACAATGCTCTATCCTAAACCTCCAAGCTACTATAGCTTCCTCCCATTCAGGTTTCCTACATTATACTTCCTTTTAAATCATGTCCTAGCTCTGGTTCATTTTTCCTGATGTTTCCTGGTCTTCTTATCAAGCATCCATCCTGTACTTCCTGTCCTTTCTCCTCCCCTCACCGGACCAGGATGTCCCACCCTATTCTCTGTACTGCTTAGCATTGATTGGTTGGCTTTTATTGACAATACAGAGAACAAATGGCAGCATGTTTACATAAACTTGAGACAAGAGATGCTTAGCATAAACATCACAATGAATTGTCTGATTGAAACTAGATAGTGGGGTAGAGAAATCAGTATTTGGACAAACAAGGGTAAACTATACACAGTCCACAAGGATATTATACCAACAATGTTATTTCAATAATCAAGTCATCATGGTTAGTGACAATATTTTTCTGAACAAAACAAAACAAAGCAACAACAACAACAACAAAAAACCCAATCAGTTTTGACTGTAGTCTGACCAAAGGAGAAGATAAGCAATTGAACAAAAAAAGATGAAGCAGGTTCCAGGTTCCCCAAGCCAAGCCCAGGTACTCTCTTCTGTCCACCTAAATGGACCAGGATAATTTTCTTCCCTGCTCTGGCTCACCCTCATGCCCAGTATCTGAGGATTTTCTTTCCTCTGGCTTCCTATTGTTCTGCCTAGTGATAGGAAATAGAGTGTGATACTTTGAATATGAAAAGTTGCCCATGGAGTCAGGTATTTAAACACTTGTTCCCTAGTTGGTGGCATTGTTTGGGAATGTTTAGGGGGCGTAGCCTTGCTGGAGAAAATATGCCACTTGTCTTAGTCAGTGTTCTATTACTGTGAAAAAACCACTATGACCATGACAAGTCTTGAGAAAGAAAGTATTTACTTTGAGAGGCTTAATCCACTATTGTTATGGCAGGGAGCATTGTGGCACACAGGCAGACATGGTGCTAGAGCTGAGATTTCTACATCTTCCAAATGCAGTAGAAAGAGACTGTGCACCACACCGGGAATAGCTTGAGGATGTATGACCTCAAAGCCCACCCCATGCCTGTGAGCTGTCCATGTTGGCAGCATCTCCTCTTCAGTCTCTGTTGGCTATTCATGCTGACTCAAGCTGCCTGGTATTGGAAGAAGCCATGAAGCAATGAAGAGAAGGGAAGAAGCAAAGAAGTGGAGAGGGGCTGAGGCTGCTGAGTGCCTCAGTTCAGCTGGGGATACCCTCCCTGGGAGCTGCAGTGCCTCTGCGGACAAGGCTTCCTCTCAGAGCTGTGTGGTTCCTGGGCTGCCTTGTCTCAGGATGCCCTTCCATTGGGATACCTTCCCATCTCAGAGCTGTGTGCTTCCTGGGCTCCCAAGTCCCAGGATACCTTTCCACCCAGGCAGGAAGGCCAACACTATGGATCACAGGATGGTCTTGAACCCCTGATCCTCCTGCTTCACCACCAGATTCGTAGAATTATAGGCCTGCAGCAGTATGGCTGGTTACCCTGTATATAGGCCCTTTGTAGATTCTCCTTAAGGCACCAATTCTGAATGGCTCCTAGTCTCTTGTCTGGACCCTAGAGACACACTCACTAGTCACTTGCTCATGTTTAAACAAGTCATCCTCACAAACATGTAGCGGAGATTACATGAAGTCTGTAGGACCTTACATAGACTACACTGGGGTGTTCAGCCAGCATCCATATGCCCCAGACAGCCTAGGGCAGCTTGAGTGCAGCCTAATACAAAATAGTGAATGTTCTTAAACACTGAGATTTGTGATCTTTCGTTACTCACACAGCTCTTGACTGTACTTTGCTGTTGGTACGCATGGACCCTTACTGTTCTATTTGTGAGTGTCTCTCCTTGCTGCCTTTCGAGTGGTTGAATGGCTCCATCAGATGCTTTGGGTGCTTGTGTTGACTTGGAAAGTGGGATGCAGTGATGATCAATAGTGTTTTAACCTAACCCTGTGAGTGCTAGGCATTTGACGCTATTTGATTAATTAGTGGAATTTTTGTTTGTTTGTTTTGTTTTTTTGAAACAAGGCTTTTCTGTGTAGTCTTGTGTGTGAACTCACTTTGTAGACCATGTTGGGCTCAAACTCACAGCGATCTGCTTGCCTCTGCCTCCCAGAATGCTAGGATCACAGGCGTGTGCCAATATGCTTGGCTTAGTTAGTGGAGTTTTGACTGAAGCCTGTGAACTCATCCTGTAGTTATTTTGCCAGTTACAGAATGTATAATTGGAATAGACATTCTTAGAAATTGGAAGATTCCCACATTAGTTCTCTGATGTGTGGAGTGAGGGTTATTGTGTTTGGAAAGGCCAAATGGAAGCCATCGGAGTTGCTTCTACCAGGGAACACTGTTGTTTTTAACAAAATCTCAATTGTTCAATTTTATCAATAAAGACTCGGGAGCCAGATGCTGGGGTGAAAGCCTGCTAGCTCAGAGAAGTAGAGAAAGCACTCAACTGGCCTTCCTCCTCAGCTGATGTCTCAGAAAGAATCTCTCCTTCGCCTATGCTTTCTCAAACAATCCTTCAAACTGAATGTCCTTCCCTTAAACTTCCTGTGTATCTCTCTCCATCCTCCCGACTTCCTCTTACTCTTATGTTTTTTTTTTCTCTTTATTTTTCAAAACAAGGCCTTGGCTGAACTGGACTCTCTTTGTAGATCAGCCTGGCTTCAAACTCACAGAGATCTGGCTGCCTTTGCCTCCCTGAGTGCTGAGATTAATGTAATTTTTTTTTCCTTCTTAATAATCCTATGTTCACTTCCCATCAACTGGTTGCTTGCTCTGCCTCTTGACCTATGGTTGAGTTTATTTAACCTTGTTTACAATATTTGAACAGAAAGCTCTTGGATTAAAGGTGTGTCCTAGGGATGAGTAACACCACAATTAGAAACATTTTTTTTCCAGTAAATATCACAGTCTTGAGGTTTATAGTGTGATCAAATACTCTGCAAAAGATAATATCATATTCCAGGAGGAACTGTAGAAATCAGTGCCACTGTCAAGGACTTGAAAGATGCAGAGTTGTTGGTTCCTAGCACATCTCCCTTTCACTCTCCTAGCTGCTCAATGTGGAAGACGGAAGGATCCTGGAGAATGACAGTTAAGGATTGCAAATTTATTCAATTAGTGACTCTGATTGCAGGTGCTGCCGCAGGTGTGGTGTCCTTACTTGATCAGATTAACACATCTTCTGGTACATGAAATGCAGCTATTGATCTAGCAAACGCCTTTTTCTTGGTACCTGTCCATAAGAATCACCAGAAGCAATTTGCTTTCACTTGGCAAGGCTAGCAGTATACATTTACAGTTTTCCTTCAAGGGTATATTAAACTCTCCAGCTCTGTGTCATAACTTCATTTGAAGGCATTGTGTTTTTTCAGTTTTTCAAGACAGGGTTCTCTGTGTAGCCTTGGCTGTCCTGGACTTTCTTTGCAGACCAGATGGCTTCAAACTCGTAGAGATCTGCCAGTCTCTGCCTCCTTGAATGCTGCGATTACAGGTATGTGCCCCCAGGCCCATCGATTTGAAGGGATCTTTATCATCTGTCTCTTACACAAAATATCACAGTGGTTTGCACTATGCTGCTTACCAAGTAAGTAGGCAGTAGCAGCTACTTTGTGCTGAACTTTTCATGGTGAGTAGGAATGCACAGCAGCAGTCTATTATCAAATGGGATTGGTATATACATGATAGGGTCCAAGAAGATCCTGAGGGCACAAGCAAATCACGTGAAGAAGTTGTCCAAATGCCTATTCCTGTTACAATGCTGTCTGCATTACAGCCTATGATTAATTGACTAAGGAAAGGAGAAGACTAGGGCCTGATTTAGTGGTGGTTCTGCATATTAGGCAGGTACCACCCAGAAGTGGACAGCTGCAGCATTACAACCCCTTCCTGCAACAGCCCTGAAAGAGATTGGCAAAGTGAAATCTTCAGTGTGCAGAACACCAGGCTGTACACAAGGTCATACATTTTGTTAGGAAGAAGAAATGGCCGAGATTTATGGGCTGTAGCCAATGGACTGGCTGGCTAGTCAGGGACTTGGAAGGAGTGCATTGGGTGAGAAAAACATCTGGATTGGAAAATTGGCGAGGAAGACATCTGGAGTCAAGTCTGTGGCTAGATCTCTATGATCTTGCTTCAGTCTCCAAAGGGCCAGAATCAAAGCCATGTTCCACAAACTGTACAAGTATCTTTTTTTAATTTTCTTTTTTGGGGCAGAATCTTATGTAGCCCACCCTAGCCTCAACTTGACTATGCTATGGAGGATGGCCTTGAACTTCTGTTCTTCCTGCCTAGACTCCTGGGGTGCTAAAATTATATGCATGCATCATCGTGCTTCTCTCTATGGTGGTGTAGAATCAAGCCAAGGGTTTCTATGTCTTAGGCAAACACTACTGAGTTATACATCATGAGGCAGCAATTTTTCTATGTAGCTCTGGTTGTTTCTGTAGAGCAAATCAGTCAGTTGACTACACTGGCGCACATGGGTGATTTCACAATTTGGTCCAGTGTCTTGTGACTGTTTGCATTCTTGCAAGAAGAACTTGGGAATTCCATTTGCATATCTCCTTATATTTTGTCTAACAGTTTCACCAGAACATGAACATCTGGATGACAGGGATGTCATTGCCTTGTGTCCAATGTTGTTCAAGGGAGTCTTTTTTTTTTTTTTTTTTTTTTGTTGAATGAATGAACCAAAGCAAATGAAGCCCAGATTATGTCAGATCCTGTAGAGCAGAAAGGAAGAGAACATGCTGTGCATTCAAAGGGCAGCAATGTGGACATTAACATGGCATATTAGAGACAAGGCCAGAGTCACTTGGAGTAGCTGCCACCGGGGATGGTCTGGAGGTTGGTGGCCAGTCTTTTCTTCTGGAAGTGTTACTCTTTATACAAAGTCCTGGAGGAATCATGTTCATGGAGCTAATGAGGTCATCACACTCTCTGCTCACTTGGCTATCCTAAGGAGAGACCATTGGGACATAGTTATAACACTTCCTGAGGATTTGATTATTTTCATTTGTATCCTAAGGTCTCAGAGAAACTCTTTTCGGCATTTTCTCTCTTGTGGATGACAGTCTCAAGACCTCCTTCCTCCTTCCCCCAATACTATTGAAATAGGAAAGGAACTCAAGGAAGTCTAAAACTAAAAGGGGTGTTGTGGTAGTTTGACTAAGAATGACCCTCGTAGGCTCCTGTATCTGCATATTTGATCCCCAGTTGGTTGAGTTGTTTGAAGAAGGGATTGGAGGTGTGGCTTTGTTGGAGGAGGTGTGGCTTTGTTGGAGGAGGTG
>NW_026591497.1:39394-58955 GCF_907164565.1 Psammomys obesus | reverse complement strand
AGGTGTGGCTTTGTTGGAGGAGGTGTGGCTTTGTTGGAGGAGGTGTGTCATTGGTGGGGGTGCTTGTGCTTTCAAAAATCTCACATCGTTCCCAGTTAGCTCTCTTCCTGCCTCACATTTGTGAACAAGAATGCGAGCTCTCAGCAGCTGCTCCAGCACCATGCCTGCCTGCTGCTGTGCTCCCTGCCTCCATGGTCATGGACTCACTCTCTGAAACCACGAGTCCAAAATACATAGGAAAGTAATTAAGACAGGCATGTTCTATTTTTAACATGGCTTAGTTACATGAATGTGTGCTATTTGATGACTATATTTAATCTATGTGTAGCTTTCAATCCAATTTTTCTTGTTTGTTTTTGTTTTGAGACAAGGTCTCATGTAGTGTAGGCTGGCCTCAAGGTCACTATATACTTGATACCAGCCTTGAACTTCTGAACTGCGAAATTCTATACCTGCCCCCAAGTGCTTAGATTACATAATAAAAAAATTAAACAAATGGGTTGAAGAGAACTAGTGGTGATAGAGTCTTTTTTTCATGTAAGCACTTTCCTCTTTTTTATTTTACTATTTTATGTGTATGGGTTTTTTGATTGCATGTATGCCTGTACACCAGAAGCATTTCTAGAAGAGGGCATTGGATTAACTAGGATGAAGTTATAGATGATTGTGAGCTACCATGGAGGTGCTGGGACTTGGACTTCGGTCCTCTGCAAGAGCAAAAAGTACTCTTAACTGCCGAGTCATCTTTCCAGCTCTCATACAGTTTTATCATCTCATCCCATATTTCAAATTTTAAGTGGTTTTTGTTTATTTCTTGAGACAAGGTATAAAACGCAATTAAGAGTTCTTGCTGCTTTTGCAGAGAACCTGAATTTGGTTCTCAGCTTTCACATGGCAGCTTACAACAGTAAGCTTACAACAGTAACTCCATTTTTATGAGATTCTGGCCTCTTTGGGCACCAAGCATGCAGGCAGTGAACATACATGCAGGAAAAAAAAAAAAACTTGTACACATAATAAGCAGATAAATAAATAAACAGATTAACCTAAAAAAAGTACACAATTATTAATAGATATGGGGTGCCACTATGATGCCAAGACTTCTCTCAAGTCATCCCCCTGTCTCATTCAGTAGCCAGGATTAAAAGCATAGTTCACCACAGGCAATTTTTTTTTTTGAAATGTTTGAAAGCATTTTATTCATTTAGTGGATTTTTTTTTTCTGCTTATAATGTTTTTCACTAAAGTAAAAATACTTTTCCAATCTGAAAACAGGCAACTTTTATCTCATATTTATGGGAGAAGGTAGGCGAGCTTTTGTCCTGCTTTCCATAATGATGAAACTTTGACTTGATCTATAAGCACACCCTTCAAAGCTGAGGATAAAATATAGGCTGGTCATACTGACAGCAGCAGCAGACAAAGAGTCAAGTATGAGGACACTGAGGAAAATTGCGGCTGCAACTTGGTAGCTGTGTATTCCCGACAGCCAGAAGGCCCTTTCTGCTTAAACACCCCTAAAGCTACAGTTATGTTGCCTCTACTATATCAGACATGAAGACATCAGGGATTCTTCTCCCACGTGCTCTAACAAAGAGTTTGTGTTTATGATATCATGTCATCATAATATCACTTGCACTGTGACCCTGACATGTTCCCTTTGTGAGCTTTCCTAGAGGATCTTGGTGTCATAGTTACTTTTCTATTGCTGTGGAGAGACACTATGACCAAGGCAACTTATAAAGAAAACATTTAATTGGAGCTCACGGTTCCTGAGGGTTAAAGTCCATGACTGTCAGGTGGGGAACATAGCAGCAGGCAGGCAGGGATGGTGCTGAGCAGTATCTGAGTACTTACATATGATCCACAAGCATGAGGGATATGGGGAGAGAAAGCAAGAGAGAGGGAGACCATGTTAATTGGGAATAGTGTGGGTTTTTGAAACCTCAACGCCTACCCCCAGTGACAGACCTCAGCCACACCTTCTAATCCTTCCCAAACAGTTCCACCAGCTGGGGGCCAAGCATTCAAACATTAGCCTATGGGGGCCATTCTCGTTCAAACACCACAGTCCACTCCCTGACCTCCCACGGGCTTGTGGCTGTATCACAACGCAAAATGTATTTAGTCCAACTTCAAAAGTTCATTCTCAAGACTGTTTAAGAACCAGGTATGGTAGGGTGCCTTTAACCCCAGAACTTGGGGCGGGGCAGAGGCAGGTGGATCTCTGTGAATAAAAATACAAGTATACAAGACCAGCCTGGTATACATAGTGATTTCCAGGAAATCCAGGGCTACATAGCGAGATTCCATCTCAAAATAAAATAAAGGACTGTCAAGTTCAAAGTCTTTCAGAGATTCAAGGCAATCCCTGTAAAATAAAATTTTAAATTATATACTTCAACATACAATAGCACACAGCTGGAGAGGCTTGATAACCCACGTGCATAGGTTGGAAAGCCACGTCTATCAGGTAGTGTATCTGGGCAGGGCAGCACATAAACTTCCACTTTATTCCTCTGATATGGAGATGTCAGCAGCTCACAGAGCCACTGGCAGGTCCCAGATGAGGCTACATGAAGCTCTTACAGACAAGCCCAGTAATTCCAGGGCAGATAGTCTGTTGTTCTGGACAGACTTAAGGAGACAGACACAACCTTCACTTTGGATGGGGTTCTTGGAAATCTAAGAAAGATGCACACACTAGAATGCTGGAGGCTTTTATGATGGCCCTTGTCCATAACCCCAGCACTCAGGAGGTAGAAGCAGGAGGATTAACAGTTCAAGACAGCAAGTTAAGAGGTCAGTCTAGGGACTGGAGAGATGGCTCAGTGGCAAAGCACACTGGCTTCTCTTCCAGAGGACCTGAGTTCAGTTCCCAACATCTACATAGTGGCTTTCAACTGTCAGTAACACTAGTGTCAGAGGATCTGACACTTTCTTCTGGCCCCCGAGGGCACTAGCAATACATGTGGTGCATAGACACAAGCAAAACATTCATACATAGATAAATCTCTAAAAAATTAAAACAAAAACCAAACAAAACACACAAAGCACAAAGGTGCTAAGGAGGTGCTCAGTAGTTAAGATACTTGCTTCTTTTATAGAGGATCCAGGTTCAGTACCAAGTGCCCTCAAGGGGCAGCTCGCAACCACTTGTAACTCCAGTTCCAGGGGATCTGATGCCTGCTACATCTATACACCCAGGCACACATACACATAAAATAAGTAAACCTTAAAAACAAAACAAAACAAAACAAAACAAAACTAACCTAAAAACAACAACAAAAAAGAAGTTCATAGCAGGGTGTATTTGTTTCTGATTGAGAAAAATCAGCAGGTTTTTGAGAGGGCTGGTGAACTAGGTTGATAGGACCCAAGGAAAGGAAGTGAGAAGAAGGAGGGTCTAGTAGGAACTCTCTGCAAAAGACTCAGAGGAGGGAAGGGTGAGCTCTAGGGCTCAGTCTTTCCTTGCTTTAGCCTAAGAAGGGGGAACAGTTCATCCAGGTAGGATTCTGGGACTCACTGTGATTGGAGATTGTCTATCAGGTAGCTGAAAAATGTGGACGCAAGCTTGAAATCGTCTTGGTTCCCATGTCACAGCAGATGGACTTGCTAATGAGCAAAGTTAGGAGGGGGATGCTAAGGGCCCTGGCAGAGCCAGGTTCACTCCACCCCCATGCTGAAGATGCTCCCTCCACTTCTCTGCCCCTCCCACACATGTGTTGGTACAGTTAAGACTTGCTCCACCACACCTGGCCCCCTCCCTTCTGTCTCTGCTCTCTCCCTGTCTAGGGGCCCACCCACCAGCTACAAACCTTAGCCATGTCTGAACTGTGGCCAGTAGGTACCCCTGACCTGACCCTGGTTTCTATCAAGGACAGCAGAAGCACAGAGGAGAAGGTGAAAGTAAATCAAGAGGGTGTGCTGGTTGCCTTCCTCACTTAGTGGAAGTCCTGTGAGTAGGTGAAAGACAGAAAGGATGGAAAGAAGAGGAGTCAGAGGAAGGGAGTGGCCAAAAGACGCCAGGAGGCCTTGTCCCAGAGATTTCTATCTGGGCTCTGCAATCCATCTGCTATCGCTGCAGTGAGGGGCTGCTGGGAGAGGCACAGAGAGTCTGTGCTGAAGCCTCTTCCATTGGGCTCAAACTTAAAGTAAGAACCTGCAGTGTCTGGTTGACTTGCAGACTCAGTCCCAACTTCAGGGCTCCTGCCATGGAGATTTGGTTGTTTCTGCAACAAGAGAGAGATGTGCATCATACTTAAAACATTAAATTGGCCTAGGTGCCCACTGATAGGTGGGTGGATGAATAAAATGTGGTGTGTAGTTCAGCCATGAAGAATGAAGAAGTATTATGTCAACTGAAGCAGATAGAACAGGAGGACCTTATGTTAAGTGAAGTAAGCCAGACAGAGAAAGCAAAGAACAAGTTTTTCTCTCATACACAAACACTAACAACAACAACAACAGCCTAGAAATATTCTAGTAATTATTAGAGATTGGGAAGAGTATGAAGAGGAGGAAAGTAAAAAAAAAATTAAAAAAAATATATGTAAAATAAAGGGAGGCTAGATAGGGTCAATGTGCTCTTCAGGCATGTATGGAGCTATCACATTTAATCCCACTAACATTAGTGAGAAAAATATGTTCATAGTACAGCTCTCCAGTATGCAGAGCTCAATCCCTCAGAGACCCTGCCTGAGTTGATATTGCATCTGGCAGATTGGGTTTCACAGCACAACCCTCTACTTATGCCCAGGCCCTGGTCAATGTCTAAAATATGGGTATGCTACCCCAGGGGTGGCAAGCACACTTACAGTGCCCTCTCCCTTGTGGAGATGAGGGGTTACTCCTAGGCCTTTTGAGATCTAAAAATGTTCCCGTGTGCTTTGTGCCAGCTGGCAACACATACCCATTACCATGACGATGTACACTCTGGATCCTGCTCCTCCCTCCTCTTCCAAATCTTTGTCTTTGAAGCCAGGCCTACATAGTGCTGACTTTCTCCTCCTCTCTTTTTCTCTCTTTCTCTCTCTATCTGTCTCTCTGTCTCTGTCTCTCTCTAAAGATAGTCTTATGTACTCCAGCCTATAAAACTGAGGATGACCTTGAACTTTTGATTTTTCCTGTCCCTACTTCCTAACTGCTCAGTTTACATGTTTGGAAGACATTGCAATTTGAGACTGGAAAAGCCACTGTGTTTTATTTGCAGAGCTTAGTAGGGTAGTTCTCGAGGGGCTTGGAAGGCAGTAATGCTGAAATGCCAGCAGCAATGAAACCCCAGATCACATTTCAGAAAGGAGCAAAGACTTTTGCATTGGTATATTTTGGCTAAGAATCTGTGTGTGCTGATCACTGGGGATGAAGAATCAGCTGTGAATGTAAAAGAGGTCAGGGCCGCTGCACTGAACCCCATGTTCATTGGGACAACAGGGTGCTGGTCACTGGGGATAAAGAGTCATCTTAAGACCGGCTGGGCATGTAAGACCTGGGGTCTCACAGCTTGAATCAGGAGTTCAAGATTGCGCCCTTCCCAGAAATTCCCACAGACCACAACTCAATGCAAAAGTAAGAGTTTTTTTTATTCCAATCGTGGTAGGGTCGCCCCTCCGAAGGCAGGAGACGACCCCAAGCATGCAAAGCACAGGGTTTTTATACTTAAAAATCTAGCCAATTTTGCTCTATACATTGATTGGTCAGCAAGAATAGCGTGAAGATAGTTTACAGCTGGTTGTTTGCAGTTTTTGGCCATTTGTGAGTTTTCTCAAAACAATTCACCCTGCCCTTATTTTTTTAAAAACTATCTTGGAGCAGTTTATCCTGCCCTTTGAGAGCTATCTGCCTCTGGCTTTAATTCAAGGATGGGAATAGTCACAGCTGTTTTTCTTTTACAGTTGTTGGCATTCTCGGGTGGGCTCTCAGGCACAGTGGCACACACTTTTAATCCCAGCACTCGGGAGGCAGAGGCAGGTGGATCTCTATGAGTCTGAGACCAGCCTGGTCTGCAAAGTGAGTTCCAGGACAGCCAGGGCTATCCTAAGAAACCCTGTCTCAAAAAACCAACCAAACCAACCAACCAAACAAACAATAACTAAATAAAAGATCAACACTGCTGAGGTGGGACCTTCTGTGCTTCAGGGACAAAACGGAAGTGTTCTCTTGGGGTTGGCACCAGAAGCTGGTCTAAGAAGGCCAGCTGGCAGACCTTGGTAGTTTCAGAGGTAGAGTCCATGTGGTACTAGTTTTGAAGGCATGGACGTTGCATGATTGAGGAGGTGAGAGCAGGTGAGGCTTTGCACCTTGTGTAGTGTTAGAGTCCCTGCAGCGAGGCCAACAGGAAGCACTGATGACAGTGAGGCCTCAGTTGCGGTGGAGACCCCAGAAATATTTGAAATGTATAACAGGAGATGTCCACTAAGGAGAGACGCAGGTGTGGTGTGGAACCAGCCTGGGATGGTGGCTGTGTGTGCGGCAGGTGGAGGGGCTGAAGACATGGGGCTGCCTCCGCCTTTTAGAGGCCAGAAGATTAAGAGTCTCAAATGGTGGACATAGTCACAGGATTGGATTTACACTGCTGGACTTAACTTTGCTTAGGTGCGATTGCTTTCAACTCCCCCGTCCTTGGAATAAGAAGGTTTATGAAATATAGATAGCATAGTCCATGCCGTTCTAAGATCTTCATAAAGATCTTAATGTCTCAACAATTCTATTTAGTGGGTATGTCATACTATGTTTAAACAATCTCCTGTAGTTTAACATCTAACTTCTTTAATGTATATTGCATGTGTAAATATACATAAATTTATCATGAGCTGGTTATTGTAAAAGCATGGTGAAGTGACTTACAAGGGTTCAACTATGACATTCTTTCTATTTTTGTGTATGTCTGAAATGTCTATAATAAAAAGGTTAAAGTGTGTAGCTATAAAAAAAATTGTCAGTGACATTATAGGACTCAAATAAAGGCTTAGTAGGTACAAAAAAAATGTTTACGAATGTAGTTTGCTTTTGATTTTATAGGAATCCAGTTGCAGATTCTGGATTCTTAAAGGCTGTTTTTTTTTTTTTTTTATTTGTTTAAGTTAGGTTTGGGTGCAAACACCCGAGGCACTCAGAAGAAGCCATCAGGCACCTCCTACCCCAGAAGCTGGAGTTGCAGGCAATGGGAGCAACCTGATAGGGGTGCCGAGAAGCAACTTGGGTGCTCTGCAAAAACAGGGTATAAGCGCATGCTCCAAACCCCCAAGCCATCTTTCCACCCCCAACAGACTTTGGATTTTCAAGGAGATTTTGGTCTTTCAAAGAGATCTTGGATGTTTAAAGTGTTGGATTTAAAAAAAAAAATTATGTATGTAAGCATTTCGCTTGCACGCACGTATGTGAACCTCTTGTGTACCTTGTGCCCATGGAGAGCAGAAGCAGCTTCAGATCTTCTGGAACTAGCGTTATGGATTCTTGTGTGCTACCATGTGGGTGTAGGGGACCAAATCTAGGTTCTCTGCAAAAGCAACAAGTGCTCTTAACTACGGAGCTCTCTCTCTAGCCCTGGGAGTATTGGAAATCTTCAGGACTATAGTTTACATTGTAAAATAAACACGAAGCTTTGGGGACGATGGCTGGGAAATTAAAGCTTACCGTGTGTGCCAAGTTAAAGGATGGCTTGGGCTGGTCAGCTTTTCTTGTCAACTTGACACAATCTAGAATTACCTGGAAGAGAATCTCCTGGGAGGAATCATCTAGATCAGGTTGGCCTCCATCGTGTCTTTGGAGCTTGTCCTGATTGTTGCTTGATGTGGGAAGATTAACCCTGAATGTGGCACCACAGATAGACTGTGAAGATAGCAGCCAGCAGCAGCATGGAGCAGCCATTGCCTTCTGCTCTCGATTGCATGGGTGTGATTCTCCGAGATGCTGAACTGCAGCCTGTGTTGTGAGCTGTGTAGAGTCCTCCTTTAGAGTTGCTTTTGGTCAGAGTGTTCCATCACAGCGACAGAAACAGAACCAGGAGTATGATGCCATTCCTGATTTCTGTGATGTCGGGGCATGAACCCACAGCCTCCACACACACTAGACACACACTCTACCAACTGAGCTCCATCCCTGGCTCCCAAGCAATGACCTTGAGAGGGAGGGACAGAGCTGAGTGCTGTAGGATTGAGGCTCAAGCCACGTGATGCATTGCGAGCAGCAGCCAGATCACTGTGTGTGGCCCCAAGAACAGCACCTCTTTCTTCTCACCTCATATTTAGTTCTTCCAACATGTTGTTGGCCTTGAGGACCTCATCTATTGTAGAAGCTCCAGCGTCTCCAAAGCTGTTATGAGAGATGTCTAGAACTTTCAAGAATATATTTGCCTAGAACACAAAAATAGTAAGATCTGGAGTGGACAGGAACTCCACAAGGAGAGCAACAGAACCAAAAAATTTGAACACAGGGGTCTTCCCAGAGAGTCATACTCCAACCAAGTACCATGCATGGAGATAACCTAGAACCCCTGCACAGCCCAAGGCAGTTTAGTGTCCAAGTGGGTTACATAGTAATGGGAAGAGGGACTGTCTCTTACATAATCTGATTGGCCTGCTCCTTGATCACCTCCCCCTGAGGGGGGAGCAGCCTTACCAGGCCACAGAAGATGACAATGCAGCTACTCCTGATGAGATCTGATAGACTGAGATGAGAAGGAAGGAGAGGAGGACCTCCCCTATCAGTGGACTTGGAGAGGGGCATGCATGAAGAAGGGGGAGGGAGGGTGGGATCGGGAGGGGAGAAGGGAGGAGTTTATGGGGGGATACAAAGTGAATAAAGTGTAATTAATAAAAGTTAAAAAAAAAAACAAAACCAAACAAACAACAAACAAAAGTAAAGATGTGAGTTCACATCTTGATGGGCCTCAGAGCCCAGGACAGCCTGAGCAATGGCAAAGGACAGTGAGCAGAGGTCATGCAACAGTGTTAGTAAGAACTCTTAGTCCAACAGAGGGAAAAGCAGCTGAGTTGATGCTGGAGCTGGGGTAGGGGCAGGAGGAAATAGATGCTGCTGCTGCTGCTGTTGTTGTTGCTGCTCTGCTGCTGCTGTTGTGTGTGTGTGGCTGAGCAGGTACTATAAGAACTGTGAGGTTGGCTGGGCATTCCAGCAAGTTGCTATTGGTAGAGTCTGAGTCCTCCAAGTCTGGCGTGGCTGTGCTGGAAAAGAGGCAGGAATGGTAGGCCAGTGGGGGTTCTCCTAAGGAAACCGTGTGACTCCAGTCTCTTCCCATTTGCCTCTTTGCTTCCAGTTGAGTGGCTTTTCTCTAGTGTTTGCTCAGCCATAGGCCCAAATGATAAAAAGCTGAAATCTACAAAACTATCTACTACAATATAGATACATGGGCATCTAAGAAACTGTTTCAGGTGCAGGAGAAGCGTTTCAACAGCTAAGAGCACCCGTTGCTCTTCCAGAGGACCTGAGTTCAGTTCTCAGCACTCATGTTGGATGGCTCACAACTCCTACCACAAAGGATGGGAAATCCTCTTCTAGCCTCCACAGGCACCCACACATATGTGGCACACACTCTCACACACATGTACACAGAATACAAATAAAAACAAATGTTTAAAAAGAGGAATTTGCTTCAGCTTATCCAGATGCCAGAAACTCCTAAAGCAGGGCCTGGGTGACCCTTCCATGCTCCAGGCTGCCCCCTCCCCACGTTTTTGGGCTCAACCATTCTTCCAAATAGTTAGGCCCATAGGTATGCCTCTCTTCAATTTGTATAGTTGGCTGGCACGTTAAGAGGTGAGTGACACACAGCCCGTGCAAAGGGCTGGGGAGACAATGACTGGATCCAGGCAGCCGTCCCAATTCTTTCATAGGACTTAGCTTCCCCTCGCCCTCCCCTGCCCCAGAGTGAGTGAAATCAAATCACACACACAGGACAAGTACCTTACCATTGAGACCTGCCACAGCCCTTTTTGCAAAAGGACTTGGAACAGAATCTTCATACGTTCTGCTACGATCTGTAGGCATATCGTCTCTGCTTCCTTTCCAAACCACAGCCTGGTCACTCTCCCCTGGATCACCAGCCCAACTGGTTACACTGGTGCCTGCCAATCTAGGAAACAGGCCTGCACGCTCAGAGTTCATCAGCTTCATGATCTTGCCATGGCTGCCTCCTTTCCACCCCACACGTAAATTTCCACTTAAGCATCCACCTGTCTCTAGAACCATGCATTGTTTCTCTTGGAAGACCACTGGTTACCGAGAGTGGTCTTGTTAGTGTACATTTCTTGAAGTCAGGAAATTTGTTTTGTTCATAGATACAGCCCCACTGCAGGGAGCAGTGAGATGTGCCTGGGGTTAATTGAGTTCTGTGGGGCTGGAGTGGAAGAACAGCCAAAGGTGGAATGGTGAGCGGAAGGAAACCAGCACAGGAATATTCTCCGGCAGAAATGGGTGTGGTCTTGCCCACCCGGCATCCTCCCACCCCCACCACCAGTGAGCAATAAGTACTCATGACCCATGACTGCCCAGAACAACTATGACCTGCCAGATCATTGAGCTGATGGTAGCTGAGATCTAGGGATTTCAGGCCTGTGTGAAGCATCAGGAGAGCAGCAAGGTGCTGGGCAGCCTGTTCCTGCAGGCCATTCCCTTCCTATTGCAGCTTCTCTACAGCTGGGTTTAAGGCCAGGCCAATACATGTAGTCTGCAGCCCTGCAGCTCCAGTCTGATTCTCTGACAGGTTCACATCTGAGGGCAGCAGCACTTTCTGGTCAATGGGACCCACAGCCCAGGACCACCCTCTTGCACTTCCCTAAACCTCACAAACCTCCAGGCCTGAGGAAAAGAAGGGGCTTTGCAATCTGATTATCTAGGGTTGGCATGATGGCAGCTCTGTCACCCATTGGTTGGGTCACCTTGGATCTCTGGTCTCATGATTGTCTGTGAAAAATGCTGTGGTAGAGGAACAACCACCCTGTTGATGACTGGTATCTTGTAACAACACAGCATCCCTGTGTGTTCTATTGCTAGGGAGTGTGAGCTCAGATACTCACTCAGGTCCACTTCTGCCATTTTCTTTGACATTTGCCACAGCCCAGAGAGCTAAGTGGTGCTGCTCTGATCACCACATTACGGGCTGAAAGCATGGCACAGAGGAAGGCTCTGCATTTGTGAGATGGACTCACAGACAAGATGGCCACTGTCTCCTTTATCCTTCCTACCAAGCCTAGTTTCAGTGTCCCTCAGCAGATACCTGGGGTCCCAGGCCACTGTGCCAAAGGTTCATTTCTGAGGCATTACCTTGGCACAGAAGACAAGAAGCCAGCACAACACCACAAGCTTGGCATGACTCCAGATAGTGGGTAGCCAGAACCAGTTCTCCAAGCCTAGTGCCCAATGGCAGATGGGACACAGAGGAGGATTGTTCATTGGCCCAGGCCCTTCCCTGTCCTTGCCATTTCATCTGCTGCTACTATGCATATATTCCAGATGAAGGCTCCAAGGCTGAAAAGAAGTCTTTTTTTTGAAGCCGGCAAGCTAGTCAGGGACAAAGGGAGAATTTGCCTAATGCTGAAAAGCATGCTGGTCTCACCCCACCAATTCCAGGCATCACAGATCACACCCCACCACCATCACCAAAGTTGGCCTCCAACTTGCTAAGGATAGACTTGAACCCAGGTTTCAAGCATGCTAGGCAAGCAGTCTACCAACTGAGTTACATTCTCAGCCCACAGGTCATAATCCCTATAAACACCTTGGGGGTGGAGTGTTGGAAATAATTCTAATTTCAATACATTCATTAGCTAAGTTCTTCCTATAGGTTGGAACACCCAGCCCTGAACCCTTCCAATTGCCTGTCAGGGTGTTTCATTTATAGGTTATTCTGGAAGACAGTTCTAAATATTGGGCCTTCTCATGGCTTCAGGAGGGCAAGGGGCTTGGGGGTCAGCTGTTGACAGTGAGGAACGCATCCTCACAGAATGGTGTGGTCCCATGCCAGCTGCCCTCCCACCACCTTTGCAGGAAGATGGCCAATTGAGGAGTCCAACCAGAACCCCATGGGGAGGATGAGGCACCTTCTGTTTCCAGAGCAGAGTGTGAACCTGTGGTCCGCAAATCCTTGTGCTCCAGGACCTCTGTTTGATGTTCAGTGGCTGCTGCATCACCGTCTTGATCTTCGTTCTTCGAGGCTCCTTGCAGGGACCCTTCATTTTCATTCTTACTTCCCAGTCCCCACAGCTCTCCACCTAGAATGCTTCCCAGGGACGTGGGTGTTCCCTTCAGCTGCTTGACTAATCAGATCTGAGCTACAGGCAACAGGTGGTCACGGGGGCCAGTAACAGCGCCTTCTTCCTCCCATCCGTGGTCGTCCGGGCAACCGGGTGTAATTTGTGGCTGCAGAAGCACCATTGCCTTGGCATGCTCCTCACCAGGGCTGATTACCTCACACACCGCTGCTATGCTTGGGGTGGTCACCTCCTTCATGTTCCTTTTGTGGATTTTCCCAGTTTTTTCTTGTGTTTTAGTTACTGTGCTTTGGGGCAGGAGGTGGCTCTAGGAAAGACCTGTAGCCTAGCAATAGTTTTTCTCTGGAGCCACAGATATGCCATCACTCACCGCCTCACGGTCTCAGCTTTCTTTCAAGATCTAGCTGTTGCTATGGTGCTTCACAAGCAGGGACATCTCTCAAAATCAACTTGTACTGTTGCACTTTGGAATCTGCAGTTTTGAGCTCAGAGCCCCCTTCTCTGGGCATCTGCTTCATGTTGGTCACCCTATAAAGAAGCTGAATGGGTAGTCAGGGACAGGGTTATTCCTCTCTGTATGCATAGGGTCCAACCCAAGAACTCTGGACAGGATGGGGGCCAGCTAGATCATCTGGGGTTTGGGACTGAGCCAGAAGCCAGATCCTGCCAAATTGGAGATGTCCCTTTAACAACACTGGCCTGGATCCCATTCATGGCTGCTTTGCCTCCAGTTCAGCTGCTGCTGAAGCTGCCTGCTGACTCATGAACCATTGGCCAGCAGAAGCTGGGAAATGGCTCCTGCAGTTGTAGCGGCACTCGTGAGCTGGGGGTTTCTGGATTACAAGACAGAGAAATATGTGATGACCAGGAATTGCCGGGTGGGCGTCTCTCAGAGGCTGCTGCAGCTGGGAGTGGTGGCCTATGTTATAGGGTAAGAACAGCTCCTGGCCAGGCTGGCTGCAGAGTGTAGTGTCTGGCCTGCTGGCTGAGAGCTAAAAGCTGGCTTCTGAGAATTCTAGCTGGTGGGAGAGTGGGACTGGGGCATGGGCAGGTAAGTAGTCAGTAAGAGGGATTTTAGTCCATTAGAGGATAGCAGAAGAAGCCATGTGCCCATATAAGGGACTTTGTTCCCAGATTTATCTTGGTCTCTGTGCACATCTGCAGTAGGAAGGCAATAATTCTTTGCATGTGTGAGCAAAAGAGCACCAAGGCTCCCAGAGAGACTACTAGGCTTGTGTCTGAAGAGTCTTTGAGCGGGGAGTTGGGTTTGCTGAGTATGGGAGGCAATGGCATGTGAAGAGTGGCCGTGGTGGACAGCTCCCTCTGAGAGCTCTACCTGCTCTGGGATCGGGGGCAAGAGGTGTGGTTAGACAGAAGGTGGAGGCTCTCCATGCTGATCTGGGAGCCTCTGGAGTATACCAAGAGGGCTTCATGTTGTGGGCCCAGCCACTCCTCACCTGCTCACATTACACTGTCCATCATCCTCTCCCTAGGTGGGCCCTCTTGGCCAAAAAAGGCTACCAGGAATGGGACTTGGACCCACAGATCTCTGTCATCACCAAACTCAAGGGGGTTTCTGTAGTCCGGATTAAGGAACTGGAGAACCAGCTCTGGGATGTGGCTGACTTCGTGAAGCCAGTACAGGTAGGTAGGTCCCCAGTGCTGCTGGAAGAAGCCAGAGCCCTTCGGCAGCCGTGCAGCTGCTGCGCATGAGATGCATAGGCTGCCTGTGATGCCAGAGGGCGGGTGAAGGGCTCTGGTAGGGGCCTCCCAGAGTGCTGAGTCAGTCTGAGGAAAAGACTTTCAGGGTTGTATAGCTTTTCAAGTCAGGAAGCTGATGCCTATAGAATTTCCTTAAAAAGAGGAAGGTTAGAGTGGTGGGGTGCTTGCCTGGCATGCATAGCTCCTGTAGCTTCAAGCCCTAGTAACATGTACACACACAAAAAAACCCCTCTCATCCTACCCACCACCCCACACCCCACACAGAGATATGCCTGAGAAGAACTGAAATATCTTAGGCTCAAGATTTATGTTTTGGAAGTAAAAGGTAGAGGGTGGGAGCTCAGGGTTTGGTTTTTCTAACGTCCCCTTGTTATCAGTCAGGGATCTTAGGTCAAGTTCATTTTTTCCACTGATAAAAGAATGAGAGAGAAGGGCCTGGAGAGATGACTCAGCTGACCAAGAACACACATACATATTCATTAAATAGTTAAGTAAAACTGCTCAGTCAGGCAGTGGTGGCACACGCCTTTAATTCCAGCACTTGGGAGGTAGAGGCTGCTGGACTTTTGAGTTTGAGGCCAGCCTGGTCTACAGAACAAGTTCCAGGAGAGCCAGGACTACACAGAAAAACCCTGTCTTGAAACACAACAAAACATAAAAACAAACAAACAAACAAAAACAAAAACAAACCTCAAAAGAAAAAAAGAATTAAAAGCAGGAAATAACTCACAGACACAGCAAATAAATGTCTCATTAAAAGTGAAAATGTCCACCACCCAGAAATTAAAAATCCTTTCTCCTTGGAAGACTGCTGTTCTTAAATATTTATGGTGTGATAGAACAGGTACCTGTCCCTGAATTTTGGATGATCAACTTAAAAGAGGACCCTGATGAGTCCATGGGTTGGTGCAAGCTGAGACATGTTCAGGACCAGCTTTGAACATAACTAGACTGGTCTAGATTGTTCTCCAGACGAGGACCCTTTGGGCAGAAAAGGAAAACAAAACAAAACAAAACAAAACAAAACAAAACAAAACAAAACAAAAAACTTACTGAGCCTTTGTCTTGGCGAGGAGTGGTGAGGAAGAAGTTGAGAGCTCACCATCTTGTAGTGTTTGCACTGCCCCTTTCCCTATCTTTGCCTGCCAGAGTGCAATCTAACTCCTTCCAGCCATGTCACTCAGGAGCCCCTTCTTCCCTTCTACCTCCACATACCTGATTTAGCCCCAATTACTAGCTTACATGTTACATTTCCTGAGGTGACACAAACAGATGTCTGTTTATCCCAGGCAGGGCACCAACAATGAGCCAATTCCATTACGGATTAGTTCAGTGAGCCAATGAGTAATTGTGGTTCCCTGTGGGTGTGTAAGTGAGGGTACTTATGGCAGCATTGGCAACTGCATCACCGTGGCCATGTTTGGGCTCCAGGTGGTACCGCACACACACTTCCTGCTGCACCAACGCTGTTCCACTTGAAATCAGCAGACCCTCTCTGTCCCTACTTGGGGTTGAGCACATGAGAATTGGAAATGAAACTTGTACTAAAGGTGTGGATAGAGGCACAACATTTCCTGGGCTCAGGAAAGGCCATAAGCCTAGCCAGCTTCACCTGCTGTGGATGCCACTTTTTTGCAGGACGAAGTTGGTAACTAGATGGGGCCAAGAACTATCCCTACAAAATCCAGACTACCCAGGCTGGGCTATACCTCAGTGGGCACTGGCCTAGCATGCCTGAGATCCTGGGTTCTATCTCCAGCATTGACAACAACAAAAAGCAAACAAAACAGGCTGTCAATGTCTAGCGCCTTGGCTGGTGCAGCTCAGCAGATGCCAACCTCCAGCTTTACCTTCTAGGGAGAGAATGTTTTCTTCCTGGTAACCAATTTCCTTGTGACACCAGCTCAAGTCCAGGGCAGGTGCCCAGAGGTAAGTTTGTCTAGAGCCTCTAACACACCCCTTCTTCCTCCACTACCTTACCTCCACTCTCCATCACACATAGCTCAAGGCTACGGTTTGAGCTTGCTATGTCTATTGGAGGCAAAGGGCTAAACCTTTCTAGAAGTCACTTCATTGAGTTTTTACATCTACTGTCCACCAGGAATAATATAATTCCCACCAAACAGATGATTGGGATTCCACAGATTTTAGTCACTTGCCCAAGGGTACTAAGTATAGGTTACCTGCACAGTATCTGAGGAGCCTTGGGATCTCCAACCTATACAGCATCAGATCTGAGTGGGACGATTCCATGAAAATGTCCAGTCTCTTTACCATGCTAGTCCTGCCTCTGGGTTCCAGCCAGGTACATGCTCAGGTGGGCATTAATGGAAAAAGGCAAGGCTGAAAGATCAGCTCTTCACTTTATTAGTGTATCTTGAGTCAGCTTTCATCTGGGGGACAAGCTAGCACACCTCTGCCTTTGCTTTCAGGTAATTTATGATCACTAGGTGTTTTCCAGCCCAACTGTGTTCATGTTTGAGCTTTCTGCCTCATTCTTATCTGCTTCTCATGAAGAAATGCAAGCACCTACCCACGGGCCCCCAATCTTACCTTTTCCCTTTGTCTGGGGACGTTCCAGACCATCTTTCAAAGGGCACACTAGCTCGCACCAACCGTGGCGTTTGTGTGGGCAGTTAGGACCCATTCCATATAAATGCATTGCACTCAAGGCTAACCTCTGCTTGGCTGGGCTTCCACACTCTGGTATTTGGTCACGCCACAGTCTCAGAGGATGTCACATGTCCATGGTTGACGCCTATCCACAAAGGAGGTGATGTATGTATACAAAGGATGACTCTCCCTCAGGGAACCCAAACAGTATTCCCACCTCCAGATGCTTAGAAGACAGTGATTCCAGGTTTAGCATGTAGGCAGCTCTACAATGTCACCAAACCTACACGCCCATTTAGAGAAAGTACACAGCTCTTCCCCTTTCCCTGTCTGAGGCTTCTGGTTCTTCTTGTGAACTTATCATGACCAGGTTTCCTGAGAATAACCAGAGTTCCTGCCAGCTCTTCTTGGAAGATTCGTTACCTGGTTCCTCCTAGCATGTACTAAAAAATCCTGAGTGTCATGTCCTTCTGCAAACCTTTCATGACATCCCACCCTGCGCCCCACAGCATCTAGGCTAGGCCCTGGGCTGGGCTGGCAGAACTCCAACCCTCTCTATCTCAAGTTGCAGTTATGGTCCAGCCAAGGTGGTAGGTTCCATGATGCCCACAGAGGGCAGCGGCCACAGTTGGGGAGACTTAAGGCAGTGCATGGACTAAATACTAAAGGAGCTGGTGATCTGGATCAGTGTGGCTACAGCAGGATGCCAAACAGGGGGAGCATCATGGACAGAGGCCCAGGCTGTGTGAGGGGGTGAGGTATCCCTGGGGATACACAGCGCTTGCTGTGGCTGGAGCATAGACTTGGGCTGGGTTACAAAAAGGACAACCCAGGATCTCATGGACCCTCTGAGTCCTGCTAAAAAGCTAGAGTTGATGTCTGAGCAGAAGGTAGCCAGAACGAGTGCATGGTATAGACCCTCCATCTCTCATCACTTGGGCTTCTAGGTTGAGGTGCTTACATCTCATCATGGAGTCTGGTTGAAGGAGTTGGAGACATAGACACAGCTGGGACAGCAGCGTAGATAAAGTGGCTGTACTCTGATCTCTGCACTGGATCATAGTCCCATCCTTCACTTAGGAAAGTCCTAAGTCTCCTCCATGGCCTTTCAATCCCTCAGCCATTTTTGCTTCCATGGCACTGTGATCCTCCTGGAGTTCCCCATAAGCTGAACCTCCATTAGGGTTCTGAAACTCAAGGCTGCCTTCTTCTCTTAGGTTGGGGACCCCCAGGAAGCTCACTTACCTTTCCCCCATGACCCTTTGGCCTTATATAGACACAGTGTTCACATTTGGCAGAAAAGACCCTAAGCAAGTGTGTGTGTGCGTGTGGATATGTGTGTGTTTGCACGGGTGTGTCTTTTCTACTTGTGTCCCTGTGACCTTACACCCTGCTCATTGGCCCATGCTACACCTACCATATACTGATCACCACCAGTTTGTCCTATGGCTCTTTAGCACCACCCCCTGCTCTGTTATTCCCATTGGACAGAAGAGCTGGAACTCAGTGACCTGTTAGGGACAAAGCTGTCAAGTGAGCAGCACTCTGCTCTTGAAATACAGCCCTGTACCACCATCCAGGTGGCTGATGGTCCTTCTCTCCAAGCTTACAGTTTGTTTGCACTTTCCCTATGCTTCCAAACCCACGGTATCCTGGGAGGTATCGTAAGGGTCTTGTCTTTGTAGTCTGTGATGCCATGTCTCAAAAAGGAGGCATCCCCCTGTGCTGTTGATGACTAGGGTCTCTCTTACCTACTTCAGCATCCTTCTGTTCCTCTGGCTAACTGCTGGGCTGACGAAGACTGCCCTGAAGGGGAGACGGGGACGCACAGCCATGGTAACTATGGGCTTCGTCCCTTGGTGCCTCTGTTAAAACACGGAAAAGGGAGGGCATACTGGGTAGTCCCCAAATGCAGGCCCTGCTGTGTTTGTTTGTGCACCATGTCACTCTGCCAACAAGCCCATACCCCACACCCTCCTTGAGACCCATGGAGAATTGAGGCCTTGGAGCTCGTTTTGTGTTTTCAAGGCATAAAAACGGGTCAGTGTGTGGCGTTCAACGCAACCCACAGGACCTGTGAAATCTGGAGCTGGTGCCCGGTGGAGAGTGGTGCTATGCCCAGGTAAGTCTCCTCTCCCCCAAGGCAGGGTCCCAGGATAAGCAAAACAATGTCAGTATACCATTTACCTCCAGGAAGCCCCTGCTGATTCAGGCCAAGAACTTCACGCTCTTCATCAAAAACACTGTCACCTTCAGCAAGTTTAACTTCTCCAAGTAAGCATGGGCAGGCCTTGGTTGAGCCCAGATCCTCCATGCCTCTTGGTTCATATGATCTCTATCACTGTCTTTTCTAGAACCAATGCCCTAGATACACGGGACAGCACCTACTTCAAGCAATGTCTCTATGATCCACACTCTAGCCCATACTGTCCAGTGTTCTGCATCGGAGACCTTGTGGCCATGGCTGGAGGGGACTTTGAGGACCTGGCATTGCTGGTGAGTCATGTGGGGCAGAGTTCTTGCAGCACAGGGATAGGGTCTCAGGCTCATCTACTGGTGGAACAGAAATGCGTTGTGTGCAGGGTGGTGCCGTGGGTGTCAACATTCATTGGGACTGCAACCTGGACTCCCGAGGCTCTGACTGCTGTCCCCAGTACTCCTTCCAGCTGCAGGAGAGGGGGTACAACTTCAGGTATGGCCCTCACTTCCCTAGTGCTGGATTGCTGTTCCTGACCTCCAGTGACCACCAGAGCAGAGCACTCCTAGCTCAGACCTCAGGATCTCTGCTGTATGTACAAAGGGTCCTGTGGGAGCCCCAGTCTCTGGGCTCCACTCCATTTTCTTTCACTCAACTGCTCAGTATAGACTGTGGAAAAATTTCTACTGGTGGGCAAATATTCATATACCTTTGACCTGGTGTCTCAGTTAGGGTTTTATTGCTGTGAAGAGATAGAAGGAAGGAAGGAAGGAAGGAAGGAAGGAAGGAAGGAAGGAAGGAA
>NW_026591497.1:31559-39384 GCF_907164565.1 Psammomys obesus | reverse complement strand
GAAGGAAGGAAGGAAGGAAGGAAGGAAGGAAGGAAGGAAGGAAGGAAGGAAGGAAAGGGAGGGCAGAGGTGGGAGGAGAAAGAAGAAATAAAGTTAAGATTAAATCTTTTAAAAAAATATTAAATTTTGTCTCATGTACATTAATGTGAAGGAGTCAGGTCCCTTGGAATTTTCATTACAGACAGTTGTGAGCTGCCATGTGGGTGCTGGGAATTGAACCCAGGTCCTTTGGAAGAGCAGACAGTGCTCTTCATCACTGAGCCGTCTGCCCTGGTAGATTAAATCTTAACACTTTATATTTTTTTCCCCCACTGTTTTTAATATTCACAGTTTTTTATTTTCTGGTCCCAGAGACACTCAGAGATCTTAAACTGCAAGTATTGCCGTGTGTTTTTAGTTTCCCAAGAGAGTCTTGGGCCCCTCCTGCCACTTAATCTCATTTTAACACACGGAGCAGCAGGTGTGCACACATGACCGTCAGGCCTAAGGGTGATGACCCTTGCGTGGCTGTGCTTGGCTCCCCGCTTCTTACAGCCTTATGTGGTAGGTATCTCTGCCTGGGGGCCCTTGCTGGCATGTCTCTCTGTCGAGAATGCCTCCTCACTTCTGTGACAACACCCGCCTTCACCTTCTTCCCCAGCTCTGTGAAGGGAATTCCTGCCTCAGAGTTCTGACAGCCCTCACCATCACCCTACCTTCCTTCTCCCATATCCCTGCTACCAGTATCTATTCACATAGCCTCTGTGGCTCTCTCTGACCCTCAGTAGCAGGGATCTCCCCCAGTAGAGCCTTGCTCAGTTTCTGGTTTGCTTCCCCTTGTCCTTAACACCTACATGGAGCCTAAGACTACATGGACTCAGGACTGGGGCTGACAGAATCAGCGGGTAATCCAGCCCGAAATGCAACACGCAAACCATTGGATTCTTTCCTGCTATCTCCAGGACAGCCAATCACTGGTGGGAAACCTCAGGTGTGGAGGCCCGGAGCCTGCTCAAGCTCTATGGGATCCGTTTTGACATCCTTGTCACTGGGCAGGTAACGTTCGGGCCAGGGGGAGGGATTGTGGAGGTTTGGGAGGACAGCCACAGCCCAAGAGGTTCATCCCAGGTCTCTCAGGCAGGGAAGTTTGCACTCATCCCTACGGCTATCACAGTGGGCACAGGAGCAGCTTGGCTGGGCATGGTGAGTTTAATCACTTAAGGTTCTCTCTGGCTGCAGAAACCACCAGCCAGGGCCTGCCGGTACCCACTGGACCTGCAGATTGTGTCCTGGGTGGGGATTGGCTGGTGGAGGGAGCGCAAGTTGAGGAATCTGGAACATGGTAGGTCCTGCCCCTTCCAGGTCACCTTCCTCTGTGACCTGCTGCTGCTGTACTTGGATAGAGAAGCCCATTTCTACTGGAGGACCAAGTATGAAGAAGTGAGTTGTGGGCCTGCTTGTGTTCCAGAGCTCAGGTCACTCTGCCTGAACACTGTGTTCTGCCACACTTTGGGGAATGTTAGCTTGATCCCTAATCTGTTGTCTTTGTAGGCAAAGGCCCCAAGAACAACTAACAACACTGCGTAGACTGAGCCTGAGTTGACACTGGCAAACACTGATGCCCCAGTGTCTCAGCCCCGGTTTGCACCTGCCCCGTGTCTGCTGCTGCTGGGATCCAGACATTCATGCACCAGTGACCCGCTGGGTGGCTGTCATCCATTGGCCTATCCATTCCTGAGGCTTAGAGCCACTCTCTTCTGTGTAAAGTTTAGGGCTTGGGAAGGGTTCCTGCTTAGGAACATCAAGGACAAAGCTTCAGCAGAACTAGATAGGGGTTGGGGGAATCCCACCAGACTCCCCAAGCAGACTCCCTCCTAGGCTCTGCCTGAGAGGAGAGAAGGCAATGTAGTTGAATGAGTGATTGCTGGTATCCTCGGAACTCTCTACACATCTTCCTGGAGACTCTGCTATCCGGCTCAAAGGCCCTGGCCCTGACCACCAGGCTTCTCAGGAGCTTGTAAGAAACTGCACACATAGTATTTGCTGCCATCCTGACAACCTCAGTCTCCTCTAGAGCACCTCCTTGCTAGACATCCTAACCCTGGCCCCAGCCATAGTGCCATAGTTTCAAGGTATGGTCTCCATGAAGGGCACTAAGGTTCTTCAGGGATGGCTGGTTCTGGATCTGTAATCATGTGGAACCTTGATTCCTTCACGATAGTGACTTTTTTCATGTCCTAGAGCTCATAGAAAAGATGTCAGGAACAGGGGATTCAGAAACTTTCTTGGTCCAAATGTGGGGCGTAATTTAGGGAGTATGCACCCCTTGGAAGGAAAGAGGCAGGATACATGGTGATGGAGGGAGCACCAGAGCTGAGGCCAAAGCAGCACCAATATCTGGGGTCACCTGGCTTTCAGAACCCCCCCCCCAAAACACTTTAGAGTTCCTTAGGGCTGTGGCCTCCAAAGGGCTAGGGTGGGAAGGCCTGGTTACTGGAGGTGGTTTACATGGACCCAGTAGTCCGTGAGGAACCCTGTTATCACCGCTGAAGTAAAGCTTGCCAAAGCAAGCAGCTTCCTGTGTAGGGAGGAATGGGAAAAGGGAGATGGCAGAGCCCAGCCATGGAGACACCAGCGAGAGGTACAGAGTACACCTAGGACTTTCTCCCTCTCTGAATTATAGCCCCACAGCCAACTAATGGGCTGGAAGATAGTGGGTGCAGGTCCAAGGGCATCCATGCATGCTTAAATGCACCACTCATGTACTAATCCAAGCTGGCCTCTTATGGACACTGTTGCCCTGGAGATTAATAGGTAGCAGAGAACCCAAAGGCTTTACCTAAAAACCCCTTCAGGGTTTACAGAGACAATAAAGGGTAATCTGTGGTCAGGAGCCTGGATTTGGAAACAACGGTCAACTCTGTGGGGGCCATGCAAGAATGTGCTGGGGGGAGGGTCTTGTGGGCATGTGCTTGTTCGATGTATTTCAAGGTCCCAAGGCAGACCTCGGGCACATGCCTTGCTCAAAAGACCCTGACAGTCAATGCCGTTTTGAGTTACCTACTTTAAAAGTCCAGGTTGTGATACATATTTCCTGATGGAGGACATGTCAGAGGCCTGGGGATGTAAGTCAGCACTGGAATGCTTGTCTAACAATCTCAGCATCCTGGCTTCCCTCTCAAGCCCCAGTAACACACACACATGCACACGTACACGCGCGCACAGGCACGCACCACACGGACAGGTCAGGAGTCTTTCCCTGTGTTGTCACATGCCTCTCTTCACATTATGCGATGTAGCCCCCCCCCCCCCCCCCGAGACTTTGGCAAACCTTCTGTGTCTCTGCTGTGGACTGGGGACAATTGCTTGGTTCCTCAGGCAAGTAAGAACTCAGTACCACAAAGAATGCCACCGTATACATGACAGCTGGTCACAACACTAGCTGATTAGTTATTATTCTGGGTCTCAGAGGCTGACATTTCTTTCCTGCCACTCTGTCCCACCTGCCCAGGTATCCAAGGCTGATCATAAAGCGGAAGGCACTGGGCAACGAGTCCACACCAGCACTGGCCAAGGCCTATTCCATGATGACTGGAGGCTCAGTTTCTGGGTTGAGGCCTCAAGAACATTTCCAGCCCAGTCTAGGCAGGCTTCAGACCCATGCTTCCTCTCGCAGGCAGCTGCCGGTTCTTCTGGCCTCTGGGTGTTGAGGGTGCGCAGCCCTCAGTGAACCAACCTCTACGGCCAGCTACTCAGCACAGCCTGACTCCTGCACTGGAGCCTGGCTAGCAGGCTGCACTGCCTGTACCGTTTCCTCCAGGCTGCCGCTGGGGAACACCACGTAGTGCGCAGTAGTCAGCTCCAGTGGCTCCCTCTCTTTCTCCTTGCTGTGCCAGACGCCATAGCCAAAATACACGACAAGTCCTGCAGGAGTGGGTGTGAGCCTGGAGGGCAGCGTCCCGACCCCACCTGCCCTCTTTGTCCTCCCCATTGTAACAGACTTGGGTCCAATCCCAGGGCCCACTCACCGAGCAGCAGCCAGAAGATAAAACGCAGCCAGGTCAGGTAGCTCAGCTTCAGCATGAGGCAAATGTTGAGAAGGATGCTCAGGGCTGGAGTCAGGGGAACCAAAGGTATCTGAGGGCACAAAGGGTGAGGCTGAACTTGGCTGTAGGATACATATGCCAGTCCAGAGCCTGACTCTGTGGACATTACCCAGAACCCCTCATCTCTGGAGTTTTGGAGCCATGTGTACACTCACCAGGCAGGAAGTTGGAGGAAGTAGGATGGATAAACCTGCCTCCCCAGCCCCATGAGACCTTGTGCATCCTCACGTAGCATAAGAGGGTGGGACAGAGGGAGTATGTTGGACTGAGGAGGAACAGTATTGGTAAGGCATGGGGAGGGGGGTATACCTGGAAAGTGTCTTGCTTCTTTTGCTGCTGGTGAGCCCCCAGGACCAGAAGGCTTAACAGAAAAACAGCACCACTGACGACCAGCAGCAAGACGTAGCCCCACTGTGGGAGGTGCATCTCTGAGTTCCCGAAGACCAGTACACACGCCAGAGAGATGGCTGAGGCTACCAGGATGCCAAGCGCCCAGGCCACAGCAGTTCCAGGGATGCACCCATCCAGGAAGCCCAGGAAGGGCTTCAGAGTTGGTCGCAGCTGCCCAGGCTCAGACATCAAGTTTTGTGCATCACCCACTAGCTGTATATGGTCTGAGAAGGAGTCGTACTTCTTAGCTGTGGGGCCAGGGCTGGCTAGGCAAGGAGAGCCGAGTGGAGAAGCTTTTTGAAAACGCAGCACAATGATGCTGGTGGCCACAAAAGTATAGGCCAGCAGGGTGCCGATGGATAGGAACTGGACCAATGCCTCAAGGTCTAGCAGCAGTGCCAGGAGAGCCATGAGGACCCCAAACACCAGGATCCCCACCACAGGCACCTGCGTCCGGGGATGCACCCGAGCAAATATCTGGAAGAAGAGCCCATCAGCGGCCATGGCATAGACAATGCGTGGCAGGGAGAAGAGGTTGCTGAGCAGGACCGTATTCATGGCTGCAGCGGAGGACAGGGAGCAATCAGCATGGTAGAAAAGCCCAGTAGGGGCTGCTGCTAGGCTCTCAGATGGAATGTGTATTGAGGGCATTGGCTTCCCACCTCCTACTTAGGAATGAGGCACCTCTGCTTAGAGCCAGGCCCGTTAATGAGTCTTTTGATAGTGTGAAGTCAGCCTGGAAAGGACCTGTAAGCACGTGCTCCCAAACTGATATTCTTTGTATAATGGGTAGGGAGCTGATCTGCCAGCAAGTCTTTGAAAACAAGTGTTTCTTAATGAGCTCATCATGCAGGTAGTAAAACTGGGGCCTGGATAGAAGTGTTTTGAGAGGTTTGGGGCGGGATCCTCTACCCTGACCCCTCCCACCCTGCCCAGAAGGGTTCCTTACCACAAATGGAGCCAACTGCCACAATGAAGCCAGCCCAGCTGTAGCCCCGCCTGTAGAAAGCATCAGCAAGTGCTGAGTCAGGGTCCAGGCTGTGCCAAGGTACCATGAGGGTTAACACAGTGGAGACCAGAATATAAGCACCAGCTGCCAGGCCAAGGGAGATGGCAATGGCCATTGGCACAGCCCACCGTGGGTTTTTGGCCTCCTCACTGGAGGCAGCAATGACATCAAAACCCACAAAGGCATAGAAACAGGTGGCTGTGCCAGCCAGGATGCCAGAGAAGCCAAAGGGTGCAAAGCCACCCTCTTCTGCACTCCAGTTGTGAGGGCGGGCCAGGATGAAACCCAGGACAATGATGAAAAGAATGACAATCAGACTGATGGCTGAGAATGTGTGGTTAAGCCAGGAGGAGACTCGGGCTCCACAAGAAACAAAGGCAGAAGCCACCAGTAAAATGCCAGCAGCCAGAAAATCTGGATAGTGGGCCAGGAAGGGCATCTGCCAGACACCCATGTGAGACTCTGTGAAGTTGCGAATGCTGTGGTTAAAGATGGCGTCCAAATAGCCACTCCAGGCCCGGGCCACTGCAGCCCCCCCAATGAGGTATTCCAGAAGTACGTTCCAGCCTATGAGGAATGCCCATATTTCGCCCATGGACACATAGGTGAACAAGTATGCAGAGCCGGTACGAGGCACACGGGCTCCAAATTCTGCATAGCACAGGGCTGCCAACAGGGAGGCTACAGCGGCCACCAAAAAGGATAAGAGCACAGCAGGTCCAGCCATGTCCTTGGCCACTGTGCCTGTGAGCACATAAAGCCCAGATCCCACCATGCCACCCACACCCAACAGGGTCAAGTCCAGTGTGGACAGGCAGCGTCGCAGTGACGTCTCCATGCTAGACTCTTCCAGTGGCTTTAGACGGTTCAGTTTCTGGCAGAAGCGTGCCAAGCGGGCAGTGCTGGTCAGTCCCCGGGCCATGGCAGACGGAGTCCTGAACCAGCTCCTGGAACCTACTGAGGATAGATAGCAGGAATAACCGGCCATCCTCTATTTTTTCATAGACTGTCCAACCCAGTCCTCGCCTCCTCACCCTAGGAACTGAGGACACCTACACCACGGACCTACTTTAGAAAGCTTGAATGGGACGGGGGTCAGGAGCTGTGGGCGGGAAAGATAGAAAGCATGGAGGTCCTTCCTTGTCAGCCTTCAGGGCAGTGGAAGTGGCAGAGAGGAGCAGACCAGGAGCGGACCGCGAACCAGGTAGGTAGTTCTGAGGGTGAGTGGGAGTTGCCTAAGAAGAGGCTTGAAACAGGCTCTTCCTGAAGCAGGGCCAGGCTGCTTGGAACGGGAGCGGCTCCTGTAGCCGGGAGCGTAGCCAAAGGGACACCGGGCCTTAGAGAAAAGCGATCATCCCACGTCTGCCAAGTTGGAGGATCAGCTCACCTGAAGCCAGGCGGCCAGGAGGCCAGGGCTGCACCCCCGAGTCCCGGATGTGGAAGCTGTGGTGCACCTCCCCTCGCTATGTGCGCCGCTGCCGCGCCGCTGCTGCGACTAGCTGCAGACTACCCCTGGCCCCCAGACATCAAAACCTTCGCTTGCATTTGCATTCCCGCAGCAGCCATCCCGCCGGACCCGCGGGACCTACCTGCTGTCGTGGCCACCGCCGCGCTCACTGCGCCTGCCCCGATAGCTTACAACGCCTGCGCGCAGTCCCCGCCCCTGGCTGCCAGACGCTGGATAAACCCGAGCCTCACAACACATATCCCCTGTGGGGTTCAGCCCTGGGCCCCGCACTGCGTCACGTATCAGAATAAGCCTCTTCAAGAATAAAGGTACACCATCGAGACCAGAGCTGACCAGGGTCGCCAGGGTCCTAGGACTTATTCCATCATTTCGACCCCTTCCTCAGGGGAGGAGCCTGCTCCACCACCTGCTGAGCCACTTCACTGGGTCCAGGTTGGGGGTGGAGCCCACCCTGATTCAGCAGAAACTCGCCTTGATTTCCCCCACCCCGACAGAATTACTCCAGCCAACTGGATATCATCCTGGCCCCCATCACGGGGTCATTTGGAGTCTGCAAATGTCTAACACAATGAGATGAAGACGGGGATCTGGCAGAGTGGCCTTGGCAATATCTAAACCTCAGTGGGGTGGCAGGAAGCACCTTGAACATTAGGCAAGAGAGGGCAGTCTTTGGGGAGTGTTCTGTGAATTGGCAGAATTTACAGCACTATAGTGTCCCATAAAAAGACAGCAGTCAGCATCGTAAGACAGCTTGCAGCTCTACAGCTGGGGTGCCCTCTAGCCCCTCAAATGGTAATGACCCTCTCAGAACCTTATCACATCAGCTTTCTCATATATATATATATATATATATATATATATATATATATATAT
>NW_026591497.1:0-31459 GCF_907164565.1 Psammomys obesus | reverse complement strand
TATATATATATATATATATATATATATATATATATATATATATATTTATATATATATATATATATATTTATATATATTTATATATTTATATTTATATATGGTCTTCAATTTTTTGAACCATTCCAAGTGCCAGGATTACAGGCATGGGCCACCAAGCTTGGCTAACATTTTTTCCTGGCAGGCCTTGGAGAGTATTATTTTTTTTTGAAAAAATTTTAAGTAAATTTTTATTTTTTAATATTAGTTACAGTTTATTTACTTATGTATCCCAGTTGTAGCCCTCTCCCTCCTTTCCGCCCAGTCCCATCCTCCTTCCTTCATCTCCTCCCTGCCCCTCTCTAAGTCCACTATTAGGGGAGGTTCTCCTCCCCTTCCATCTGACCCTAGCTTATCAGGTTTCACCAGGACTGGCTGCAATGTCCTCCTATGTGGCCTAGCTAGGCTGTTCCTCCCACGGGAGTTGGGGAGGTCAAAGAGCTAGCCACAGAGTTCATGCCAGAAGACAGTCCCTGTTCCCCTTACTAGGGAACCCACTTGGATACTGAGCTGCCATGGGCTACATCCAAGCAGAGGTTCTAGGTTATATCCATGCATAGTCCCTGGCTGGAGATTCTTAAGGGACTCCAGCATCAACTCTCCACTGGTGATAGCCGAGAGGACTCTGTTCTTCCCACCAGCATTCACACCATCAGGGTGCCCGGGTCAGCTCAGGCATCAAATCTCCAGAGCCCACTCTGGTTCATTTATGCTTAGGTCTTTCTTTCAGGAATCTTTTTCTTTCTGATCTCAGATTGAAAGAAAAAATGTTAGCCAAGCTTGGTGGCCCATGCCTGTAATCCTGGCACTTGGCATGGTTCAAAAAAATTGAAGACCATATATAAATATGTATATGTATTTATATATGTATGTGTATATATATATATATATATATATATATATATATATATGAGAAAGCTGATGTGATAAGGTTTTGACTTGTTGACAGTGAGACAATAGCCCAGCAAAGCCAAGCCAGGCAAAACCAAGGTAGGCACCTGTTTCTCCCAGAACTTTAATTAATCCATTTTTATTTTATGTGCATTGGTGTTTGACTGCATGTATGTTTGTTCGAGGGTGTCAGAAACCATAGAACAGGAGTTACAGACATTTTTGAGCTGCCATGTGGGTACTGGAACCTGGGAATTGAACCCAGGTCCTCTGGAAGAGCATCAATGTTCTTAACCACTGAGCCATCTCTCTAGCCTTAAAATTTTTTCTTCATATATTCATTCATTCATTCATTCATTCATTCATTCATTCATTCATTCATTCAATAACAACTCAATTGCATCCCCACTCTCTCCTCTCCTCCCAGTTCCACCCTCTCATCCACTTCCCCCATATTCCCACCCCCAACCCCCAGGTACCAACTCTGCCTGGCACATCGAGTCAAATCAGGACTAAGTGACTCCTCTTTCACTGAGGCAAGACAAGGCAGTCCTGCAAGGGAAACATGATCCAGAGGGAGGCAACAGAGTCCAAGTCAGAGACAGCACCCACTCCAATTGTTAGGGGGTCCACCTGAGGACCACGCAGCCCATCAGCTTCATATGGGTAGGGGCCTAAAACATTTTTTTAAAGAAAAAAATGGTAACAAATTACACACACACATTCCCAGGAACGCAAGCTTAGTTTGAAATATGAAAAAAATCCTGTGTAATATACCATACTAGTAAAATAAATAATCAAACCCACAAAACCATCTCAGTCGACACAGGAAAAATATCCAACAAGCCGAGTGTTGGCTTGAATAAGGCTCACATATTTGTATGCTTAGACACCCAGGAGTGGCGATGTTTGAGACAGATTGTGAGGTGTGGCCTTGTTGGAGGATGTGTGTTTTGGGAGTGGGTTTGGAAGTTTCGAAAGCCCAGGCTCTCTCTCACCCTGCCTGTGGATTAGAATGTAGCTCTCAGCTACTGTTACAGCACCGTGTGTGCCACCACGCGCCAGCATTCTCCCTGCCTGAACACGGACTGACCCTCTGAAACTGTAAGCAATTAACTGTTTTCTGTTTTAAGAGTTGCCATGGCCATAAAGTTTTTTTTTTCCACAGTCACAGAATCCATGTATATGTGTATATATATATGTGTGTGTGTGTGTGTGTGTGTGTGTATGTATATGTATATGTATATATATATCTCCCTACATTTACTGTACTAAGTGTCAAAAGACTGAATGTTTTTGCCTAAGATAATTAATACCATAAGAATGTTCACTCTTGGCACTTGTCTCCAGTTTGTAGTAGTGCATCTAGCCAAGGCAATGAGGCAAGAAAGTTCAACATACACACACACACACACACACACACACACACACACACACACACACACACACAGAGAGAGAGAGAGAGAGAGAGAGAGAAAGAGAGATAGAGAGAGAGATAGAGAGAGAAAGAGAGAGACTTGTAACCCCCAGAGTTTAAGGAACACAGAAAAAGGAGGATCACTGGGGCTTTCTAGCTGCTAGTCTAGCTCTAGACTCAGAGAGAGATTGTCTCAGGGGCAGATACAGAGCGATAGAGAAGGATGTCCAGTCTCTTTCTCTGGCTTCCACATGTATGCATACACCTGAACATATTTATACTCATGTTAACATACACCATAACCTCTGTCACACACAGAAGTAAAAAGTTACAATTCATCTATCAAAATGGGTCTATGAACTCCATAAGAGCTACCAGTTGGGAACTTGTGATAAGGGATAGAGGTGTTAGGGTACCTCTTAGATCTCTGTCTTCCTCAGGAACTGTCTTTCAGTATGACATAACAGCCTTTCTGCTTGGACAGGATGTTTCATTCAGTGCAATTGCAAAGACCAACATGATGCTTAACACAAAGTAGAAAAGAGATAGAAGATGGAGGGAGGGATGGATAAATGAATAAGTAGTCGGGTAAGTAAGTGGATGTATGGGTGAATGAGTTAGGTGGATGAATGAGTAAGTGTATAATGAATGGAGAGTTAATAATAAATCTCCACAGTCTTCTTCATGCAGAAAAACAAGAGAGAAGAGCTGAATGTTAGCAAAACACCTGCTGTGTGCCAGGAGCGTTGTTCAGGAGTCCTTACCTTATACAGTGAATTTTCTCCTATTGTCTTTTTTTTTTAACCAATGACAAAACTAGGAGTATGGTGGTAGGCATTTGCATGAGGTAGCATCTGGATATAAATGGCAGAGCTAGACAGGGTGTGTCTCTAACAGAAGGCTCTTCTATGTCTTCTCCCAGCAAACTGAAGCCTCACTCATCCAGCTCTCATCGTAGTCCACTGGTGAGCAACTCACTGGTGCATTCTTGGCAGCCTCCCAGACGCCTCTGCATCTGAGTCCTAATATAAACCCTCTCAACACCTTTAGAATTGATCACTCAAATCCTAAGTTTTCAGAGGAGGAGGAGGCAGGGTGGCCCCAGAATATCTAAGGCAAGTATCATAAATCTTGCCCCACCCCCAAACCAGGTCCTCCATATCTATGTGCCTATTGCTCAGTTTTCTTTCACACTTAAGGGTATGTGCTTCAGGAAGATTTGTCACTCCCTATGTGCCCCAGTCTTAGTCCCTGGCAAGGAATGGGTACTAAATATTGGATGAGCTGATGAACAGATGGGTTAGCTAGGCCACCTCATCAGAACCACACACACACACCTGTCCCATTTCCCACCCAAGGCTGGCCTGAATGCCCCTTCCGTGGACTGAGCTGGATCTCTGTGCTGATGTGCTTGTGGTCCTCATCCATCCATCTGTGTGTCACTCCTTCTGAGGAGGCAGTGAGCCCTGTGTGGTCTTCATGGTTGATTATTTGGAGCCTGCAGATTGTACACAGAGCAGATGGTCCATCATTGTAGGTTGAATCATGCAAAGAAGGCTTCCGGGGCCATGGACATAGCTCACTGGGTAAAGCAGTTGCTGCACAAGCCTGAGAACCAGAGTTTAATCCCTTAGGACTCTATTAAATGAGTGGCCATGGTGCCCCTGCCTGCCTTTTAAGACTCAGAGAGGTAGGAAGAGGATCCCAGCTGGCTAGCTGGGTTAGCAGAATCCTCAAGTTCTGGGTTCAAGTAAGGGATGTTTTTGCCTAGCCTCACTGGATCCACAGGCAGATGGGTCTATCAGGGAGCCCTGCCCAGACTTCAAGGTAAATCCCATCTGTGCTTATTCCATGGATACAGCAGGAAAATAATGCAGTGCCTAATCTTCATAAATCTTTGTCACACACCACCACATCTGGGGCCCCAAAGTAGGGATTTCCCAACCCAGGCAGCACTAGTTTATAATATTCTCCTTCCTGGTGCCTTTAATATGGCAGTAAGATAAAAGGCCACTCACAGAGATAGACGCCCCCTGGAATCCAGAGTTCCCCGACCGCTTCTCAGGGCAGGACCATGGACTTGGTTGACTGGCTGAGTTATTTAAGGATTTCAAGGAGCTATAAGGATGGACATATTAGGGAACTGGGATCAAGCTGCTGGTGGAAGACAACGCCATTGGGCACTGTGGATCTATCTGTTTTTGCCTGATAGCCAGTCAGTAGCAGAGGCAGTGGGTTCCACTCCCAATGAATCTAGAATTCTAGGCCATCCCTCGCTTTCCCTCTTGCCAGATAGAGCTGTTCTGAGGCAGCTCCAGCCTAAATGAGCCCACCCTTCCACTCCTACCCTACCCCAACCCTTCAAGGGGGAAGCAGTTTGTGTGGCCCATCAGGAGACAGATTTCTGACTCCCAGCCAGGAAGGGGGACAAGACTGCCTGACCCTCACCTCAGCCTGAGACCGCCTGGCAGCACCAGCAGCAAACATTCCAAAGACTCCTGGGAAGGCAAGGCCTCTTCTAGGACAGAGATGCTTCGATGGCACGTAATGCAGAGTGTTCTGGGTTCTAGCTTAGAATAAAGTCCATGGCTAACTGTCAGTCCTATAGGTTGGATATTTACACAATCATATCACAAAAGGTATATATTTGGGAGTTGCTACAATGATTTGCCAGTAAGTGGCAATAAAGGATCGCAAGGAAGGGATTGGAAACAAGCAAGAGACATCCCTTTATCTGGATAACAAACATGTGGGAAGCATAGTCCTGTGTCTGGTCACACTTTACTGCCACATGCAGTGGCTGCTGAGATACAGCTTCTGGCTTCTAGGAGCTCACAGACTGGATGTTTGAAGTCAGGGACAGAGTGAGACCATAAGGGTTGAGAGTACTCAGGGACTCAGGAGTAGCACCCAGCCCAGCCAGATAGGGTTTCTGCTAAGAAAAACAAAAGAGCAGGTATTACCTATGAGAACTCTGGAAGGTGAGAAAGAGATGGCTTGGCAAAACAGAGGTGTGAGTCTGTGCAAAAGACCAGAAGTGTAAAAGCAGAGGACATATTAAAGCATCACAGGAGGTGTGTGTGTGTGTGTGTGTGTGTGTGTCTGTGTGTCTGTGTGCTTGTGTGTGTCCATGGAAACAGCTGTAAAACCAGGTGTGTATAAAGTTGGCCATTTGGTGGCAGGGTCCCTATTAGGAAGGAACCTGGGGTTCTGGGCTGAATCCTAAAAATCTGAAACTATGGGACATCTGGAAAAGTTATGAGACTTTGAATGACAACTCTGCCAGGATGTGGGGAATGGCCTGCCCCATTTCTTGTTGGGGTTGATGGGAAATCAAATATTAGGAGGAAAACACCAGAATCTGTGGAGATACAGGGCAGAGTGGAGAGTAACTGGGACTCTAGGGAAGAACGGGAACTAGGACAAAGAGCTGGCCGTTGCTTTGCTTCCATAGTCTGGGTAAAACTCAGTCCTTATGAGTTTTAGTCATTACAGAAGGAATGCAGATATCTTACTTAGACATTTGCTAGCTTAACTCATTGTGGTAATTAGTTTTAAGTGCCTTCTTGCCACAATGTAGAATTGCCTAAGAACATCAGCTCAGGAATTGACTAGATCAGGTTGCTCTGTGGACATGTTTGTAGATGATTGTTCTCATTGTTGACGGGAAAAACCTATTCAATTGTGGGAGGAACCATCCCTACTAAAACAGGCAAGGATGAGTTTATCTTCTTTTTACTCTTGTCTGTGGATGTGCTGTGACTGCTTGAGTTCATGCCTTGACTTCCCCAAAATGTTGGGCTGTAGCCTTGAATTATAAGCAACAAACAAACAAACAAACAAACGAACAAACAAACAAACCCTTTGATCTGTAAGTTGCTTTTGGTATGGCTCCACAGCAACAGAATTGAAATTAGAATACTTATCAACTTTAAATATTAGTTATACACCTCATAGCTCATTTGCTGTTTTTCTCCAGGCCCCACAAATACTGGAAGTGGGATGGAATGTACTGCCACACTTAGAAACCACCTGAGGGGAGGGCTGGGAGATAGAGAGAACAAGGCGACACGAAGAAGGACACCAAGTCATTGATCAAGGTGCTGATTTATTGAGGAGAGAGTCAGCTATATAAAAGCAGGAGAGAACAAGGAACTTTCTTCACTGTAACATTCATCTGCGTCAGCTGGTAGCTCATCTGAAGATTCACTCAAGGTTGCACAGAACCAGCTATCTGGCTCCCAGGGTTGTGTGGACCTTGTCTATCTTGTTCCCAGGAACAGAGCTCCCTAATGCAAAGCTTGCCAAGGTCAGTCTTTCAGAAACTGACTGACTGCCAAAGTCAGAAGGCAAAACTTTATTTACCAGAGACCACTACTCAAATTCAGCACCAAATACACACTCCATTTTGGCTAATTAAAGTCCACTCTGGCTGTCACAATTCCTCCCTTTCAAATTAAAACAAAAGGACCGTGCCTGTCTTAGGTGGGGTGATTCCAAATAAATACCATAACTGTCATGGGAGAATCCCGCTTATTGGGAGACTTCCTGTCTCTTAGGTGAATAATTGTTGATCACCCGTTAACCGTCATTGACTAACCAGCCCATGGACAGGAAAGGAGAGGTTATGTTTACAGGAAAGCTGATGTTTGAGCTGGGCAAGCCAAACCCCTACCTGGGGCGAGGGAGTTACATTACTGTTTAATGGCCAAAAGGCCATTTGTATGTAGTATCATTAAATCTAACCTGGTGCTGTCGAGCTGAGTGGACACATCTGGCAATTATAAAGATGCATAGTACCAGAACAGCAACAAGAGGGGAGTTGGGCACTAAGGCCCAAAGGTGTACTTTAGCCTTTACTGGATGGATCAGGTGCAGCAGGATCAGCAATATCGTCACTCGGGGAATGATCTTGTTCCTTGATGTAATTAACTTGTTGCACCATTCTCTCTGGCAGCCATCGAGCAGCATCTTTAACCTGCAAAAAATCCAAAACAAAACAAAACTAAAAAAACAAAACAAAAAAACCCACAAAACAAACAACAAACAAACAAAAAACCCCACAAACATATCCTCGTCCCCAAATTAAAATGGGGTCAAGTCCATGCCATGTATTATTCAAGGGGTCCCTCCATTTAACCATAGAGGTTTTAGGGTGCCAAAACTGTTCAGCTGTAGATTTGCCATGTTTGTCCAGGGTTAAAAAATTTAAATTGAGCTCTGGATGAACGAGGAGGACACAATTTCCCCTTTTTTTTGTCTTTTGTAAATATATTTTAATGGCAGCATGGGCACGTCTAACTATACCTTGGCCCATAGGATTATAAGGAATACCTGTTACATGTTTAATATTTAATTTTTTATAAAAAATTTGAAAGGGCTTGTTGGTATAAGCTGGACCCTTGTCAGTCTTAATTTGATGTGGTGGCCAAGAAGAGCGAATGCAGCCAAAAATGATGTGGTGTGCAGCTTTTCCAGAATGAAAGACAGTAAAAATAAATCCTGTACAGGTATCAATAGTACATGAATAAATTTTAATTTTAATCTGTAAGTTGAGCAGATAAACCTGGAACTTGAAAAATAACTTTTTGTCTATTAACAGTATAGCCAGCTTTTTTTTTTTTTCTGGCATTACCATTAGAAAAAATAGAGCAAACATTTTTTAAAGGTTTATTTTTAACTATAACAGGAAAAACAACACTATGTAAAGTAAAAAATGGAATAATTTTATTGGAAGGGTAATGATTATCTAGTATCCTGTAAATACAGCCAAAGAAAGCAACCATTTATCTGAATTGGCATACAGCCAATCAGTCTGAGCTTTACTATATGGTATTATAATCTTGGAAGGCTCAATTTTAAAATAAACCTTTGCCTGGATGGGTCTCGCCACAATGACTTGGGCAATAGCCTTATAGTAAGGCAAAATTACTTTAATGGGACTAGCTGACAAGTGGATCCACAATAGAGGATTAGATTGTCATAAAAATCCAGTTAGGAGTTGACTGTGTTTGAAATACAAGTAATAGAAGAGGAGTATCTGTTAAAAATTGATTTTTTAAAGCCTTTTTTATTTTTACTAACAATAATGCATTTCGAGCCTTTTTTCTAACAAGAATGCATTTCAAACCTCTGGGGTCAATATTCGGGGAGAGGTAGGAGCTGTATCCCCTTTAAGAATATTAAACAATGGCATAAGTTGTCCAGTGGTTAATTTTAGATATGGCCTAAGCCAATTTATATCTCTAAATAATTTTTGAAAGTCATTAAGGGTCTATAAATTAATTTTTTTAAGTTGTACTTTTTGATGTTTAATAGCCAGAGGAAATAAATTAAAACCTAAATAACTATAAGAATTTTTAGTTTGTACCTTTTTTGGAGTAATTTTTAATTTTGTTTGGGATAAAGCCTCAAATAAATCTGTATAGCAAGCCATAACATCTTGAGCTACAGGAGAGGCTAATATAATATTAGCCATATAATGAATGAAATAAATAGAAAGCCATTTTTTTTTGTACTGGACTAATAGCATTAGCTACAAATTGTTGACATAAAGTAGGACTATTTGCCATGTCCTGTGGCAACATTTTTAATGATAACATTTTATAGGTTTTTTTTGAAGTTAATAGAAGGGAGACTAAAAGCAAAACTATGGCAATCCTCAGGATGCAAAGAAAGGAAAAAAAAAAAGCAATCTTTTAAATCTAAAATAATCTTGTAAGTGTTTTGAAGAATTTCACTGGGTGATGTGAGTCCTGGTTGCAATGCTCCCATAATTATCATAGTCTCATTTACCTTTTTAAAATTTTGTAATAATCTAAATTTGCCAGATTTCTTTTTAATTACAAAAATGGGCATGTTCCACGGTGAGTTAGAGGGAACTATATGCCCTATAATGGTTAACAATGATCTGAATAAAACCCTGCATAACCCTGGGCTAATATGGAGCTGCAGTTTTTTTTTTTTTTAAGAGCACAAGCAAACATTTTGCGTTGAAGAATCTCCAGCCTTTTAAAATGAAGAACAACATATTTTATAGTTTTTTTCCTGACATGATACACTGTAATAACTGCATGTTTTTTAATTGGCTCAAATAGCATGGCTTGGTTTTACTTTTTAAAATTAATAAAATAAATACCAAGGTCTTTTTACCTCTCCCAAAGGGTTGAAAAACTGTTTTAAATTTTTTGTTAGACTGCCCAAGGGTTATTATTTTAAAATACCTGATAAATTTTCAAATGTTTTATAGAATTTAACTCTGATGGTCCAGGACCAAACTCAGAGGTGTTGATTGAAACCGTCTCATGTCCAAAAATATCAATATTGTCGGTCCAAGTCTACAGATAAACATACATACATAGAGATATACATAAGGAACATAGAAACCTGACATTGTCACCTTGGATAACCAGAATACCCAAATAGCAGGACTTGACTGGCCCCTACTGGACACAAGTCCCACAAATTCCTGAAGGAGTGGACCCCCTTATGGGCCCCCTCCACACACATAGATTTTAGAAGGAGCAGAGTCCCCATGGCTCTCTCCACAGCTTCCAGATGGAGAGCAGCCTCCAGCAGCCATCTTTTTATACAGAGGAGGGTCCCAGCGACCCCTCCCCTGGTCCCAAAAGGAGTAGAACCTTTATAGGCCCCGGGGGCCCTCTTTTGGCCCATTTTTTTGGAATCTGGAGGACGCATCAGAATCAGATTGGAGCGTCCTCCAGATTCCCTTGACCAAATCGAAAACTCTCCGAGCTTTTTCAGACCTCGTAAGCAAACCGAAACCAGAAATCAGAACAGACAGCCAGCAGACACAAACAAAAAACAAAGAAAAAGACAAACGCAACCATGGTACCTGCTTTTTAAACATTTAAATATTTTTTAAAACCTGTTTTTGTAATATTAAAACAAAGCATCTTTTTAAGGAGTGAAATCATAAAGCACATTTATAATTTTAAAAGTCAAAGCCAAACTTTGAAATTTACCAGTGCAAAAAATTCAGTTTTTAAAACCAACACCAATTTAAAATGAGACTTGTCTTTTTAGTCTAAAAGGAAACAAAATTTATGTTAACTAAGAGGTTTTATAATTTTTTAACCCATATCATATAGCTAGCAAAGATGGCAGAGTCATATCATATGGTTGCCTTTTAAACATACGTGTTTATAGACCTTATAAACATATATGCATATGTATATTCTAAACAACAGTTTGAATATAACTTTAAATATATTTAATTACTTTTGATCTATAACCTAGATATATATTAACCGTTTAAGATCAGTCAAAAATAAACATATAATGACCATATATTTAAACAGACAGATAAAACTTTTTACTGGATTTAGTTGTAATTTTAAGCATGACAGTCAAGAGCGGCCCAATATCAGCACAAAGTTTAATATAACCAGTTAAGTTTGCTTTAGCTCGATAGGGTCTGATAGCTGTTATTGTTATTATAAACATTTAATAATTGAACCTGTTCTCTTTTTAATTAAATTTTTTTTCTCGGAGAACAGTACTATCTTCCTGCAGTGATCCCATGCCACCCACACATGTAGCAAGGAAAGCCACAGGGCCAAGGGCGCAGGAGGCCAGTCTGAATTATGAGACTTGGCAGCTTTTTTCTCTGACTCCGTGTTATACTCATCACATAGAGCTTGTATCCTAAATCTCTTTTTGATCTCAAATTACACAAATCTGTTTTAGCTCCTTTAAATAAAGCTCTATCCAGAAAAATATTAGCTTGGTATTCCAAGTACAAAACTGTAACTCTTTTTCTCTTTATATATATATATATATATATATATATATATATATATATATAATTCTAAAGAACCTAGTCATTCTCATTCTCTTTAGTGCTTCCACTCTCAATGCATCTCAACATTGTAAATTTCTGCTAAGGAAGAAGCTAGCTTTTCCCATTGCATTTAGTCAGCTGGGCGCAATATCGAGTATTTAACACAGGAAATGATGCATATTAAAATCCCCCAAATGAAACCCCCAAATGAAACATAGAAGATATTGGGAAGAACTGTTCTTCCTAGGAACTCAGGGAAATCTATTTAAGAAATAGATAGTCTGCCCAAAGGTTGCCTGTAACTCTCAGCATCTACATTGATAGTCTGCAGGGCAGAGCCTTTTAGAGGTCCTCTGTGTCAGGCTCCTGACTTGTTCCCTCTTTTCTCCTTCTTCTGATGTCCAGCCTCTTTGCCTTTCTGGATAGGGATTGAGCATTTTAGCAAGAGTCCTCCCTGTAAATTAGTTTCTTTAGGTGTACAGATTTTAGTAGGTTTATCCTATATTATATGTCTATATGAGTGAGTATATACCATATGCATGTTTCTGCTTCTGGGACAGCTCACTCAGGATGATCTTTTCCAGATCCCACCATTTACCTGCAAATTTCATAATTTCCTTGTTTTTTTTTTTTTTTTTTGTTGCTGAGTAATATTCCATTGTGTAGATATACCACAATTTGTGCATCCATTCTGGAGAGGACAGGAACTCCATAAGGAGAGCAACAGAACCAAAAAATCTGAGCACAAGGATCTTTCCTGAGACTCCAACCAAGGACTATGCATGGAGATAACCTAAGACCCCTGCACAGATGTAGCCCATGGCAGTTCAGTATCCAAGTGGGTTCCATTGTAATAGGAGCAGGGACTGTCTCTGACATGAACTGATTGGCCTGCTCTTTAATTATCTCCCCCTGAGGGGGAAGCAGCCTTACCAGGCCACAGAAGAAGACAATGCAGCCACTCCTGATGAGACCTAATTGACTAGGATCAGAAGGAAGGAAAAGAAGTCCTCCCCTATCAGTGGACTTGGGGAGGGGCATGCATGCAGAGGGTAGAAGAAGGGAGGGATTGGGATGGGAGTCGGAAGGGAACCACAGGGGGGATACAAAGTGAATAAAGTGTAATTAATAAAGAATTAAAAATATATAAAGAAAGGTGCTAGTGGTGTAGAAGCACATATTAAATTTAGAAGATTTGGAAGTATAGTCTTCATTTGGAAAGGCATGCCTCTGTGTAATTTTTTTTTTTTTTTTTTTGCCAGAAGACTAGAAAATGAGGACTGGATATGTTGGTGTACTTATTGCTTATTCCATATTATTATTATTATTATTATTATTATTATTATTATTATTTGCAATTTATTCACTTTATATACTGGCCAACGCTGCCTCTCTCATCTCTGCCCTGCCACCCTCTGTCCCTCTTTCCCCCCTAAGTTCCTCCACCAGCCCAGCCCATTGATAGGGAGGATTTCCTCCCCTACTATCAGACACTAGCATATCAGGTTTTAATGGGACTGTCTGGATCCTCTTTCTTTGTGGCCTGGAAACCCACTTGGAGACTGAGCTGCCCATAGGCTACATCTGAATAGGAGGTCTAGGTCCTCTCCGTGCATGGTCTTTGATTGATTCATTGGTCTCTGCCAGACATCCTGGGCCCAGAAGTTTTGGCTCTGTTGGTCTCCTTGTGGAGCTATTGTCCTCTCTAGTTCTTTTTAACTCCCTCTTCTTCCATAGATTTCCTACACTCTGCCCAAAGTTGGACTATGAGTCTCAGCATCTACTTTGATACCCTAATGGGTAGAGTCTTTCAGAGGCCCTTTTTGGAAGACTCCTGTCCTGTTCCCTGTCTTCTCCTACTTCCATTGTCTATCCTATTTGCTCTTCTGAATGAGGATTAAGCATATGCCCCAGGGTCCTCCTTGTTTAGCCTCTTTATGACTATAGATTTTAGTATGTTTATATGATATTATATGGCTATGTAATATCCACTTATAAGAGTATATACCATGTGTGTCATTCTGCTTCTGGGATGGTCTTTTCTAGTTTCCTTTATCTGACTCCAAATTTTATGATTTCCTTGTTTTTAATTGCTGAGTAGTATTCCATTGTGTAAATGTACCACAATTTCTGTATCCATTTTTCGGTTGAGGGACATCTGGGTTGTTTTCAGATTCTGGCTATTATGAAAAAGGCTGCTATGAGCATAGTTGAGTAAATGTCCTTGTTGTATGGTTGGGCATCTTTTGGACATATGCCCAGGATGGGTATTGCTGGATATTGAGGTAGCATTATTCTTAATGTTCTGAGAAAGTGCCAGAGTGATTTCCAACGTGGTTGTATAAGTTTACATTCCCAACAGCAGTGAAGGAGGGTTCCCCATTCTCCACAACCTCTCTAACTTCTGTTGTCCCGTGAGTTTTTGATCCTAGCCATTCTGATGTGTATAAGGGGAAATCACAGGGTAGTTTTTATTTGCATTTCCTGAATGACTAAGGACCTTGAGCATTTCTTTTATTTGTTTGTTGTTTTTATATTCATTACAGTTTATTCACTTTGTATCTCAGGTGTAGCCCCTTCCCTTATTCCCTCTCAATCCCACCTTCCCTCCCTCATCTCCTCCCATCCTATGCCCCTCTCCAAGTCCACTGATAGGGGAGTTCCTCCTCCCCCTCCATCTGACCTTAGCCTATCAGGTCTCATCAGGACTGGCTGCATTGTCTTCCTCTGTGGCCTGGTAAGGCTGCTACTCCATCAGGGGGAGGTGATCAAAGAGCCAGCAACTGAGTTCATGTCAGAGACAATCCCTGCTCCTCTTACTAGGGTACACACTTAGACACTGAGCTGCCATGGGCTATATCTGTGCAGGGGTTCTAGGTTATCTCCATGAATAGTCCTTGGTTGGAGCATCAGCCTCACAAAAGACCCCTGGGCCCAGATTTCTTGGTTCTGTTGCTCTCCTTGTGGAGTTCCTATCCCCTCCAGGTCTTTCTATCACCCTGTTCTTTAATAAGATTCCTTGCACTCTGCACAAAGTTTGGCTATGAATCTCAGCATCTGCTTTAATACCCTGTAGGGTAGAATATTTCAGAGGCCTGCTGTGGTAGGTTCCTCTCCTGTTCCCTGTTTTCTCCCTCTTCTGATGTCCATCCCATTTGCCTTTCTGAATGAGGATTGATCATCTTACCCAGGGTCCTCTTCTTGCTTAGCTTATTTGAATGTACAGATTTTAGAATGTTTGTCCTATATATCTAGTATCCACTTATAAGTGAGTATATACCATATGTGTCTTTCTGCTTCTGGGATACCTCACTCAGGGTGATCTTGTCTACATCCCACCTCTTGCCCTCGAATTTCATGATTTTCTTGTTTGTAATTCCTGGGTAGTATTCCATTGTGTACATGTACGACAATTTCTGAATCCATTCCTGTTGAGGGGTATCTGGGCTGTTTCCAGGTTCTGGCTATTATGAATAAAGCTGCTACGAACATGGTTGAGCAAATGTCCTTGTTGTGTACTTGAGCATCTTTTGGATATATGCCTAGGAGTGATATCGCTGGATCTTGTGGAAGCGCTATTCCTAATTGTCTGAGAAAGCACCAGGTTGATTTCCAAAGTGGTTGTACATACTTACATTCCCACCAACAATGGAGTAGTGTTCTCTTCCATTCAATATTCCTTTGTTGAGAATTCTCTGTTTATCTCTGTACCTCATTTTTTTTTTTAAATTGGATTGCTGGGTTTCTTGGTGTTTAACTTCTTTAGTTCTTTATATATTCTGCATATTAGCCCTCTGTCAGATATAGGGTTGGTGAAGATTCTTTCCCAGTCTGTAGGCTGTCATTTTGTTCTGATGATGGTGTCCTTTGTTTTACAGAAGCTTTTCAGTTTCATGATGTCCCATTTATTGATTTTTGATCTTAGAGCCTGTGCTGTTGTTGTTCTGTTCAGGAAGTTGTCTCCCCACATTTTCTTCTAACAGGTTTAGAGTGTCTGGTTTTATGTTGAGGTCTTTGATCCACTTGGATTTTAGTTTTGTGCGGGGTGATAAGAATTTATTTGCATTTTTCTACATGTTGACATCTAGTTACTTTAGCACTATTTGTTGAAGATGCTACCTATTTTGTATTGTATGGTTTTGGCTTCTTTTTCAAATAGCAAGTGTCTGTAGGTGTGTGGGTTTTTTTTTCTGGATATTCGATTCAATTTCATTGATCTACCAGTCTGTTTCTATGCCAGTACCATCCAGTTTTTATTACTGTTGCTCTATATCACAGCTTGAGTTCAGGGATAGAAATATCTCCAGAAGATCTTTTATTGTACATAGTTGCTTTAGCTTTTCTGGGAATTTTGTTTTTCCATATGAAATTGAGAATTGTTCTTTCAAAGTCTGTAAGGAATTGTTTTGGTATTTTGATGAAAATCGTATTGAATCTGTAGATTTCTTTTGGTAGGATGACCATTTTCAGTATGTTAATCTTAAAGAGCAAAGGAGATCTTTCCATCTTCTGATTTCTTCTTCATTTTCTTTCTTCAGACTTGAAGATTTTTTTAAAACAGGTCTTTCACTTGCTTGGTTAGAGTAACACCAAGGTAATTTTTGTGTCTATTGTGAAAGGTGTTGTTTCCCTAATTTTTTTGTCGGCCCTTTTGTCTTTTGTATATAGGAAGGCTACTGATTTTTTTTTTTTAGTTTAATTTTGTATCCAGCTACTTTGCTGAAGATGTTTATTAGCTGAAGGAATTCTCAGGTAGAATTTTGGGGATCTCTCATGTATACTATTATATATTCTGCGAATAGTGATACTTTGACTTCTTCCTTTCTGATTTCCCCTTGATCTTTTTGGTTGCCTATTGCTCTAGCTAGGACTATCTAGCTAAGTCCTATCTTGAAGAGATAAGGACAGATAGGGAGAGAGGTTTGCCTTGTCTTTGATTTCAGTGGGATTGATTTAAGTTTCTCTCCATTTAGTTTGATGTTGGCTATAGCCTTGCTCTATATTGCCATTACTATTTTTAGGTATGTGCTTTGTATCCCTGATCTGTCCAAAACTTTAAATATGAATGGGTGTTGGATTTTGTCAAAAGTTGTTTTGGAATCTAAGGAGATGATCATGTGGATTTTTTATTTCTACTTTTTTTTTTTTAATGTGATGAATTACATTGATGGAGTTCAATATATGGAACCTCCCCTGCATGCCTGGGATGAAGCCTGCCTGCTTGTGGTGGATCATATCTTTGATGTGTTCTTGGATTTGGTTTGTGACTATTTTATTGAGTGTTTTTGTTTCAATGTTCATAAGCAAGATTTATCTGATGTTTTCTTTGTTTGGTCTTTGTGAGGTGCAGGTATCAAGGTGACTGTGACCTCATAGAATAAGGTTGATAATGTTCCTTCTGTTTCTATTTTGTATAATAGTTTAAAGAATATTGGTATTAGCTCTTCTTTGAATATCTGGTAGAATTCTGCCCTTAAACTATCTGGTTCTGGGCTTTTTTAGGGGGCAGGGGGAGAATTTTTGATGACAGCTTCTATTTCCTTAGGTGATATAGGACTATTTAATTTATTTACCTCATCTTGATTCAGCTTTGGTAAATGGAATCTAAATGATAAAATGATAAATGATAAAATCGTCTATTTCATTTAGATTTTCAAATTTTGTTGCATATAGGCTTTTGAGGTAGGACTGAATGATTGTATTTCCTCAGTGTCTGTCGTTATGTCCCTCTTTTCATTTCCGATTTTGTTGATTTGGATAGTGTCCCTCTGCCTTTTATGACTTTATGTTTTCTTTGAGAGATGTATTGATTTCTGCAATTGTATCTTCAGCGCCCCAGATTCTCTCCTCCATCTCTTGTGTTCTGTTGGTGATGCTTACCTTTTGGTTCCTGATCTTGCCTCTAAGTTCTCCAAATCCAGGGTTTTCTCTGTTTGTGTTTTCTTTATTGATTCTAATTCTGTTTTCATGTCCTACACCATTTCCTTCATCTGTTTGAATGTGGATTCCTGTTTGTCCATGATAGCCTTTATTTTGTTGTTTATTTTCTCTTTATGTATCTCTATTTTTTGTTCATTTCCTCTATGTGCCTTGAATAACTACATAATTATAGATTTAAGATTTTTTTTTTGTTTCAGTTGCAATAGAATATCTGTTGATTTTTGAAGATTATGGTAAAGCCATCATGTCCTGGGTTTTGTTGCCTGTATTTTTATGCTGGCCTCAAGTCATCTGATTGTCTTTAGCCTTGACTAGTTGTTCCTGGATCCTATACTGCAGACTGGGTCCATCTGTCTCTGGAGTCTGGGGGGTAGTTCTTTGCTTGATTCAGTCTCTGCCTGCCTCACTGTTTGTGACCCACGTATGCCAGATAGCTGGGGTGCAGGTGGAAAGATCTTCAAGCCTAGAGCTCTTCCAATATCCCACAGGCTTCCTTGAGGTGGCAGACAATGGGATTTAGATCCCAGGCCTGGCTCAGCTTTAGTGCGTTCACTCGCTGTTCTGGGGACTCATTTCTGACCTAGATGGGCCCGGCTGCTGGGGAGAAGCAGGCAGAAAGATCTCTGAGCCTAGAGCTGCTCCAGTGCCCTACTGGCTTCCTTGAGATGGCAGACAATAGGACTTGAGTCCAGTGCCTAGCTCAGCTCCACATCTTGCCTGGCTTCAGGAGGTGGTCACTTCAGGCTTTATATTTCGCAATGCTGAGTCTCAGGTAGGGTGACCTGCTTAGATTGCTTGGGGCTTCCACCTCCATTGTCTCTTTTAGTTCCCCTCATAAGTGATCCTGTGTCCTCGCTGGGGCCCCCCTTGTAACTTAGCTTCTTGGGGTCTGAGGATTGTAGGATAGTTATCTTGTACTTTATGGTTAATATCCACTTTAAGTGAGTACATAATATGCATGTCTTTTTGGCTTTGGGTTACCTCACTCAGGATTTAGTTTCTAGCTCTATCTACTTTGCTGAAAGTAGATGTCCTTGTTTTCAATAGCTTAGTATTATTCCATTGTGTAATTAACAATGCTTCTTTATCTATTCTTTGCTTGAGAAACATTTGAGTTGTTTCCAGTTTCTGGTTATTACAAATAAGTCTGCTATGAACGTAGTTGAGCAAGTCTCCCTGTTGCATGGTGAAACAGCTTTTGGATGGATACTCAGGAGTGGTATAGCTGGGTCTTGATGTGGGAATAGTCTCAATTTTCTGAGAAACTACCAGATTTATTTATTTCTCTTTATTGTTTGTGAGCCTTAGCTCATATTCTTGCTTGTATAAGTTAAGCCTTCTTCTGTAAACATTCACACAGTAAGAGACTTTTTTCTATAACCAGTTAGTGATCAATCACTGAAGTATCCTGTGGTCTTTGGGAGTGGACCCAGGAACTCTTATGCAAGTCATGTTATCTAATGAGTTATATCCTTAGTAATGATGGCTTAGTAAAGATTCTATTTTTAATATCATTTCAAATGTTCATCTTGACTTGACAGTTTTCACATATCTAAAGAAAAGGCAAACGATACTTACCAGAGGAACAAAAATGTCTGAATGAGAGTAATTTATAGAAGTAATTGTAGTTTTTGGCCTTATAGCATGGTTACTTTTAATGACCATATTTGTATTTTTCTCATCACCTGCTGTTGGTCTGTTCACTTTTATCATCACTAGAGTAAGGCAGAGACTATGAATCTTTGCTGATTATCTTGTTGTGTGATATGTGGTAAAAATATAATTTGCCTCCTAAAGCAAGTTTTCTTGTACTAAACCCATTGCTTATTTCCATGTCTGACATCTCCACTTACATTTTAAAAGTTCGTGTTATGTAGCCTACTTATTAACATGGTATTTCAGAGTCCAAATATCAATATGATATCTCACTAGCCAGACCTCATACCTTGGATACCTTGGTTTACCATAAATGACTTCATGATGTGGAGGTAGACAGATAAATGGTGAAAATAAATTCACAGAGAAAGGAGAGGCAGACAATAGATACCCATTAAGGAAAACTTCTCAATGACCACAACTTTTCAATCTTCACACACTGACAAGGAAAACTCTTCCACACAAGTCTTTGAAGGCCAATGGCATCTAATCATAGAACTCTTGCTGGATGACAAAAAGACTATTATTTTGATATTTATGTGTATATAAAAATAACATATATCATAAATCACACATGTAGTTACACTATACACACCTTTTAATATCTATCTATCTATCTATCTATCTATCTATCTATCTATCTTTAATAATTACACTTTACTCACTTTATATCCCCCCCATGGTTCCCTCCCTCCTCCCGTCCCAATTCCTCCCTTCCTCCAACCTCTGCATGCATGCCCCTCCCCAAGTCCACTGATAGGGGAGGACTTCTTTTCCTTCCTTCTGATCCTAGTCAATTAGGTCTCATCAGTAGTGGCTGCATTGTCTTCTTCTGTGGCCTGGTAATGCTGCTTCCCCCTCAGGGGGAGGAAATTAAAGAGCAGGCCAATCAGTTCATGTCAGAGACAGTCCCTATTCCTATTACAATGGAACCCACTTGGATACTGAACTGCCATGGGCTACATCTGTGCAGGGGTCTTAGGTTATCTCCATGCATAGTCCTTGGTTGGAATAGCAGTCTCAGGAAAGACCCTTGTGCTCAGATTTTTTAGTTCTGTTGCTCTCCTTATGGAGTTCCTGTCCTCTTCAGATCTTACTTATACACACATCTTAAGTTATGATTATTTATATTTAAACAAGCAACTAAGAAGTAATATTATATATTCACAAAATTGTAATCATCTATATTTCATGAAAATATGAATGAAGTAAATGAAATAAATTGTAACAACACATCCTTTTTCAATTTTCTGTTGTATAATTTCAATAGCATATCTTTCATGTAATTTCAGAGCTTTTACAGTATGTGTAGAACCTGAATTATTCTGTGCTATTCTCAGTAGATTTCAGAAATTACAGCAATCTCAGAATATGTTATTAAATAGCTGAATTTCTGGGTCTTTTCCAGGTCATCTTGCAATGTTCAGTATTCCCTCTTGTAACTTGGACATGGAATTTCTTTAACAAAATTTCTTAAATAAATCATGAGTTTACAATCATTCCTTTTCCACATGGAGGTTTCACCATTTCCCAGGAGCAAAACCCTGCTTTGAACAATATGATGTGGAATATTCCTCCTCCCATTATATATCTTTAATTTTTATTTAGCATTCAACAATAATCAATAATCATCTTTCCACCATATGGTGGTTTGACTGAGCTAGATCTCCATAGACTCATGTGTTTGAAAGCATGCCTCATGTGGAGTAGCACATTAGCAGTGGGACTATTAGTGGCACCTTTTTGAGGTAAGTGTGGCATTTTTGGAAGAAGTGTGTCACTGTGGGGCCTGGCTTTAAGGTCTTTTCTGCCCAGTGTGAAAACAGAGTCTCTTTCTGGCTGCCTTAAGAAGACAATCTTCTTCGGCTTGCTTTGGGATCAAGATGTAAAATTCTCTTCCGCTCCAGCACCAAGTCTGACTGTATGTTTCCATGCTTCCAACCAAGATGATAATACACTAAAGCTCTGAAACTGTAAGCCATCCCAAAGATGTTTTTCTTATAAAAGTTGCCGTGGTCATGGTGTCTTTACACATCAATGGAAACCTTACTAAAACACACCATTTCCTATATTTTTGGTTGTGCATTTAGCCTTTAATGCAAAACAGATGCTGAAACAGCCAAACATTGGGCAGAGCATAGGGAGCCTTGTGGAAGAATGGGGACAAGAATAGGACCCAGATGGGACAGGAGCTCCACATGAAGACCAACAGAGCCCACTAACCTGGGCCCAGGGGTCTTACAGAGACTGATGCACCAACAAATGACCATGCATGGACTTGACCTAGGCTCCTTTACATAGGTAGCAGTAGGGTAGCTTGGCATTCATGTAGGTGCCCTAGAAAATGGAGAGGGAGATGTTTCTAACATGGACTCTGTAACCTGCTTTTTGAACACTTCCCCCTGGCAGAACGGCCTTGCCAGGCCATAGAGAAAGAAGATGTGCTCATTCGTGACGTGACTTGACGTGTGGGCTGGTGAGTAAGGGACTCTCTTTTTCTGAGGAGTAGGGGAGGAAGGATAGAGGAAATATGAAGGGAGGGTGAGACCAGGAGGAAAAGAGGGAGGGCCTGAGATCAGGATGTAAAGTGAATATATGAGGAAATAAATAGTAAAAGGCACAGTATTTCCAGAAATAGACTCAGAATTAACTTTGATCAATTATTTACTTTGATTCAAAAAAAACCTATGATCTCTCCAGTAATTATTCACATAGATTCCTATAAATTAACTGACAAAATGTGAGTAAACACAAAACATAAAACAAGAAGAGAATATAATGTTCTTAAAATTAATACACAAACAGCATTAAAGTAAAAATGTTCTTTAACACTTTAATTTTGTTTGGAAACAAGTAGCATATTGAAATGTATTATTTATAGGTTAGAGCACTGAGGTGTTGTTATTGGGCTTTGTTGTAGTATTATGTGTATGATTTAAATTTTAAGGATGTGTCAGGGTTGATTTGTACTTTTGAACTTTTGTAAAATGTTTCTATCCGGTCTTAACAAAATAATATAGCACTTGGGAATAAAGATGCAGCCTAGAAGGCCTGCACTAGAGGCCAAGATGGAGAAGACCTCCACAGCCACCATGATTTTCCCCTTAGTGCTGTGATAGACAGGAAGGAAGGTGAGCCAGACACTGCAGAACACCAGCATGCTGAATGTCAAGAACTTGGCTTCATTGAAGGTGTCAGGCAGATTCCTGCCTAGGAAAGCCACAATGAAGCTTGCTATGGCCAGACAGCCCAGGTATCCCAGCACACAGTAGAAGGCTGTGATTGAACCCTTGTTGCATACGATGATGATGTGGCCATGTTCAGAGTGTGCATCTCTCTCCACAAAGGGCGGAGACATTCCCAGCCAGAATCCACAGAGAATAAGTTGAAAAATGGAACAGATAGGAATGATGACTTTGGGTGTCCCAGATAACAGCAGCCCTTTCACCCTTCTTCCTGGGGCAGTCAAGTGAAAAGCCAGAAGCACAGTAATCGTTTTGGCCAAAACACTGGAAACAGCCACAGTGAACAGAATCCCAAAGGTAATCTGCTGCAGGAGACATCTGGCTGTGGTTGGATGTCCAAGAAAGAGCAGAGAGCAGAGAAAACAAAGGAAAAGAGACACAAGCAGGATGTAGCTGAGAGTGCAGTTATTGGCTTTCGCAATGGGAGTGTGTTGGTATTTCACAAAGATCCCGAGAAGAAGAGCTGTTAATGCAGATAAACCCAGGGCCATGCAGGCCAGTGCCACCCCTAAAGGGTCTGCATAAGCCAGAAATGTCACAGCTTTGGGGAAGCAGTGACTTCTCTCTACATTGGCATATTGATCATCTGGACACATCACACATTGATCTAGATCTGAGATGGAAAACAAAATGTTATCAGTGTAATTTTTTTTTCTGCTAGTCATGGAAATCCTTAAACAAATGTTTTGAAGGTTACTAACACTTTCCTTTTTTGCTGCATCACAGCAAATCAATTGGGTCGATTGACAACATGTATTGAAATCATTTTCTATTAAATTTATAATGATGTCAGAACCATTAAATACTCATTATTTTTGTTTTTCACACATGTTTAAAAGAACTGTTTTGTTTTATGTTGAAAGAAAGCAAAAAAAAACCCCATTCATATTTGTGTGCAAGAATTTAGAACTGGAGATTCATAAAAGCTTGAATTTAATATACATAGGCAAACTGTATATTTCAAGGTCACAAATGAAGCTTGTTCCTTACTAGTGAAGTCTGTCCACCTCATTGATGATTCCCTGTGAATATTTATACACACAGTAATAGGGCAAAAGTATTATACCTAAAATATATAGCTTGTTACAATTAATAATTAATTATACAAATGAAGGTACAAAACTCATGAGAAAATAGCACCCCAGTGGTCAGTTTTACTACCATAATCATGAGGTGTATATGTTCACATTTTGACTTATGGAGCACATACTTTTGCATATTTGAGTTGGTTCAACCTTACAAGCCTCTGTCTATGTAAGTGCACAGAACAGTTAAGAACGGAGAGAGAAAACTTCATGAAAGATAGGCTGTTAACTTCCCAAAGGGTAGATATGATACATAAAGAGGTAAAAGAATATCATTTTATTGTATTTGCTTCATTCTAATGGATACAGGTTTGTATTTTGATTACATTTCAATAAATAAAATAAATTGTATTTATTTTTAAGTAAATTTTATTTATTGAAAATAAAATTTTCTATCTCACAATACATTCCAATCACAGTTTCTCCTTACTCTACTCCTCTTGGCTGTCCTGCTTTTCCTCTCCTACAGATTCACTTCCCCTCTATTTTATCTTCAGAAAAGAACAGGCATCCAAGAGACAGCAGCCAAACAGGAATAAGAAGATACAATAAAACATGCCAAAGCCCTCATATAGTGTCTGGATAAGGTAACCCAATAAGAGGAAAAGAGTCTCAAGAATAGAGAAAAGAGTCAGAGATACACCCTCCACCCACAAAATACCAAGCTAATAGCCATAAAATGTATACAAAGGACCTTGTATAGACCCATTCAGGCCAATTGCTTGAAATTTCAGTTTCTGTGAGCACATGTCCCTGCTGAGTTGATTCAGTGAGCTATGTTCTACTGATGTCCTCCATCCCCTCTCACTCCTGAAGTCTTTCCTTTTCCGTTTACATGGAGTTCCCAATCTCTGAGGGAAGGGAATGGAGACCTCCAGCTTAGAATAATTTTGCATAATATCTATCTGTGGGCCTCTCTACCTATTTCTATCTGTTGCTGGTGTAAGACTCTGTGATGATGCTTGAAAAAGACATTTTTTGAATGTAGAAGAATATCATTAGGCATTTCCTTATTGACTGTGGTAGAGGGCTGTGTGGGTGTGTGTGAGTATGTGTGCTAGTCATGTTTGGTTCCACGTTAGGTCTCTGGGTTATCCAGTCTTTTGTTCCTGGACATCCAACAGTGTAGCTCGTGGGCTCCCTCTTGTAGAATGGGCCTTAATTTAATCCAAACATTGGTTGGCCACTCCCACAAGTTCTGTCCCACCATTGTACCATCACGTCTTACAGGCATGATTTTAGACAGATTGTTGGTGAGGTTTTTGTTTTTGTTTTTGCTGGGTTAGTGTCAAGGGTGGCCTTCATTGCACCTTTATGCACCGAGAGACTAGAACATGGAGATGAAGTGTTCATGCCTGCACAAATTTGACTTCCCTATGTGCAAGGAGATGGGTAAAAGTTGTCCTCTGCAACGGGGCCCCACTCTCGGTCTTCATAGAGCAACCTCTATCTTAGTGTCAGCCTGGGTTTTTTAAATTATCTTCATGAAACCTCAACCAAACTCAGTCAACTGTAAAGACGTTCCATCACTGGGAGCCTTGCCTGGCTATAAATGTTGGCCAGTTCAGTCTCCACATCCTCCATTAATAGGAGACCTTCTCTAAGTTAAGTCTCATAGATTCCAGGAAGATCATAATGCACTAAGATTTCCCAGTAGCCCCAAATAGTCCCATCTCCATCTTTCTCTCCATAGCCTCACTCTCTCCATACCACCTGATAACTCTTGCTCTACTCCCCACCTGCACACAGTCTACCCTTTGAACCTATTATATTTTCTAATTTCAGAAAGATCCCCACTACTCCCCTATGACACTCCTCTTTACCTAACCTCTCTGGGCCTGTAGATTGTAACTTGATCATTTACTCAACAGCTAATTTACATTTGTAAGATAATCCATACCATATATTTTTTTCTAAGTCTGGGTTAGCTCACTCAGTATAACATTGTCTAGTTGTATCTGTTTGCCTGTAATTTTATTTTAAATTTAATTTTATTTTTTATTATTAGTTACATTTTATTAAGTCTGTATCCCAGCTGTATCCCACTGTATCCGCTTCCTTATTCCCTCCAACTTAATGGCCCAACTGAAAGCCCTAGAAAAAAAAGAAGCAAATACACCCGAGAGGAGCAGACGGCTGGAAATAATCAAACTCAGGGCTGAAATCAATCAGTTAGAAACAAAACAATTTAACGAATCAATGAAACCAACAGCTGGTTCTTTGAGAAAATCAACAAGATAAACAAACCTTTAGCCAAACTAACTAAAAGACAGAGAGAAACTATCCAAATCAGTAAAATCAGAAATGAAAAAGGGGGCGTAACTACAGACACCGAGGAAATCCAAACAATCATTAGATCCTACTACAAAAGCCTATATGCCACGAAATTCGAAAATCTAAAAGAAATGGACAATTTTTCTTGATAGATTCCATCTACCAAGATTAAGTCAAGTTCAGGTAGAAAGATTGAACAGTGCTATATCCCCCAAGGAAATAGAAGCAGTCATCAACAGTCTCCCTTCCAAAAAAATCCCTGGGCCAGATGGATTCAGTGCAGAATTCTAGCAGACCTTCAAAGAAGTGCTAACTCCAATTCTCTCCAAACTATCCCACAAAATAGAAACAGAAGGAACATTATCAAACTCATCTATGAAGCCACAGTCACCTTGATACTTAAACCACAAAACTACCTAACAAAAAGAGAAGTTCAGATCTATCTCTCTTATGAACTTTGAGGCAAAAATACTCAATAAAATACTTGCAAACCGAATCCAAGAACACATTAAAGATATCATCCACCATGACTAAGTAGGCTTCATCCCAGGCATGCAGGGGTGGTTCAATATATGAAAATCCATCGATGCAATCCACCACATAAACAAACTGAAGGAGAAAAACTACATGATCAACTCCTTAGATGCCAAAAAAGCATTTGACAAAGTCCAACACCCATTCATGTTTAAAGTCTTGGAGAGATGAGAGATACAAGGCACATACCTAAACATTGTAAAGGCAATATACAGCAAGCCTATAGCCAACATCAAATTCAATGGAGAGAAACTTAAGTCAATCCCACTGAAATCAGGGACAAGACAAGGCTGCCCACTCTCTCCATATCTCTTCAATATAGTTCTTGAATTCCTAGCCTGAGTAATAAGACGACTAAAGGAGATGAAGGGGATACCATTCGGAAAGGAAGAGGTCAAAGTGTCAGTATTTACCTGTAAATTTTATGATGTTCTTTTTAAAACTTAAATTTTGTAAATGTACTACATTTTCTTTATCTATTTTTCAATTAAAAGCTATCTAGGACAACCTAAACATTCAATTTCTTAGTCACCAAAGAATGTTAATAAAAATGATGCTGAGATTTCATTTTCTACCCATCAAAATGGCCAAGACCAAAAACTCAGGTGCAAACACATGCTGGGTAGGATATGGAATAAGGGGAACACTCCTTCATTGCTGGTGGGAGTTAAAACTCATACAACCACTTTAGAATTAATTTGGTAGTTACTAAGAAAATTCTGAATAAAATTTGTAGTGATACAGAAAAAAAAAAGAAAATTAGGAATAGTTCTATTTCAAGGCAAAGCTATACCAACTCCTTGGCATATACCTAAAAATATTCACTGACATACCACAAGGATACTTGCTTAACTATGTTCATAGCAGATTTATTTGTAATAGCCAGAAACTGAATAAAAAACATAGGTGTCTTTCAACTGAAGAATGGATAAAGAAAATGTGGTGCGTTTACACAATGTAATACTAATAAATTATTAAAAACAAGGACATCATGAGATTTGGAGGAAAATAAGTGAAACCAGAAAATATCATCCTGAGTAAGGTAACCAAACACTCCTCCCCCCAAAAAAAAACATTCTCAGTATGTACTCACTTATAAGTGGATATTAGCCATAAGACAAGATAATCATGCTACAATCCACAGACCCAAAGAAACCAAGTAACAAGGAGGGGTCAATGGAGGATGCTTGAATCTACTCAGAATGGGAAAATAAAAGAGGCATTGGAGGTTGAGGAAGGGAGGAAACTGGGTAGGATAGGAGATTGGGAGTGGAGCAGAGGTGGGGATTAGAAGTAGGAAGAAGTGGGGAGAAGGGACATGGTTAGAGAAAGGAAATAAGAGGTGGGGGGGGCCAACTCTGGGACTTGCCAGAGATCTGGGATAAGTGAGGCCTCAGAAAGTCTATGGGATCACTCTAAGGTGAGACTCCTCACAGCAGGCATGGCCACCTCCTATAGCTAGGAAGGGATTCCAGTGGAGGGATAAGGACACCAATCAGGCTCAAAACCTTTGCTCCCAAACTGGTGCTGACTACAAGATGTGCAGGGACAAAGATGAACAAAGTTGGAGGAAATGGCCAACCAAAACCCTTACTTGAAACCTATACCAGGGGAGAATCCTAATCCCTGACACAATTAATGTTACTCTGCTATGTTTGTAAACAGGAGCTTAGCATAACTTCTCTGAGAGGTTTCACTCAGCAATTGACAGAAACAGATGAAGAGACCCACAGCCAAACATTAGACAGATCTCAGGGAGTCCGATGGAAGTGTTGGGAGAAGATTGAGAGAACTGAAAGAGTCAAGAACTCCAGAAGTTCTAATCTGGACCCATGTGTTCTCACAGAGACTGAATCACCAACCAAAGGACAAGCATGGACTAGTACTAGGGCTCCTGAACACATGTAGCAGATGTACAGTTTGGTCTTCATGTTTATCCCCCAACAAATTGAATGGGTGCCAGCTCTGACTGCTACTTTTGATGTCTTGTCTGGCTTCAGTGGGAGAGGACACACCTAGTTCTGCAGCTACTTAATTTGCCAGGGTGGGTTAGTACCCATGGGATTCCTTCCCCTTCTCTGTAGAGAAAGAGAAGAGAGAATGAGTGGGAGGATTGTGAGGGTGGACTGGTAGTCGATGAGGTAGAGCCTGAAATCAGGATGTAAACTTAATTAATTAATTAATAGAGGAAAATCAGGCATAAATAAGTGTATGGACTTATGTCTGGGTTTTCTATTTGGTTTCATCTACCAGCGTATCTGTTTTTATACCAACGCCATGTAGTTTTTGTTACTACCACTTCGTAGGACAGCTTGAAACGAGGAACAGAGATACCTCTGAAATTTCATTTATTGTTCAGACATTTTTTTCATTTTAGCTATCTTGGATTTATTTGACTTTCCAAAAAAAGCTGATAATTGTCCTTTTAATGTCTGTAAGTAATTGGGCTGGGATATTGATAAGGGATTGCACTGAATCTGTAGATTGCTTTCTGTAGTATGATAATGTTATTATGTTAAGTCTACTGATCTAATCTCTGATATCTTTTTCAATTTCTTTCTCAAAAAATTTGAAATTTTTATCACAAAAATCTTTCCCTTGCTGTGTTAGGATTACCTTAACATAATTTATATTGTTTTTGACTATTGTAAAGGGTGTTTTCCAGAATTTTTTCTCAGTCTGTTTGTTACTTGTAATTATAAGGGCACTGATATGAGTTAATCTTGTATCCAGCCAGTTTGCTGAAAATATTTATCAGATATATGATTTTTTCTAGTGGAGTGTTTAGGGTCACTTATGTATAATATCTTGTCATCTGCCAACAGCGATACTTTGACTCCTTCCTTTCTAATTTGTATCCCCTTGATGGCTTTCAATTTTCTTGTATATCTAACCAAATCTTCAGGTACTAGATTGAATAAATGTGGAAAGCATGGAGAGCCTTGTCTTGTCCATGATTTTAATGGAATTGCTTTGTGTTTCTCTCCATTTAAATTCATGTTGGGTGTAGGCTGTATTAAATTGCCTTTATTATGTTTAGGTATGTCCACTGTATCCCCAATCGCTCCAGAACTTTTATCATGAAGGGGTATTGGATTTTTGTCAAGAGCATTTTTTGGCATCTGATAAGATGATCATTTTCCTTTGTTTTATTTATGTGGCCAGTTTCATTTCCTGATTTTTATATTGACCCACCCCTATATCTCTGAGATAAAGCCCATTTGATCAGGGCGAAAGATCTTTTGGATGTGTTCTTGTGTTCAGTTTGGGAGTATTTCATTGCATATATGTGTGTCTATTTTCATAAACGAAATTGGTCTGTATTCTCTTTGTTGAGTCTTCATGTTGTTTGCTTATCAGCACACCTTTGGCCCATAAAATCAATCACACAATGTTTATTTTGTTTCTACTTTGTGGAATAGCCCTTTACCCAATAGTAAAATAGAAGCTATCATTAAATTGTCTCAACCAAATACACAAGCCCGGTGACAGTCGATTTGATAGCAAAATTGAACCAACTTTCAAAGAAGAGTTTCAGTTGTTGTTAATATCTAGCCTTAAGCCACAGTGGTCTGACAAGAAGCATAGGATTGTTCATATTTTCTTGTATGCTTTGAGACTTTGTTTTGTATGTGACCAATTCTGGAGAAAGGTCCATGAGGTGCCAAGAAGAAAGTATATTCTCTTATGCTTGGGTATAATGTTTTGTAAATATGTTAAGTTCTTTGGGTTTATAATGTCAACTAACTCCAGCATTCCTCTGTTTTGATTTTGTCTATACAGCTGTCCATTGGGGAGATATTGACATCTTCCATCAGTGTGTAAGGATCACTGTGTGATTTATGCTGTAGTAGTGTTTGTTGTACAAAAGTAGGTGGCCTTGTGTTTGATGCCTAGATGTACTGAAATGTCATCTTGATGGATTTTTTCTTCAATGTACGTATAGTGTTCTTCCCCATCTCCTTTGATTGATTTTAGTTTGAAGTATTTTTTATATTAAATTGCTCCACCAATTTGCTTTTTAGGTTCACTTGATTGGAATATCTTTTCCAACCCTTTAAACTGTAGTAATATATAGCCTTGATTTTGATGTTTGTTTCTTATATACAGCAGAAAAATGGCTCCTATTTATGCATCCATTCTGTCAGTGTGTATCGTTTTAATGGAAAATTGAGACCATTTTCACTGAGCAATTTACATGAACAATGACTGTTAAGTTTTTCTTGTTTTTGTTGTTTTGGTGGTCGTGGTGTATGTGAATAATTGAGTGTGTGAATAATTTAGTGTGTGTGAATAACTGAGTTTATGTATATTTCCTTTTTTTGTTGATGGAAGGCTATGCATTTCTTTTGTTTTCATATGTGTAATTAACTTCCGTGGTTTGTGTTTTTCCTTCGAGAACCTTCTGTAGGGCTGTATTGTAGAAAAATAGTATTTAATTTCAAATTTCCCACAGAATATCTCATTTTCTCCACATACAGTGTTTTAAAATTTTGCTGGGAATAGTAATCTGGGATGGCATCTATAGTCTCTTAGAGTCTGTAGCACTTTTGTCCAATCCATTTTGGCTTTTAAGAATTTGCATTGGGAAATCAGGTATAATTATAATAGGTGACATTGCATATGGCACTTTCTTTTTACCTTTGCAGACTTTAATATTTTTCTTCTGTATTTTTAGTCTTTTGATTATTATGTGATGAGGTGACTTTCTTTTCTGATTTAATCTATTTGTTGTTTCATCTACCTTTATAGACATTTTCATCTTCAAATCAGGAAATTTTTCTTCTATGATTTTGTTGTTATTTTCTGGGCCTTTGATCTGGGATACATTCTTCTCTTCTATTCCTATTATTTTTAATATAAATATTATTTTATTTTCTCTACATAGTGTCCCATATTTCCTGGATGTTTTGTGTCAAAAATTTTGTAGATATATTATTTTCTTTGATTGTTGTATTCACTTACTTTATTGTTTCTTCTATGACTGAGGTTTTTCTCTTCCATGTCTTTAATTCTGTTGGTGAAGCTTGACTCTGTATTTCCTGCTGGAATTCATAAATTTGTATGTGCAGGATTCCTTCAGTTTTTCTTGTCTTTATTGTTTCTATTTCCATTTTTAGGTCTTGAAAATTTTTGTTTCCTTTTATAATTTCTTCCTTTCATTTATTTGTTTCCTTCAATTGGTTGTGTGTATTTTTCTGGCTTTCTATGAGGAATTGATTCATTTCCTTTTTAAGCACCTCTCTCATCTTCATACAGTTGGTTTTATGGTCTTTTTCCTGTTTTTCCACTGTGATGGAATGTTCACAACCTGCTGGAGTTGTATAATTGGGCTCTGGTAGAGATGTATTGCCATTGCTATTGCTGTATTCTTACACTGGCATCTGGGTGTCTGGGCTTCATGTGATTATCCATCTAGGTACTGATTTCCAATTAGTCTTGTTTGGGTTGGTGTTTAATTTCTTACTCTGTTTTGTCTATGGATTTTCAAAGAATGTGTCCCCTTCTCCCAGCCTCCACCATGTTTTGAGCACAGCAGTCAAGCAGGCTAGGAAAAGGGAACACATTCTTTGAAAAT
>NW_026591496.1:0-4991 GCF_907164565.1 Psammomys obesus | reverse complement strand
AGCCTGACCACAGATATCCCAAGTGGGTGACACAGCTGGGTTTCTTAGTAATTTTTTTAGTTTTTTTATCTAGCCTTTAGAGTTTTACAAAACAGTGGTGTCCCACAAAATGGCATTAGCTATGTTTAACTTAGGGTGAGGCTGGGGTCTTTCATTTCCCCATTTTCTTTTAACTTAGAATGGAATCTTCCATTTTCGGGCCTAGGAAGAGTTAACTTCTGTCCCCTGCTGTTTGAGCTGATGATATTGTTGGGTCAACACCAACGCTTGTATGACAGAGAGCCGGTCTTTCATGAACTGGATCAGCCAATTTAGAATATAAGGCCCAACTAGTAGAATCAGGAGAATTATGATTAGGGGACCCATAATGGAGGAGATCAGGGTGGTAATCTAGGGGGACCGACTAAACCATCTCTCGTACCAGCTCTGTCCTGACTCAAAGAATTGTTGTCTCTGTCTGAGTCTTTTTCTGAGTTTAGCCATGTTATCTCTTATCAATCTAGTATGGTCAGCAGCTAAGCAGATGTTTAAGATAATAGCCAATGTCAGGGAGCCACTTTTGACTTAGCATTTTAGCATGTTAGGGGGGATTTGGGCGGAGATCCGTCTTCTGGAGCTTCTTCGATGTTGACCGTTGGACCGTAGGCATCAGGAACTAGGGAGGCTGAAATGCCAGTCAAAGGCTGGGCAATAGGGCAGTCCCAAGCATCTGGTCAGTTGATCCACCGGAAGAGGCAGGGAGCAATCAGGTCAGTTTCCAGGAAGTCCAGATCAGCTTGTAGTCTATAGCTGATCCCAGAACAGAGTTAAACAGGTGAAAATCTGCTGAGACAAATTTAGACTGGAGACAGAAGTTAAAATTTATCTATTAAATTGGAAAGATTAGGGAAAACCTCATCTGTGATCCTTTTGAGCTATGTCAGATCTAGGTCAAATCCTGAAACTTATATGAAAATTTTTTAGTATATAAAAGGAAATATATAATTTTAAATACTCAGAAAAGTAACATATCAGCAAATTGAACATTTTGAGAGTAACAGGTAAAACTGTATCTCACTGAATAAGTATCAGCCGTTTGTTTTATAATTTTTTTATATATAACTTAAGTGTGTCTATGGTAACATTTTTTTGTGGGCATAGCTGTTGGTAATTAGCCACGAATGAAGCTTGGCCATTTTTTTTATATATTTAGCATTTTTTAATCTTTATCTCTATGTTTATATTGGAAAGTTAGGCAGAAATATATCACTGGCTTTAGTGTTAAACCCTGGATGTTTGATTTTTTTTTTAATAAAGCAATTAGAAGGAATAGGTTTAAGATATTTTTGTGTCAAAATCTATCTCAGAAATGGCAGATATTAAGAATATCATATTAAAAGCTATGACTTTTGTGTCAGATATGTATATTAAACAGATGTTTTTAACATGATGAGAAGTACCTTTAAGTCTTTAAGTCTATCTCTAGAAGCCAACCAAAGGAAATTAAAATCTCAACCTGGTGACTGAATAATAAGCAGTCAGTGTTTTATCAACTTATCAGAACTCTATTGATTAATGTCAAAACTCTGAACTTTTGAAATCTCATAACATAAGCATAACAGTAGCAAAGAGGGGGAGAGATCTAAAGTATCTCTCATTTTTAACATGTTTTAAACTATTTTTATTAATTTAGGTATTTTAATTTTTTTGTATTTATTAACCTTGAAATATTTTTTAGATATCCTCAGACTCTATATAGGCTCTGTATTTTTTTTTATCTAGCTATATATCTTAAAACACAGATAACTAACATGAATTTTGTGAGCAAGGTAAACCTGTTTTTTTTTTAAATAAGAGATCTAGTATCTAGTAGTTTTAGCTAATGAACTGATCAATGAACTAACAGTGGATCTAAGTGTCTTTTTTTTAGCTGTAAAGCTATCGTAAGCTTAGCATAGCCATCAAGGTGTTCAGAGACCTGAGAAGGATAAATTATAAGCTAAATAAATATATTAATTTATGTGTCAATCAAAATGACAGAGATGACTATTTAGTCTTATCACCTAGGCAGTGTCCCTCACTCCTGTTTCTCACGGCATCCTGAACAGAGGCTGTCCAGCCAGGCACAGAAGGTGAGAGACTGTTTTTACTGTTTTTGTGGAAAGAGGAACAGAAGAGATTGACCTCACCTTGTCTCTCACAATGTGAGACAATGGCTCTTCAGATGTCCCCAGCTTTGTCCACAGCTTAGGCTGGGCCCTAGCGGTGGGCCAGTTGAGGCAATATTGCTCAGTGGTTAGCATATCACAATCCAGAGTCGGAGTCATCTGTTGTTGTGTCCAAATCTTTTCAGAGACCTTGGGGGAGCTACTGTCAGGATTTTAGGACTTTCTGTCACAATAAGCTTATGTCGTTAAAATGTCATATTTATCAGATCTCTGACAAGCCTGAGGGCCAGCATATCTGAGTTATTTTTTGTCTATCTTTATTATCTGTTTTAAACTGTATAAAAGAAAAACTAAACAAAGACACTAGGTATAGCCAACTGTAGTTGTTAGTATAACTTTAAATCTGTTTTTTCTGAACTAAAATCAAAGCAAATCTTTTAATTAGATATCATTTATAGAGAGCCTAGCAAATCTTGTTGTTTCTATCACTTGTATTAAAATTGAACAGTAAAAAGCTTTGTATTTAGCACTAATCAGATGACTGAACATAACTGAGATACCTGAACAAAAATGATCACAAACTCATGGCTCTATCTTTTTTTTTTTTTTTTGGACTAGCATGGCGACTGACCACGTGTAACTGAACTCAGCTGGAAACTGATGATATAGCAAACATTGTGGAGCATTTACAATCTCTTATAACCAACATTTTTAACTTAGTGATTAAATAAGTTTTAGAACCAACTGTATAACAGAACAGTACAGAACAATTTTAAACTGTATGAATTATTTTAGCCATATCAAACCTATCAGCCAGAATTTTTTTTTTCTAAAAGAGCATAAGAAAACATTTTGTAATGAGGAATCACCAGCCTTTTAAATGAACTATAACACATTTAAAATATAGGTTTTTTTTTTAAATCATATTAACTCTCTGGCTTTTTATAATATATTTATTAACCTTTTGTAACATCTTATATATCTTTAGGTTTTTAGCTTTTTTTTTGGGCTTAACCAGACATTTTTATTTTTTTTTATTTTTTGTTTTTTTTAGACAACATATAAACTCTCATCAAAATCTTTTTTATCTTAACATGATCCTGTTGGAACATGTTTTTTTTTATAAACAAAGCAGCTTAACATATAAACAGCTCTCTATAAGATATATTTTAAAAACTGTAATTATTTTTTTTAATTAGCACAAACCATATGGCTGGGTTTTATTTAATAAAATTGATAAAATAAATATCAAAGTATTTTTATTTTTTTTAAAGGATCGAGAAACTTTTAAATTTTGTCACATTATCTAAGATCATTGTCATACCCAAATGCCTGATAAACTTTAAATATTTTATAGCCCTAAACATGTAAACAATTTTTTTTTAAAAACTCGTCTCTGTAATATCAAAGCAAAGTATTTTTTTTTTAGGAGTGAATTTATAAAGCATAACCATAATTTTAAAGTCAAAACCAGATAAAAGTTTAAACCAGATTTTAAGACCAAAATTTATCAGTGAAAACTACCCAATCTTTAGAACCAATATCAACTTAGAACAAGACCTTTTTTTTTATCTTAAAAGGAAATAAAATCATTTTGACTCAGAGATATTGTAACCTTTGTTTTTTTTTTTTGAGCCACATTATGTGGCAATTTATATTGTTGTTATTTAAACATATGTATTTATAGACCCTATAAACACATAGGCACATATATATGTTTTAAACAAGGATTTGAATTTAACCTTAAAACATATCTAATTATTTTTGATCATATCAACCATTTAAGACCAATTGAAAACAATCATCTTAAATTATTGTTTGATCTGTAAGTTGTAAGCCCCCTAGGTGGGAGGAGGAAAGAGAGGAGCAAGAGGGCGTGGTGAGCTCCTGTTGAGCTGGCATGAATGCAAGGGGGAGGAGTTTTTTCTCACTCTCGGCAGCCAGAGCAGCTAGCCTGGGGCGTCCAGCCACGCCGCCCCACCTCTCCACCGAGCGCAGGGCGACCTTCCACCCCTTCGTCTCGGGGCTGTAGAGCCCGTGTCCTGCTGGCTGTGTATTGTTATTTTACAGACCTTTAAGTGCCTGAGCAACGCCTGTCCAAGCCCCAGCCCCAGCTCTACATGTCTCCCCAGCCGCCTCCCTCCTCGGCTCCCTCGGGAGGGAGTGTACACTGCTTGGTGTCCTGTCATGTAGCCATGTGCACTCCCGGGCCGAGAACTAGTTTTAATTTTAACTGTCCTCTGTCCGAATTTTCATCAGTCTAAGTCTATAAAGAAACAGACACAGGAAAATATATACATACATGAGAAACACAGGATTTAAACAAACAGAACATGACACAAGCCGCGCGGCACAAGATCGAAGCAAAACTGAAAGCAAAAATTCAGATGGAGCAAACAGATGGGGAGCCAAAAATTGGCTCCCGCTCAGATGAGAGCCGGTGGGACTCGAACCCACTCAGACCCTCTCAGGTGAGAGCCGGTGGGACTCGAACCCACTCAGACCCTCTCACCCTGGAATGTCTCCCCGGGCTAGCGGAACAGAAGTCTAGGTCCGTCAACCCCTTTTTACTTTCCGCCTGATTCAGATGACTTGATCAAGTCTCAGATTGCAAACAGAACAGACACAGAAGCACACAACAGACAAGACAGATACATACAACCGAAAAGATGGCTGGCCAGCTTACCTCCCGAAGGTGGGTCGGTGGTCCCTGGGTGGGGGGTCTCATATCTCGCTGGGGCCTCCAAATGAAAGATTCCCGGAGGGTATCTTCCGTCTGAGAGACCCCCTCCCAAGGAACAACGAGGCCATTCAGATGTAAACAGCAAGAGGCTTTTATTTTGA
>NW_026591495.1:0-1218 GCF_907164565.1 Psammomys obesus | reverse complement strand
TGTGTGTGTGTGTGTGTGTGTGTGTGTGTGTGTGTGTGTGTGTGTGTAATTATGCTATGCTGATCTTCAGTTAAAATTCAGGGGGAAAGACTTCTCTGTTCTCAAGGATGGTATAATGCGGATGAGAGAAGAGGCTAACAATGACAATTTTAAACCTTCCTGGGTTTGATTCTCCATAAGTTTCTCACTCTACCTTAAAATCATGAGTGCTTACATGTCTTGAGTCTGGGAAAATTTGAAGGCATTGTTGGACTTTGAAAGATTAGTGGGTTTTTAGATGAGCTTTAAGGAAAGCAGTTACTGGGAAGGATGGCACAGCTCTTCCCATACAACCTGGACACGCGAGGTGGCAGAAGAAGGGCTTATGAGTACCCGAAGGTCAATCCCGGGAAGATGATTACAAAGTGGGCCAGATGCCAGGCCCAAACGTAAGCACAGAAACTGCAGTATAAACCAGGCATGACAATGCACACCTGTAATGTCAACACTGAAGGAGCAGAGGCAGAAGGATCACAGGTTCAAGGCCAGCCTTGGCTACATAGTGAGTTCAAGACCATCCTAGAATAAAATGAGACTCTGTCTCAGAGAGAGAGACAGAGAGACATGGAGAGAGAGAGAGAGAGAGAGAGAGAGAGAGAGAGAGAGAGAAAGACAGAGGAAGAAGAGAAGGGGAGAGGAGAAAAAGAAGGGGGAAAAAAGTCATTTCTTTTGCCAGTAGCCCTTCCCTAAACAAAGCAGAGAAACCCAAGTGCAAAGGAAAAGAAGGCCTGGATTAGGATTTGAATGGCATCCTGTGAGCTGGAAATGACCCTAAGTTGTGAAAACAACAAATATTGTCTTAGTTGCAAGCACTCTTGAATGAATTAAAATGCAAAGTCCTAAGCTCTGAGGAAGCATTATGGCAAACCTTGTGGAAAATTGATCATCAAATATAAGAGGCACACTTAAAGAAGAAAAAAGCGTCAGCAGAAAACAACTTTTATTGAAGAATACAACGACATAGGCGTTTTTCAGCACCCTGTGTTAGTGGGAATTTTCCTATGTGCTTAAGTAGCTGCTGCTCCTCATATCTTTTGTGTGAGTGAGTGAGTGAGTGAGTGAGTGAGTGAGTGAGTGAGTGAGTGAGTGAGTATGTGTGTGTGTGCGCGCGCTTTTGGAATAAATGCATGATTTTTTTTTTTAAGAGCCCTCTGGTCATTTCAGTTTTACTGCCTCATC
>NW_026591494.1:0-10309 GCF_907164565.1 Psammomys obesus | reverse complement strand
AGGCCAAACTCGATTGTGAAGAAATAGCACTGGAAAAAAAAAAAAAAAGGAAGAAGATAGACACACACATTGAACTGACCAATAAGTTCCTTCACGTAATGAAATGGTACCCAAAATAAAACATTGTACCATCCATAACTGCCTTAAATTTTTAAATAAATTTAAAACCAGAATATTTATTGTAATTCATACTCTTGCTTAATAATCCTGCCCTAGTTTATATATCTCATGATTTTTTAATTTCAGCACATGGTTTTTGCAAGTTTTTTATGATTAAGGTAATATTTTAAAATAATAATCCTGCCCTAAGTTGAAAGAATACAGAAAAAAAAAATTGTAAACCACAAGGAGTCTTCTGATTCCTATATTCAGAAACTTTATGGATAAAACTGCATCTGCTGTAATAATTTAAAAATAAAAACTACATAATTATAAATTAATGAATACATCTTAGTGATACACCCACAAGAATATAGTACCTGCACCTAGCAAATTGAGTTTTAGTGGCATAAATAAGTTCAAAAAAAAAAAAAAAAAAAAAAACACAGAAAAGTTGAGTTAGAATCTAGTCATCTCAAACTTATCTTTTCAATCTGTTTATTCACTCAGAAGACATTCATTAAGCTGAGGAGAAGTCGTTATCAGTGTGTCCTGAACAAGCGCAATGGCTGAGGTTGAATCCCTGGCGCTCACACTAAAGCTGGGTGCGGCATCCGCACTCGAGGAGACAGACAGACCCCAGGATCTCACTGGCCAGTCAATCTAGGAAAACAGCGAGCTTCAGGTTCAGCAAGAGACCCTGCCTCAAAAACTAAGGTGGACAATAGGAGGAGAGAGTAGTGACACCCAGCATCAACTTCTGGCCCTCACGTGACCAAGCACACCCGTACACATTAATGTGTACAAAGCACACAAACAAATGCGTAAATAAATAAATCTTTTTTAATGGCATTTGTTGAAAATCTAGTAGGCGCCAATGTTTAGTAAAGAAATGAAAGACAAAAAAAAAAAAAAAAAAAAAAAAACAAATATCTACTTACCAACCAAAACTATAGCATCAGTATGATTTTAGTAAAATCTTAAATGGATGCTAATATATGCATACGTCTGTGCATGTGTAAGCATACTTTTTTTTTTTTTAAGTACAGAATTGGGTGCATTTGAAAAGAGAACCTAGGAAGAGCTAGGGGAGGGGTGAATGTGATTAAAATGCATTATACAAAATTCTCGAAGGAGTAATAAAAGAGGAAGAAAAAGAAAGTAAAGTCTGCAGCTGCTTCTGTTGAGTTCAAGAATTCAACCTGCACAGAAAAAAAAAGTCTGCACAACCATAAAACTCACAACACCGTTGCGAGGGCCTAAAATCACACTATTTTTGCTCTAATAGAGAAGTGAGAAGTTGGCAACACGTAATAAGAATTGAATCAAATTAGCACTGTCCTGGGTCTGCGGTGCCAGGGCACTGAAGGTGTTGAGAAAGAGGAGAATTTAAACAGTCCTGAAAGGGGGCAGAAAATAATTCTAATTTCTAGCCCATGACAGCTTGCTCTATTTTTACCCAGAGGTGGAGATGTCCTTTGATTCTGAAGAGTTTTGTTTGCTTTTAATGCTGGGATAACCTCCCAGGTGGAGTGGTCCCAAGCTCTGCATAACTGAACGACACCGGAAGGACATAACTGAACTACACCGGAAGGACTGGCCACTTCCAGGCCACGGGGCTTTGCCTCCAGACGCAAGGCCGCCTTTCTGGTTCAGTTGCCAGAGAGGCCGAAATTCTAAGTACACGCCACCAACAAATACACCTCCTTACCCTGTCTCACATTTTCATTTTCTTTGTGTTTATAGTATGCTGCTTCATGACGTCACCTGGGGTATTTTTATATCTGATATAAACTGCTTAGTCGATCTCTCCGCACTGAAGTATAAACTGTGCAGCAGGTATTATTCCTTAAAAGCAAAAGAAATTACAGCACCGTTGACATGTGACATCATTCTTTGCTTGGGGGTATTGTCCTGTGTCTTAGGATGCTTAGCACCATTTTAGGTACCAATAACCCCCACACACACACACATACACACACACACAAGAGGCTTCTTAGCATCTCCATAAAAGCTGCGCTGCTTGGTTTTTCAACTTGGCACAAGCCTAAACACATCTCGGAAGAAAGACTTCTGAGAGCATGCCTCCAGAGGATTGGCCTGTAGGTTAATGGTGGGTAGTGACACTCCTAGGCAGGTGTTCCTAGTTGTGATAAGAAAGCAGACTGAGCAAACCAGGTAGAGCAAGCCAATAAGCAAGCCTCCTCCGTGGCTGCTGCAATAGTTCCAAATTCCAAGTTCCTGCTGTGAGGTCTTGACCTGCCTTCCTTAGATAATAGCTACAAGCTGTATGGTTAAATAAATGCTTTTCTCCCCTAAGTTGCTTTTGGTCCTGATGTCTTATTACAGCAAGAGAACCCCTAACTAAGACAGTGGCTTTTAATTAAAAAGTAATTATAACTAATTTGAAAATTAAAAAAAAAAAATCACACACCAAAATGAACCGGATCCAAGTCTGTCATGTCAGTGAGCTTCTATAGTTACAACAGCAGAGGAACATCACACTGGATTTTGCAATCTCACTATTAACTATATTTTTCTATACCCAGTTCACCACTATGTTTTCAAACCTTCATCAGAACATGTGTTTTCCTGCCAAAAATCATACAATGGTGTTCTGATGCCCCTGGAAATAGAAATGAATCTGGCTTCAGGGCCTTTGTGCTTGCTCTTCTCTCTAAAGATATGCTCTTCTCCCCAGGTGTTTATAGAGTGCTCATTTTCTTTCTTACTTTTTTTTTTGTAAACTTTTTTATTGGAAAGAGATTCTTCTCTCATAAAACACATCCTAACCAGTCTCCGCTTCTTCCACTGCTTCTAGCTCCCCCCCACCTCTCCTTTCACCCAGATTCATTCCCCCTTTGTTTCCTCTTCAGAAAAGAGCAGGCCTCTAAGAGATAATAGCCAGACAGGACAAAGCAAGATACAATAAGACATGGCAAAAGCCCTCATATGGAGGCTGGACTAGGCCACCCAATAGAAAGAAAAGAGTCCCAAGAGCAGGCAAGCGAGTTAGAGATACACCTAATCCCACTGAACACCTAATCTCACAAGAACACCAAGCCAACAGCCATAACATGCAGGCCCTGGGCTTGCCATTTCAGTCTATGTGAGCTCATGTGAGGCCTGATTAGGTTATTCCGTGGGTCATGTTCTCCTGGTGTCCCCATCCCCTCTGACTCCTACAGTCTCTCCTCCCTCTCTTCTGCAGGGTTCCCTGATCTCCAAAGGGAGAGACCCAATGGAGACCACCAACTTAGACTCTCTCTCCTCATGATATCTGACTGTGGGTCTCTGCAGCCACACCCTTCTGCTGTCAGAGGAAGCCTCTCTGCATTTTCATTTCTCAGTCAAAGGTTGGTTTGTTAAAAAGGACTTCATCTTAAATGTCTGATCTAGTCATAGAGGACTTCCCTGACCAGGAATCAGTCACACTTTGTACTTAGTATCTGTCTGACATGTTACCTGAAGGACATCTACCCAACATCATCCTGTCCATTGACTGCTATTGCTGTTATTGTTACCTGTGCCACTCAGTACTACAAGACATGACTGGATCAGGGGCTTGCTTCCTTCTTCACTGCCAAATCTTAACATTTAGACAAGAGCAAATTGCTAGAAATATCTGTGGAGTCGGTGAATGAGTCCATGGAAGTCACAGTCGGAAAGGATAAGGTCACAAAGCTAAGAAGAAACATATGCTAGACTACAACTCTTGATGGGTTTCTTTGCCTTTACTTCATAGTAGACACACAAATCTAACTTATCATTCGTTTGTTCATTCACTCACTATTTACCCACCAATACTCAGCAAGCTCTTACAGTGTTTCAGGAAGTATCATAAATCAGCAAGGGATGGTATTGTATCCCTAGAAATATTTTGGTCATTGAAACTGAGCCCTGTTCTCAGCACTACAGGAGAAAAATGCACTACAGAGATGTCAGGATGTTAGAAGAAGTCAATCTCACTCAAGTCTCATGAGAAGAACCAAAAATAAAGAGTTGTTAACATGTTGGAAGTTAAAATAAAACTCTCAAAGTCTGTTGTCCAAACAATTGTGCACAAGCCCTGCGCACACAGAGAAGCCTGGGATACATGTGGTAATTCAGCCCTTCTAGTTCACAAAGTGGAAAACTTCAGCTTAGTAAGATGGGTGATAGATCCAGGATGCAAACCGTGACATTTACAAGATCTAGGGCTCAATATCAGCATCTGCCACCGTTTAGAGGTTTCTAAATAAAAAAATTAGTAGGTGTGCGATTTTCCTTTACAACCAAATGATGGAAAAATGAAAGTCTAAAACAAGGAAACCGGAAGCTCACGGTGACTCATGAGAGCGCCTTTGGTTTACCCCCCTTATTCACCTTGCACTTTCAGCTCACCACATAACATCCTGGGAACCCCCAATGTTGAATATAGAAACCTTGGTGGGGAAAGGTGCTGTCACAGTCAAAGGCACCCAGAGCACACACATGGAGCCAGCTGCGGGAGCATTTGGATCAACCATTAAGTGCATTGTTTTCCCCACACTACATCACTGCACATTAATGCATGGCCACAGTTATCACCCAAATCAAAATGGGCTGAGGAGGCTTCTGGAAAAACTTTACTGTACTGGCTACAGCTTCGTCCCCTGCATTTGCCCTTCTGTCTGATTTTATAACAAGAATTAAAAGGCCTGCATTGGTTTGACTAAAGATTCAGTCACTGAGTGATAGATTATCCAGTGTATCTGTGCTAATGTGCTTCTAGAAACAGAAAGGCCTCCAGGAGTGGGGCCCCGTGCACCTTCCTTCCTCTACTGTTCTCTGGCCCCTTGCTTCATCTGGGAGTCCCTCTGAAAGCTGTGTCCTTACACTGCTCCATCTGTTCCTTGTCTGCCTACCTTTCCCTTTGGCTTCCTGTGTTCATCAGCAAAGAAAGCCCCTGGCTGCAGCTTCTGCAGCCTGCAGACCTGTCTCTCTGAGACACTTTCCCATTTTCAGCTCTGTGGGTGGCTGACAGGTGATAAGTAATGCTGAATTACATCCCAAACTCACCGTGTTGGCAAAATTTGAATTGGGGACTTGTGGGGGGGGGGTGCTTTTCTGTTTTCAATAGTAGTGTAAACCTCAGTCAGATCACCAACTGAGGGGAGGGAAGGACCACACAAGTCTACTGACTGGCTCTCCATGCAAAGCTACGTTACAGCTGAACCGGATGACCCCCTAAAAATGTTTTAGAGTTCAAGGATAGCTAATTGCTCCTGGAAATTTTAGGAAAATATAATTTATTTTCCTCATAGAACTCTCCAGATGTGCATCTATAATATATTCCCTTGAGATTTTTCCAAACAAATATTCTACCTATTTTCACAAAATAAATATGCAAAAGGTAAAGAAGAAGAAGAAGAAAAACACTCCGCAAGCCTTGTAAAAACACCTGCAAAAGAGAATTGCTGATTCTTGGCCGCTGATGTCTTTTAAACAGAAACAAATAATAATAGTAAAACTAACACCTTTCTCAAATTGAAGGTTACCTTTCATCAACACTGATGTTCATGAATTCTAAATTTTATACGCACTAGTGATATATAATTATTTGTAAATATTTTATTTGAATATAATTACATATAATCATTAGCTTAAAACCAAAACAGGAATGATAGATGGAACCTCTGCCATAAAAGAAAAGCAGAGTCATTTACATACACAGTCATTAAGCAGGAAAAGAAAGCCTGAGTGACAATCTGAAATCCAAAGGGTATGGAACACACCTAAGTGAATGCTCAGGAAAAAAAAAAAAAAAAACAGATAGACCGCCCAATGCTGCCATCTTCAGATCACTGCTGGTAATACGCTGTTCTCAAAACAGCTCTGCCCAGGTAGATAGTAATCAAAGCTTGAAAAAGAAAAATAATAATAATAATACACCATGGAATACTACTCAGCAATTAAAAACAAGGAAATCATGAATTTTGTAGGCAAATGGTGGGATCTAGAAAAGATTATCCTGAGTGAGGTATCCTAGGGGCAGAAAGAGTCACATGGTATATACTCACTTACAAGTGGGTACTAGACCTATAAGATAGTATAAACATACTAAAATATGTACACCTAAAGAAGATAAACAAGAAAGAGGTCCAGGGGTAAGATTATCACTCCTCATCTAGAAAGACAAAGGGGATGGACATTGGAAATAGGAGAAAACAAATAATAAGACAGTAGCCTACCACAGAAGGCACCTGAAAGACTCTACCTAGCAGTGTATCAAAGCAGATGCTGAGACCCATAACCAAGCCTTTGGCAGAGTGTAGGGAATCATATGAAGGAAAGAGGAATTAGTATAACCTAGAGGGGACAGGGAGCCCCACAAGTCCAAATATATCTGAGCACAGGGGTCTTCTATGAGACTGTTTATCCAACCAAGGACCATGCATGGATATAACCTACAACCCCTGCTCAGACATAGCCCATGGTAGCTCAGTCTCCAAGTGGGTTCCCTAGTAAGGGGGACAGGAACTGTTTCTGACATGAACTCAATGTCAGGCTCATTGAGCTTCCCCTTCCCCCCTGAGGGAGGAGCAGCCTTGCCAGGCCACAGATAAGGACATTGCAACCATCCTGAAGATACCTGATAAGCTAGGGCCAGATGGAAGGAGAGGAGGACACCCCCTCTCAGTAGACTTGGAAGGGGGCAGGGAGGAGATGAGGGAGGGAGGGGAGGATTGGGAGGGAAAGAGGGAGAGGGCTATAGCTGGGATACAAGTGAATGTATAAAATTATTTAAAAATAAAAAAGTATTAATAAAAAAAGAAAAAAAAACAAAAGAGCCCACCAATGTGAAATCACGCCAACAAAATACAGAATGGTCTCATGTGGTGATTGAAAAGGGGTCTCCCTGCAACACTGTCCGTATGTTTGTTGTTAACATCTAAAAGGTCTTGCTATGGTCACATATTCCAGTTAAAGTGAAATCCAGCTTCATCATGGCATACTTGATCAAATGGACACTGTCTCTTCTTGTTTCCCTGTTGGAGAGGCTCTCTGCCTTTGACCTCTAAAACCCCCTTTATGTTCTGGAATAATTACATTTCCCTCTTCTGGAAGTGATTCCGTACTGATGAACTGGGTTTAAGTAGTGCACGGGCCCTTTCTAGGCTAAGAATGCTACTTATTTCTCTTTCTCTAGGAGATGAACTTAACATGCCACTTAACAAATTCCTGAGATGTGTTTCATGTTTTCTGTCACCTTTCCAAAAGAAAATTCATTCTTGCATAGTAGTCACAATTATTTTTATTTAATATCACACATATCGCCTCACATCTAAAATTATGTTATCCACTTGTCCAGGCAAGAAATAAGTCCACAAAGAAACCTGAAAAGAGCCTTTCTGAAACTGTGACAATTGCAGAAGCTGTGCACTAAATTCCTTGCTTGCACAAGACTCCTTCGTGCCCTTATTCCAGCCCTCAGTGTCCTTATCCTTTACACAGCTCTAACCAAGCTTAGTTGCAGGCTCCCGAACCCCCCTAACATAAAAGAACAAGCACAAGCCACAAGAAGAAAAGACAAAAATTCCAAAGACACAGAAGCAAAGTATTCAGTGAATGAATAACAAAGTACTCCCTGACTTGGAGTTATCGCCAGACAGAAGACCTTACCAAGGACTTCAAAGCACAGGCTGGGATGCTGTAACAAGGCATTCCCATACAAGCCGTCTTCCATGGTAGATGGAAACATGTTCTTGTTTTGGTCTTAGGTGTGGGGTGTGGGACTGATTCAGATGGTCCACAGCAGCAGACTATTTGCTATATACCGGCTCTGAGAGGAGCTCTTTGCCAGCTGCAGATACTTAAATCTGAGGACTCTGGAGAGAGAATAAATGCCAGAGCCCAGAGAGTGTGCAACTCAGGGAAAGAACAAGGCTGCTCCTCTTTCCCCTTTTCTGCTCCTGGTTGCTGTTGTGAAACAAGAAGTTGGAGATCTCCTGAAACGAGGATTGGACTGGCTCCAAGGAACAGACAACCCTAACCAGCAGGAAGCCGCAGAGAGAACTGCGCCCCCTCTCCCACTAAACCTTTCTCTCTCCCACCTAATGTTGGGGTGTTGGAAGGGATTGGGGTGGAGAGGGAGAAAAAGACATAAGAAACGTAGATATAAGTTAAAAAAAAAAAAAGCATGACCACAGTCTTCCCACACACCAGTGAAGTAAACAGAGAAGTTATTGGCTGCACTATTTAAGTGAGAAAGCTGCGACCCAGAATTCTAAAACTATTGCTTATCAATCAAACTTGAGCTTCCAACCTCAAATGCAGCAGAGGTTTTCCTCATTAGTGACTGAACCTCCACATGAAGAGCTATTGTGACCAGCCATGCTGACAAGACAGGGCCTAGCGCTGAAACAGTTCCAGGGGGTGTGATGGCTGTTATCTTTCACTCCAAGACAGCCATTGGAAACCCATCCTTCTGTAGTCCACTGTGCCTCTGAATGCCTCTGAAAGACGTTCTAGTACTAGGGATCTGCCATCTGGTCAGGATAGATAGAAACATATAACAGGGGCTCATTGGCAATAGACTTTCCCCTCAGAGTATTTGCTAAAATGTTTTCACTTTTCCTCAGCCTACTTCTTTGCAAGGTTGTTGAAAAAAAGACATCCAAGGTCCCCTCTCACACATCTTTATGCCACCCACCTGTCACCCCTACCCCAGCACCCACTCCTGGCTAGTTTAAATTTCAGCATCATCAAGTTTTCTATTCTCCAACAGTGCATGCTTTCCTACCTTTAGCCAAAATCCCTTAAGCTTGGCTACATCGCCGTTGATCACGGGCTTGCAAGAAGAAGACTGCCTGGTAGTGAGGCAGGAAGCTTTAGAATAGAAGTATTAGACAATAAAAATAAACTGGAAATAAAGGCGGAAATAAAGGCTGTGTTACTTAAGCCTCCCTGCCCGGGTAATGCCATACCACCTCTCCTGTGCCACCACACATCAGTCTCTGTTGCTTAAACATTCCTAAGAGCCATATGTAAAACCAGATCACAGTAAAGTAGCAGTGGCTATCCAACGCTTCCATCTTCACAGCAAACGGATCCTGAGGAGGAAAATCCTCCCAGGAATCTGGCTTGTTGAAAGAAGGGGGTTTTGCATGGTTTGTGGGTTTGCTCTGAGTTTGTTGGGTTTGGCTGTGTAAACATAATAGAAAAGACTTGGCCCAGTGTTCTAATTCCCTACTCTAAGTAAAAACTCTCCACTGAGAGGGAGGGACAAGATGGAGGCACCAGGAGAACACTGTATCTGAGAAGCAGGACAACATTTTCCATTCAGTGACCAAGAAACTGAACTCTGGGCCCTAAAACAACAGCGATCCTGTTTCCCAGGTAAATGGTGGGACCTGGAAAGGATCATCCTGAGTGAGTTGTCCCAGAAGCAGAAAGACACACATGGTATATACTCACTCATATAGACATGTAATATAGGATAAACCTACTAAAATATGTACATCTAAAGAAACTAATTAAGAGGGAGGACCCTGACTAAAATGCTCAATCCCCATCCTGAAAGGCAAAGAGGAAGGACATCAGAAGAAGAAGAAGAAAGGAAACAACCTAGGAACCTGCCACAGAGGGCCTCTGAAAGGCTCTGCCTTGCAGGCTATCAAAGCAGACGCTGAGACTTATGGCCAACTGTTGGGCAGAGTGCATGGAATCTTATTAAAGAAGTGGGAAATAGTAAGATCTGGAGAGGACAGGAATCCCACAGGGAGAGCAACAGAACCAGAAAAGTTGAACACAGGGAATATCCCAGAAACTCATACTCCAACCAAGGACTATTCATGGAGATAACCTAGAACCCCTGCACAGACGTAGCCTATGGCAGTTTAGTGTCCAAGTGGGTTACATAGTTATGGGAAGAGGGACTGCCTCTGACATAATCTGATTGGCCTGCTCTTTGATCACCTCCCCCTGAGAGGGGAGCAGCCTTACCAGGCCACAGAGGATGACAATGCAGCCCTTCCTGAGGAGATCTGATAGACTAAGATCAGAAGGAAGGAGAGGAGGACCTCCCTTATCAGTGGACTTGGGGAGGGGCATTCGTGAAGAAGGGGGAAGGAGGGTGGGATCAGGAGGGGAAGAAGGAGGAGCTTATGGGGAGATACAAAGTGAATAAAGTGTAATTAATAAAGAAGAAGAAGAAGAAGAAGAAGAAGAAGAAGAAGAAGAAGAAGAA